>NC_069500.1:1405600581-1405914331 GCF_027579735.1 Bombina bombina
ATGAAGTCAGCATCACGGGAGAGAAAATGAGTGACATTTACGTAAGGAGGTAAGAGGAGCCCAATATACCCAGTTTGCATAAAAAAGCAAACAACACAGAGCAATGAATGTACTGGTCTTAATAACTTAACAAAGAAGTCATCTAAGAACCAAGAAATGATCCAGTCAAAGAGACTGTCTTGTCAGGTAATAATAACTGAATTATATGATGGTTCCAATGCATTGCTATATTTTCTGGTAGCCCATAGACTTTCAGTAGATTATATAACTTATACTAAATATGAAAGATTTTAAAGGACTCATTCACTATCAACAGCCTTTCAATCACTAATGGCACAATTTGAGTTGTACGACATATGGCGCGCCCTGCATCCACAGGATAGAGAATTCACCTTCTATTCATCCCCGCACAAGTCATACACACGCATAGATTACTTTTTTGCACGCGCAAAATTCCTGGATTATATCTACTCTGTATCTATCTCTCCCATATCCTGGTCCGATCACGATTCAATCCACCTATATATAGGCCCACACGTCCGCCCACCCCCCCTTACTTGGCGCCTACAGGACTGGACCCTCACAGACCCACATCTCAAGACCTCCCTTCAGAACACAATTCTAGACTATCTCGCCCTAAACGACAATGACCAGACTACCGCCCAAACTCTATGGGCTGCCCTGAAGGCAGTGGTGAGGGGCCACCTCATACAGTTCGAATCTGAAGCACGTTCAAGAAGTAAGGTCACCTTATCTTCCCTGAACACCCAGCTCCGCCAACTAAAGTTGGATCTCTCTCACCTGTACTCCCCCTACACAAATGATAAGATTACTGACACAATGAAACAAATCCAAGCCCTTGAACTTAAAAAAACTCAAACCATGTTAGAGAAATTCAGAATGATCTATTACCATTTTGGTAACAAAGCTTCCTCTCTCCTAGCCAATAAACTTAAGAACCGAACAGCTCAAGCTAGAATCATGTCCATACAAACCACAACAGGAGCACACGTCTATGCCCCTGCTGATATTGGAGGTGCCTTTAGACAATATTACTCAAACCTATACAACATTGAGGCCAACTTGGAATCCCCGGCTTGCTCTCTAGAGCAGATATCTGAGTACCTCAAATCCCTTGCTCTCCCCTTCCTAACCCCGGAGGATGCTTCCTCTCTTACGACCCCGATCACAGTACAGGAAATATCAAGAATCATCCGTAATTTAAAATTAGGGAAAGCGCCTGGCCCAGATGGCTTCACAGCCAGGTTTTATAAAACCTTTCACCCTCAGATTGCCCCTATTCTTTGCAAATTCTTCCAGGAAATATTCTGGGGAACATCTTTTACTTCGGAATTCCTGGAAGCTGTGATAGTCACTATTCTAAAACCGGGCAAACCCCCCCGACTTATGTAGCAGCTACCGTCCCATTTCATTAATTAATCTGGATACAAAAATATATGCAAAACTTCTAGCTAATAGAGTCACAAAGGTCACTTCCTCCCTTATAGCAGGGGACCAAGTTGGGTTTATCCCAAACAGAGAAGGCGTAGATGCGACCAGGCGGATATTGGATATCCTCCACATCGCAGGCCGCGGGGACACTCCCTTCCTGGCCCTGTCATTGGACGCTGAGAAGGCGTTTGACAGGGTCAGGTGGGATTTCCTATGGCAAACCATGGATACTTTCTGTTTTCCCGATTCATTCATTAGGGCAGTCAAAACTCTCTATAACCACCCGACGGCCATTATCAGAGGAGTGGGGTTTCAATCCTCCAAATTCACTATAACAAATGGCACCAGACAGGGGTGCCCCCTCTCCCCACTCTTGTTTGCCTTGACCATTGAACCCCTTGCCCAATCCATCAGAAATGACCCCCAGACCACAGGACTCTCCATTGGACCTTATGTCCATAAAATTTCCCTCTACGCGGACAACATCACCCTCTTTCTGACATCACCCGAAAATTCTCTCCCGGCAGTTTTCACTATTCTAGAGAAATTCGGCGCCTTGAGCTTTTATAAACTAAATTTGACTAAAACAGAAGCCCTCCCCATAAATCTCTCTACGGTGGCCGTAACCTCCCTCCGGTCGAAATACCATTTCCAATGGAAATCTACATCGCTCAAGATCCTGGGAGTTCACCTCAGCCCAGATCCTGCCGATACTATCACACAGAATTATACTGACAGACTACCGGAGTTCAGGAAACTCCTGGAGTCCTGGGAATTCTGGAAAATCTCCTGGACAGGTCGCATCTCTGCGATTAAGATGTCTTTTCTCCCCAAACTCACTTACCTCCTAAGATCTATCCCATATAACATTCCTAGGGCACTCCTCAATAGATTCCAAAGCTTGATTACTGCCTATGTCTGGAAAGACCGTCGTCCCAGAACGTCAGGTCGCACACTCGAAAAACCGATCATATCAGGAGGCTTAGCTCTCCCAAATATAATTTCGTACTACAACGCCGCTAGACTATCACACATCCTCCGTTGGAATGACCCCGAAAGACAACTAAACTGGTACCCTTTAGAGTCCTCACTGCTGCCTTCGGGCGTAACCCTTGCTGACATTCTTTGGATCCCCACTCATCACCGACGAGCTATTGACAACTTACATCCGGTCTTTAAAC
Organism: Bombina bombina; assembly: GCF_027579735.1. Classification (NCBI taxonomy): domain Eukaryota; kingdom Metazoa; phylum Chordata; class Amphibia; order Anura; family Bombinatoridae; genus Bombina; species Bombina bombina. The sequence goes on from NC_069500.1 coordinate 1,405,603,215, forward strand.
ACGCACTTCGATTCTGGGACGAGATTAGACATAATTTGGACATATCCCCTCACCCTTCCCCTATCCTGACAATTTCTGCTGCACTATACTGCCTACCGGACTCTCACTTTGACCTATGGCCACAGTTAAAAACACTTCGGATTTCAGATCTCTATGAAGGAGATAACTGGCTCCCTCACCCTGCAATGTGCGCTAAACTCAAACTCCCACCCAAACTGCATTTCGAAGGATTCCGCTTAAGCACTCGCCTTCGTACATGGGGCTACCCCAAACAAACTTTGCGTCCAATGACAGCCTGGGAAAAGATGTGGCTCAGGGCTCATAGCCTTAGACACCTTTTATCTTTCCATTACAATCTACTCACTAATCCAAACCCTCTCCATAAAATAGCACAACATCAGGCCTGGGAAAGGGAAATAGGTTTCACCGTCGTTCTAGATATATGGCATGACAGAATCAAAATCACCAAAAAGCTCCTTCACTGTGCCACACTGTGGGAGCTACACTACAAGATTCTAGTCCGTTGGCACCTTGTCCCAACTACTCTACACACAATATACCCATCACAATCACCTGAGTGCTGGAGAAAATGCAAAATGCATGGCACCCAACTCCATATCTGGTGGTCTTGCCCTGTCATCCAGCCCTTATGGAAAAAAGTCTATATACTTCTCCAATCCCTCGGCCTCACCCCTCCATTCACCCCGGAAGCTGCCCTTGTACACATGCAGATGCCGAATTTTCCCTCCTCTAGAGAAGCCCTCACAATCTATGTTCTCATGGCCACAAAATTAACCCTAGCAAGGGCATGGAAAAAAGTAGAGTCCCCGGCCCTATCCCAAGTGATTCTTACCATTTCAGACCCCCTCCCCGCCCTCGCCCTCCCTCCATTCACCTTTCATCTCCCCCCTCTCCTCTTCCCCCCCTTCCCCTTTTTTTTTTCTCCCCTCTCTCCTCTCTCTCTTCTTCCTCCCTCCTCCTTTTATTCCTCCCTAACTCTTATCACGCTCATTTTTTATGAGCTTTATCCACACAAAATTTAACAAAATCTGTGTGTCAACACTACCACATCCAAAACCTCTGACACAGCTTACATCTGTAGATTCATATCAGATCACCTTCAGAAAAGAGACCCTAATCTTGCCTATGCCCACTCCCTTCATAATACTACACATGTATATAAATGTTCAGCTTATACCATATCTATTTATGTATTTCAGTTTTACATATGTACAGCCTAACTTTTCTGTATTTTTAGGCACTATTGTTCTGTAATAATTTTGTCTCAATAAAAAACTTTTGATTGAAAAAAAAAAAAAAAAAAGATATTAAAGGGATACTAAACCCCAATTTTTTCTTTTGTGATTCAGATATAACATGCAATTTTAAGCAACTTTCTAATATACTCCTATTATCAATTTTTCTTTGTTCTCTTGCTATCTTTATTTGTTTAGTTCAGAACCCTGGATAGCGCTTGCTGATTGGTGGCTACATTTAGCCACCAATCAGCAAGCGCAACCCAGGTGCTGAACCAACAACGGGCCGGCTCATAAGCTTACATTCTTGCTTTTAAAATAAAGATATTAAGAGAACAAAGAAAAATCGATAATAGGAGTAAATTAGAAAGTTGCTTAACATTGCATGCTCTATCTGAATCATGAATCCCTTTAAGTACTATAAATATATCTCCAGATAGAAGTCACACTCTGGTTTACCTCTAGGTCAAATTTCTTTGAAGATTTCTATGAATTGTTGTGCACAACGTTAACGTAGTGTGAGATAGTTGTAGGCACGACCCTTTCCCTGTTTGCAGAACGACATGAGAGCAATAGCACAAGTTGTACAAATATACTAAGACGTTACTGTTCTGCTTTCCTTCTGTAGCTGGATGGTTGGCTATGAGGACAATAAACTGAAGACAGATGTGCACTACAGGTCTATGGGAGGTGAAGGGAACTTTAACTGGAGGTTCGTGTTCCCCTTTGATTATCTTCCTGCAGAGCAAGTCTGTTCAGTGTCTAAAAAGGTAAGTACAGGCCAGAAACGTGTGTAATACAAAGCTTTGCTCCTTAACAAAACAAATACATTCAGGAGCGTGGTTGAGTTTACCTGGCCTGGCGCATGTTAAGAATCAGATCAGTCATTTAATTATTGAGATGCAAATATTCTCGTTCTTACATTACGTGTAACATTGTCTGTCGTAATTTAACTAATTTACACCAATTTGATTAAAGGGATATTTCATATATTTCTATTATTCATATAAAGAAGGATCATTTAAACCTTTTACCTCTAATGTTGGGACATGAACACTGTTTAAATTTAAACTAATACAGCATTATCAATTGTGTATTTCCTTCTAATGTTTATTGGGTAATAGGTTTTTCTTACTGATGCTAATTGGCTGTAAGGTACTTCCAGATAATGTCCAAGGTTAAATGTGTCCAAGTCCAAGGTTAAATGTGACCCTTTTATATTAATAATAGATTTTTTAAACATGATTGTCCATTATTTCTCATTAATCGTTATCATTAAGGGCTAGAGACTGAGTAGATTTTTGAGATGTTCCTCACTTTCTCTTATTCAGGAGCATTTTTGGAGCTTGGACAAGATGGAAAATAAAATCCCACCAAACCTCATGATACAAATTTGGGACAACGATAAGTTCTCCTTTGATGACTACTTAGGTAATTCTTGACCCTGGTTGTATTCCAATATACAAACCCCCTCCAACATTTCTGAGATACATCCATCACACACAATAAAATATTTATTTTATTATTACCAATAAATCTCATTCACATTGGTAGGGATATCATATTTTACAATGTCTGTAGTCTTGAAGACATCATCAGCAGTCCATCCCCTTTCATTAATATCCTTATCCCTCTGACATTAGTCTTAATTTTAAATTTGTAGTTGAGACATTTTATCTGTTCTGATGTTTTGGTACCAATGAAAATGAGGATTCGAGCCATGGGAAAGCTAGGGAATTTGGATTGATGTTGGCTTGATCTGCCTGGTCTTCTACATCATTCCATGTGATATTACTGTGGTATATAACATGGTATATTTGTAAGCTAGCATGACAGTCAAAAATGTAATGCCGATATTGACACTTAAATTTCAAGCAGGTTTCTGTAGTTAGGCATCTCTGAAGTCAATTTAATTGACCTTTTCCATTCTGGAGGCTTAACACTGTCCACTTTAGTGTGATCTGTACTCCACTAAGTACTCCACTAAGTGAGACTATGAGGCCGAATGATCAAATGTCTGTCGGACCTGATCCGACAGTGCGGATCAGATCCAACAGACATCGCTGAATGCGGAGAGCAATACGCTCTCTGTATTCAGCATTGCACCAGCAGCTCAGAAGAGCTGCTGGTGCAACGCCACCCCCTGCTGACTCGCGGCCAATCGGCCACCAGCAGGGAGGTGTTAATCAACCCGATCGTACTCGATCGGGTTGAATTGTGGCGATTCCTGTCCGCCTCATCTTTAGACCGCTGCTTCATAACTGCTGTTTCTGGTGAGTCTGAAGACTCGCCAGAAACACGGGCCCTCAAGCTCCATTCAGAGCTTGATAAATGGGCCTCAATGTCTGGAAAAATAGATCAGACGGGTTTGAATTTGGAAATGTAATTTTCATATAGATTTGAGTCTATGGTCTGTTATGGGACCATGTAGTAGGAAATGTTGCCTATAGTTGCTGCAATAATTAGCTTTACAGATGGTTATGACTGCTAATGACTCTGAGTAGTAAGAAATATTATGGGCTGAGCTGAGTCCAGTATTAAAGGACCAGTAAATACAGTAGATTTGCATAATCAACAAATGCATGATAATTAGACAATGCAATAGCACTTAGGTGTCAATTTATTATTGTGCGGATGGATATGATATGATGTAGTGTATCATGTCCGCCGCACATCAATAAATGCAGACAGCATACGCTGACGGCATTTATCATTGCACCAGCAGTTCTTGTGAACTGCTGGTGCAATACCACCCCTTGCAGATTCACGGCCAATCGACCGCTAGCAGGGGGTGTCAATCAACCCGATTGTATTCGATCAGGCTGATTGCTGTCCGCCACCTCAGAGGTGGTGGACGAGTTAAGGAGCAGCGGTCTTAGGACCGCTGCTTCTTAACTTCAGCTTCAGCTGGAACTGAAGTGGAGTGGGTCGGAAGCAGCTTCATAAATCGACCCCTTAGTCTGAACTTTAACCCCTTAATGACCGGACCATTTTTCAATTTTCTTACCCTTAATGACAATGGCTATTTTTACATTTCTGCAGTGTTTGTGTTTAGCTGTAATTTCCCTCTTACTCATTTACTGTACCCACACATATTATATACCGTTTTTCTCGCCATTAAATGGACTTTCTAAGGATACCATTATTTTCATCATATCTTATAATTTCCTATAAAAAAAAATATAAAATATGAGGAAAAAATTGAAAAAAACACACTTTTTCTAACTTTGACCCCCAAAATCTGTTACACATCTACAATCACCAAAAAACACCTATGCTAAATAGTTTCTAAATTTTGTCCTGAGTTTAGAAATACCCAATGTTTACATGTTCTTTACTTTTTTTGCAAGTTATAGGGCCATAAATACAAGTAGCACTTTGCTATTTCCAAACAACTTTTTTTCAAAATTAGCGCTAGTTACATTGGAACCCTGATATCTGTCAGGAATACCTGAATATCCCTTGACATGTATATATTTTTTTTTAGAAGACAACCCAAAGTATTGATCTAGGCCCATTTTGGTATATTTCATGCCACCATTTCACCGCCAAATGTCATCAAATAAAAAAAAAAGTTCACTTTTTCACAAATTTTGTCACAAACTTTAGGTTTCCCACTGAAATTATTTACAAACAGCTTCTGCAATTAAGGCACAAATGGTTGTAAATGCTTCTTTGGGATCCCCTTTGTTCAGAAATAGCAGACTTATATGGCTTTGGGGTTGCTTTTTGGTAAGTAGAAGGCCGCTAAATGCTGCTGCGCACCACACGTAAATTATGCCCAGCAGTTAAGGGGTTAAATTAGGTAGCTTGTAGGGAGCTTGCAGGGTTAATTTTAGCTTTAGGGTAGAGATCAGCCTCCCACCTGACACATCCCACCCCCTGATCCCTCCCAAACAGTTCTCTTCCCTCCCCCACCCCACAATTGTCCCCGCCATCTTAAGTACTGGCAGAAAGTCTGCCAGTACTAAATAAAAGGAGTTTTTCTTTTTTTTAATAAAAAAAAATAAAATGTTTTAGCTGTGATGGACTCCTGCCTTAGCCCCAACCTCCATGATCCCCCCCCCAGCTCTCTAACCCTCTCCCCTACCTAATTGCCGCCATCTTGGGTACTGGCAGCTGTCTGCCAGTACCCAATTTGCCCCCCAAAAAAGTGGTTTTTTTATTATTTTTTATTTCCATTTTAATTTTTTCTGTAGTGTAGCAGCCCCCCACAATACCCCAACCCCCTCCCCCTCCCAGATCCTCATATATTTATTATTACTTTCCCCCCCCCCTCTTCCCACTCATTGGTGTCAGTGTGGGTAGGTAATCGCGCGCATGCGCGCGCACCCGCGCACGCGCATGCGCGCCCCCGCACGCTCCCGGCACCCGGCGTGCACATTGCACTAACAGGAGCCGGATGCCGGGTAGCGATGGGCCGCCCACCCGCCTCCCTGTTGCGCTCCCACCCACCAACGAACCGGCCGCATCGCTACCGGTGCAGAGAGGGCCACAGAGTGGCTCTCTCTGCATCGGATGTTTCTAAAGGGTATTGCAGGATGCCTCAATATCGAGGCATCACTGCAATACCCTGAGAGCTGCTGGAAGCGATTGCGATCGCTTCCAGCACTCTCTTAGACAAGTGACGTACCAGGTACGTCCATTGTCACTAACTGCAAGTTTTTGCAGGACGTACCTGGTACGTCACTTGTCATTAAGGGGTTAAGTGAGTAATAGATTTTTTTCTGACAAATAAAGTTATGGTTTTTTTTCACTCCTCCTGTACCATGTGACAGCCATCAGCCAATCACAAATGAATATACATATACTCTCTGAATTCTTGCACATGCTCAGTAGGAGCTGGTGGCTCAAAACGTGTAAATATAAAAATATGGTGTACATTTTGCTAATGGGAGTAAAGTTGCATGTTTTGTCTGAATAATAACAATTTTAATTTTGACTTGAGTGTCCCTTTAAGCAAGTGGGAAGGTGGATGACATGTGGAACAAGGGTATCAAATCTAAATCTTTCTCAAGGTCAGTTCTGGAAATGGCCAGGACAAACAAGGTCAAATACAAGGTTAGCAGTTACGATACTTGTACAAGTACAAGGAGCAACAAGTCAAAACATCTGAGCTCTGTGTTAGTATTAGGTCTGAAGATGACTTATATTGTAATGTGCATGCAATGGTATCAAATTGACTGAAATGCTTGTGCATACATGTGCACAACCCATTTACAGACAAACACTAACTGTAGGTTAAGGGCTCCATTTATTAAGCAGGTCCGCCTGAAATGGAAATTAAGAAGCAGTGGTCGTAAGACCGCTGTTTCTTAACTCCTCCACCAACTTTAAGGTGACGGCCTGAAATCATCCTGATCTGATCGGGATGATTGACGGCCCCTGCTAGTGGTCGATTGGTCGCCAGTGAGCAGCGAGCGACGTTGCACAACCATTTCACTAGAAATGCTTGTGCAATGTTAAATGCCGACAGCGTATGCGATCGGCATTTAGCTAGGTCGAGCGGACATGATTCACTACAACGAATCATGTCCGCCCGCCATTTAATAAATCTACCCCTAAGAGTGAAACTTTTATATTTATTACAAAATATTTAAACCGACTTTAGCCATGTGTTTAACTCCGGAAAAGACATGCAGGGATCATAGTGCTAAAATAACATACTCTAATTTATTACATTTTTATTAACTTCTTCAGAACCAGAGGTAAAAATCTGGTCCCTTTCAAAAAGTAATCCCCTCATATCATTTTTATCAACCTTAATTCTTGCATGACGGTTCACTTGACAAGTCCCTGATAAATACCGTGCGCTCATGACGTATACATATTCTTGTTCCATTGCAACTGTACCCTGGGAGCACAAAAAGCTTAAAGGACCATTAAATGGATAGAAAACCCAACATTTTTCTTTCATGATTCAGATAGAGCAGCAATTTTAAACAATTTTCCAATTTACTTTTATTATCATCATTTTTTCTTTGTTCTTTTGGTATCTTTTGTTGAAAAGCACGAATGTTTAGGAGCCGGCCTATTTATGGAGCACTCTATTGCAGCAGTTTTGCCAGAATGTTATCCATTTGCAAGAGCACTGTTTCCTGTCAGTGCACCAGATGCCTACCTAGGTATCTTTTCAACACAGAATTTGGGAACAAAGCAAATTCGATATTAGAAGTAACTTGGAAACTTTTTTAAAATGGTATGCTCTGTCTGAATCACAAAATGTTATATCCCTTAAATACAGTAGAACTGCATAACCAACTCATGCATAATAAAAAGACAATGCAAAAGCACTTAGTCTGAATTTCAAATAAGCAGTAGATTTTCAAAGTTAGTTCCACTTTCCTTCCCCCTGCATCATGTGACAGCCATCATCAGCCAATCACAAAATGCGTATACATATATACTGTGAATTCTTGCACATGCTCAGTGGAAGCTGGTGCCTCAGAAAGCTTGCATAAAAATAGATTGCGCACATTTTGATAATGGAAGGGAATTGCGTGCTCTATCTCAATTATGAAAGCTTAATTTTGACTTCAGTGTTCCTTTAACAATTCTGCATTGTCTTAAACCCATAAACTAACTGTAAATCTTTTATGCAGGACTAATGAAACATTGGCATCTGGTAACTGAATGATAAAAATAAACATCCTACTTTAAGTTTAAGCTTCATTAGTTCTTCGTTACGATGACCTTTCTATTCCCATAAACACATATACACAATACGATCTATGCATTGTGCTCTGCAGAAGCCATACAAAAAAACAAAGAGTCATCTTATTTTAATGCTGGATAAAATAGACGGCTGCTTTATTGAAAGAGTCTCCAGAACATCAGAATGTGTGGCTTTGCTGACAGACGCTTCTTTAATGGCTCAGCCAGCTTTTTATACGGTATGGTCGTACTCGTCCATGAAAAGACTGGTGTTTTATGGAAATCTCTGTCAATGGGATCCAGCACACATCTGGTTTATGTATAGAGCTTATGTAAAGTTGCTTTGAGTTTCTACCAAGCAATCAGTACTGAAACAATATCAAATGTTAATTGTAAGCTAAAATTATTGTAATTGAGGTTTGTTTAAACAATGGCATCACTTTGTGTCCCTCTCTGTCTGAATTTCCAACTCCCCTTAACGTTACTTTACATCTTAGCCAGGGTCAGGAGACAAATCCTAAAAACAAAGTACTTGTAACTCCTCGTTCCTTGGAACGTAACAAATAAAGAAATAACTGACACCTTTGTTCTCTTTCCAGGACTAATCAGAAATAATCTTTTTTTTATAAAGAGGACTTTATGTTTGCTAAACTGGCACAGCCACAATTTTTGAAGGGTCATATTTCTAAGAAGTCAGTTTCAGAGATTAATAATTATTTTGTCATCTGTGGATTCCATGAGGATATTTAGGCTACCCATCCTTGTTTTGTGGTTTTATCAACCTCTTCCATTACAAAGATGACAGAGAAAGCAATGATTATATTTTTGTCTTATAGTTTTATGATTAAATTACAGTGTACAGGGGGTGATTAACCCCTTAAGGACCAGCGACGTACCCTGTATGTTGCTGGCCTTTTTTTGGGACTTGATTGTTTTATAGCGTGGTCTTGCCACCAGCATTGAGACTGCTCTATTCCACAAAGCCTGCTGGAGGGAGGGCCTTAATAGCGTATTCTTGCTAGACTTGTGCTATTATGTCCTGAGAAAACCCTTAACGACCAGTGACATACAGGGTACATTGTGGTCATTAAGGGGTTAAGTAAAGTGCTGTGGATTAAGATAGTACCACTAATCCTGATGATGTCACCACCACACAGGTAACGTAAGGGGATATGCAACCCAAAAACATTATTTTATTACATTATTTTGTGATACAATTAAAAACAAAAATCTAATTTACTTCTATTATTAAATTTGTTTCGTTCCCATGATATTCTGTGCTGAAGAGACACCTAGGTAGGCATCTGGAGCACTACATGACAGGAAGTGATCTTGCAAATGGATACAATTCTTGCAAAACTGCTGCCTTATAATGCTTTAGACACGTGCACACTCCTGAGCTTACGTGCCGGATTTTCAACAAAAGATCCCTAAAGAACAAAGGAAATTTGGTAATAGAAGTAAATTGGAATGTTGTTTATACTTTCATGTTCTATCTGAATCATGAAAGAAAAAAAATGTTGTTTCATGTCCCTTTAATAAGTCAGAGGGCTACATTCATAGACGCCTAAGGTTGCCAAGGGACCTTGAGGTCAAATTCCTATACTTTCTACAGATTTGTTAGTGTCGGTGACTGCCCTTCACATCTATAGTAGTGTTTAGTGCTGATACATGATATCTAATTACACATGAGACAAGAACCTACTGCAAAGAGGTTAAAACAATTACAACAATAACCACTTGAAACACAGGCTTGAAACACCGTTGTTGTAAATGTTTGTAAGAGTAAAACATGCCTGGTTTTGTTAAAGGGACATGAAGCACAAATTATTCTTAAAGAATTCAGATAGAGCCAACAAGTTTTAAACCTAAAAAAATCCTTCCCCATTTACTTTTGTTATAAAAGTAACTTCATTCTGTTGGGTTTATGTGTGACACAGCATACCTAGATAGGTAGCGTTCACACGGCTGGATCACTATATGGCAGCAACTTTGAAATAATTCTTTTAACAATGTTATACACTTGTAAGCACTAGATGGCAACAGCATTTGCATGGTGTATATAACATTGTTTAAAACATTCTTGAAAACTGCTGTCCTATACTGCTCCAGAGACGTGCATACTCCCGAGGCTACTTAGGTATGCTATTCAAAGAATACCAAAGGAATAAAGTAAATGTAATAATACAATTTAAAATTATACACTCTCTCTGATTTATGAAAGAAAATCATGGCCCTTAAAGAGAAGTCATCTCTGATTCTGAGGGCATCTTGGAGACTTTGTTCTGGGTGTATGGTCGGGGTTGTCACCTACACTAGCAACAGGCATGGAGACTTTATAAAGATTCCCATTCCCTCTGTGAAACGTTTCTTATTGAGGTTGTGTGTGACTATTTCAAAGCTGATGGTGTTGTCTTGATAATCTTTTTCAAGTTTTCTTTTGCATATATGTTAGGCACTGGCATCTGTAGAAAGTAATTCTGGGGGGCATTTCCAGTATCGCCCACTGTTGGTTTGTGTGCGGGACAGTGATAGAATAATGGGATTAGAGTGCTGTGGGAGGGACTGGAGGTGCTGTTTTGGATGGAGCTGGGACGAAACCTCAGCAGAGTGGTGGTAGGAACAAGAAGGATGACCGCTGTTTGAGGGCACATGGGGAGCAGAGAGGATGCTGGGGGCGGGGCTTGGGTCCCCTCTGGCCCCCTTGGTGACACCACAAATATTAGCAAGGTTTTAAATGTTTTTTTTGTGTATGTTTTTACATTGCAGCTTGTTCTATGCACTGAGAGTTGAAGGATTACAATATAGACCTTTATTATTATAATAGAGAGTCGCTTGCACCTTGCAGATGAGAGATATCTACAAAGCTCTCTGAATTCCACCATTTTGGAGTTACTATTTTGCAGCTAGTTTTTTCTACTAATTTGTAGTTACATAAAAACTGTTTATTGTGTCTAGACCTGTGTGTAGTTATTTTACTAACAGCTAGATTACGAGTTTTGCGTTATGACTCAAATAGCATCTTGTAGGTATAGGTGTACCGCACACCTTTTTGGCCGTCACGCAACGTCAGTTCCGCACTTTAAAAAAAGTCCTTTTTCAATGGGACTCCCATAGCGCCGGTATTACAAGTTTGCCTGGGAGGCTAAAAAGTGAGCGGTACACCCTATAACCACAAGATTCGTACCGCCATCTAAAGTCAGTAGCTATGAGTTTTACGTTACAAAGCTGTAGCATAAAACTCATAACTAAAGTGTTAAAAAGTACACTAACACCCATAAACTACCTATTAACCCCTAAACCGAGGCCCTCCCGCATCGCAAACACTAAACTAAATTTATTAACCCCTAATCTGCTGCTCTCGATATCGCCGCCACTTTAAAAAAATATTAACCCCTATTCTGCCGCTTCCTTACATCGTCGCCACTATAATACAATTATTAACCCCTAAACCGCCGCCCTCCCGCATTGCAAACACTATTTAAATATTATTAACCCCTAATCTGCCGTCCGCCCACACCGCCGCTATAATAAACCTTTTCACCACTAAACCGCAAGCCCCCCACAACAAAACATACTATAATAAACTATAAACCCCTAAACCTCTGGCCTCCCACATCACTACATAAATATATTAACCCCTAAACCTAATCTTAATGTAACCCTAAGCATAACCCTAACGTAACCCTAAGCCTAACACGCCCTAACTTAAATATAATTAAAATAAATCTAAATAAAACTTACAATTATTACCTAAATAATTCCTATTTAAAAATAAATACCTATAAAATAAAACCTAAGCTAGCTACAAACTAACTAATAGTTATAATATTGTAGCTATCTTAGGTTTTATTTTTATTTCACAGCTAAGTTTGTATTTATTTTAACTAGGTAGACTAGTTAGTAAATAGTTATTAACTAATTACTAGCTACATAGTTAAAATAAATACTAATTTACCTGTAAAATAAAACCTAACCTGCCTCACACTAAAACCTAACATTACAATAAAATAAATTAAATTAATCATCATGATTGGATCAGCCAATAGGATTTAAGCTCAATCCTATTGGCTGATTGCAACAGCCAATAGGATTTTTTCCCCTTTAATTCCTATTGGCTGATAGAATTCTATCAGCCAATCGGAATGTGAGAGACACCATCTTGGATGACGTACCTTAAAGGGAAACTTCATTCTATGTTGACCATCGGAAGAAGAGGATGCTCCGCGCTGGATGTCTTGAAGATGGACCCGCTCCGCGCCATATGGATGAAGATAGAAGATGCCGCCTGGATGAAGACTTCTGCCCGCTTGGATGAAGACTTCGGCCCACTTGGATGAAGACTTCTGCCGCCTGGATGAGGATGATGTCCAGTCTTCGAAAACTGTAAGTGGATCGTCGGGGGTTAATGTTAGGTTTTTTTAAGGGTTTATTGGGTGGGTTTTATTTTTAGCTTAGGGTTTGGGCATTAAAATAGCTAAATGCCGTTTTAAGGGCAATGCCCATACAAATGCTCTTTTCAGGGCAATGGTTAGCTTAGGTTTATTTAAATAGGATTTTATTTGGGAGGTTGGTTGTTTGGGTGGTAGGTTTTACTGTTGGGGGGTTGTTTGTATTTTTTTTTACAGGTAAAAGAGCTGATTTCTTTAAGGCAATGCCCCGCAAAAGGCCCTTTTAATGGCCATGTGCAGTTTAGTGTAGCCTAGAGGTTTTTTTATTTGGGGGGGGGGGGCTTTTTTATTTTGATAGAGCTATTAGATTAGGTTTCATTCGTTTTTATTTTTGATAACTTCGTTTTTTATTTTGTGTGATTTAGAGTTTATTTTTTTTGTAATTTAGATAATTGTATTTAATTTATTTTATTTTATTGTAATGTTAGGTTCTATTGTCAGAAAGGTTAGGTTTTATTTTACAGGTAAATTTGTGTTTATTTTAACTAGGTAGTTAGTAAATAGTTAATAAATATTTACTAACTAGTCTACCTAGTTAAAATAAATACAAAATTAAGTTAGGTTTAAACATAACTTTTTCTTTCCTCATAGACATCAATGGGGCTGCGTTACGGAGCTTTTCATTTTGCAATCGCAGGTGTTAGACATTTTTTTTGCCATCCCTCCCCATTCTAGATTGTAATTTCCCACGGGAATAGGGCCCTCAATCCCTCCTGTATGTGTTTGTAAATTTTGTCCTGTATCTTACAAGTCTTGTATTGTTCTATTTAAATGAATTGTATCCATGGACAGCGCTGCGGAATATGTTGGCGCTTAATAAATAAAGTATAATAATAATTGATGTCTATGGGGAAATCATGCATGAGCACCTCAAAGCAGCGCTTGTATTTCAGTGCGGTATGGAGCTCAATGCCACCATATCGCCCACACAAGCCTGCATTTTGTAAACTTGTAATAGCAGCGCTATAGGGAGGTGAAATAATGACGCTTTTGTAAATGTAAACAACGTATATACAGTAAATGTTGTAGACTTATTGCAAATACATTATTGTTGTCTTCAGGTTCCGTGCAGCTGGATCTCAATAGGATGCCCAAACCAGTAAAGACAGCAGAGAAATGCAAACTGGACATGTTGGATGAGTCTAAAATTGAAAAAAGCGCTGTGTCCTTGTTTGAGCAGAAGACGGTCAAAGGCTGGTGGCCTTGTGTGGGGTATGATGGAGATGAGAAGATTCTTGCTGTAAGTACCTATGTGTTTGTGTGTGTATGTGAGCGTGTGTATGTGTGTGTATATGTATATATATATGTGTATGTATGTGTGTGTATATATATATATATATATTTACTGTATGTGTGTGTATATATATATAAATGTATGTGTGTGTGTGTATGTGTGTATTTATGTATGTGTGTGTGTATGTGAGTGTGTGTATGTGTGTATATATGTGTATATATATATGTGTATGCATGTATGTGTGTGTATATATATATATATATATATATATATATATATATATATATATATATATATATATATTTACTGTATGTATGTGTGTATTTATGTATGTGTGTGTGTATGTCTTGATGTGCTTGTTTATATGTGTGCTTGTGTATGTGTGTATACACACACACATATAGACACACATATACATACACACATAAAACCACAATTATATACACACACACACACACATATAGACACACATATACATACACACATAAAACACAATTACTTACACACATACACACGCACAAACATAAATTACAAATACACATGCATACACACACATACACAAAAAAACACAAATACACACACACATATACACACATATACACACACATACATACACACATAAAAACACAAATACACATAAAAACACAAATACACACACACAAACATAAAAACACAAATACATACACACACATATAAAAACACAAATACATACACATACATATACACACACATAAAACACAATTACTTACACACATACACATGCACAAACATAAATTACAAATACACATGCATACACACACATACACAAAAAAACACAAATACACACACACATATACACACATATACACACACATACATACACACATAAAAACACAAATACACATAAAAACACAAATACACACACACACATAAAAAAACAAAAACACATACACACACATAAAAACACAAATACACACACATACATATACACACACATAAAAACACAAATACATGCACACACATATAAAAACACAAAATACACACACACACACATAAAAACACAAATACACATACACACACACATAAAAAAACAAAAACACACACATACATATGCACACACATAAAAACACAAATACACACACATACATATACACACACATAAAAACACAAATCCATGCACACACATATAAAAACACAAAATACACACACACACACATAAAAACACAAATACACATACACACACATATAAAAACACAAATACACATACACACACATATAAAAACACAAAATACACACACACACACACACAAAAACACAAATACACATACACACAAAATAAAAAACAAAAACACATACACACACATAAAAACACAATTACACACACATAAAAACACAATTATACACACATAAAAACACAATTACACACACATAAAAACACAATTACACACACATAAAACACAAATACACACACATAAAAACACAATTACACACACATAAAAACACAATTACACACACATAAAACACAAATACCCACACATACATATACATACATATAAAACACAAATACACACACAAATAAACTCTTAACTCTTCTCTCTCTTACTAATGTACCATTTATTTTTCTCTCCCTCTCTCTATTTAGTATTTATAGATCTATTATCAATTTTGATTTAATATTATCACTATCAATGTATGTTATAAGTACCTACTTTTTTCTCAGTTCTTTTAATGTTTGTGACATAATGGATTCATATAAAGCAGCAGTGCCCAGCTTTTACTGAGTTTGTGAATTTTGTCCCTGTTATCTGCTTTGTGGTTTCTGATCTTACTGTTGTGGGTTAACAGGGATCTCACACAACATTCTACTTGGTCTACCAAATCGACACATAGGCATCCACTGCTAGACCACAATAAACAAAGACCTTATCTACCCAGAATACATCTGTGGAACCCTGGTGTCCCATGATATGAGATTAGATGTTCCAGAAGAAGGATTTCTTTTTGAAAATGAAAATTGAAATGCAGGGAGCAAGAGGGAAGCGGCTTCTCTGTATCATCTTCATGCAGAATAATCTTTTTGGGGATGTATTGTCTGATTAGCAGTTTTACATGCTCAAGTGAGCAGTAACTTTTCACTGGAATATATGTTTAGGTCTTGGATTTCTTCCAACACTTTGAAGCTTTAGTTTATGGCTGAATGACTTAAAACCACTTTTGGTAAACACCATTACAGCTATAATGTCAATTGCTGTTTCCATGTTACAATTAAGTAGCATGTAGTGATTGATGATACTCAGTTTTTGCAACCAAAAATCCTCATATATGAGACAGAAAAGGCTTTGAGAACCTGAAAGATTTTTTTTCTCATTCCAAGATTAGACAATTTTGCTCAGTTGTCTAACAGTGGCCTCTTTTATAATTGTATATTCAGTTATATGATAACACTTAGTTTCTTTCTATCCTAAACAAATGAGCAGCTTGGTTCCTCAAAAGTTTGGCCAGAAACCTGGATATGTGGCCCCTGCAGAGCCCCATCTACCTACCAAAATACTGCATCTGCCAGACAAATTTAAGGGCAACTGTTCTATTATTAATAATATTATAATGATTTATTTGTAGAGAGATACCAAGCTGGTCATGGGTAGTGGTGCATAATGACACTGCTTTGTGGTAAAAAAGAATTGCAGATACATAATACGAGGGAAGAAGTAGCCCTGCCATAAAGAGCTTACATTCATGACAAGGTGAGCTAGGAATTTGTAGGGTTGATTGACACCCCCTGCTAGTGGCCGATTGCCCGCAAATCTGCAACGGGTGGCATGGCACCAGCAGTTCAAAAGATATCAAAATGATATTGTATCATGTCCGCTCGCACATTGATAAATATACCCCATGATATGCACAGATAGTTTCCTGAATCTGGAAACCTGGCTGCCTGCACATTAAATAAAATGTGTGATTAATAAAGTAAGTAGACAGTGAACCTGTGCAAGCCCCACAACACAGCCCCTCTCGTAGCCCAGACTCCTCCTCCTGCTCTCTAAGGAACCGCCTGTGCGCCATCCATCAACCACTCATGCAGTATAACAGAGCTAATGATGTTGTGGGCACCTGTAATTTACTGTATTGTTTGTAATGCAGTGCATATTGCATAAGGAATTATTCAGAATAAAATGTTTCTATTTAAAAGGGACACTGAACCCAAATTTTTTCTATCATGATTCAGATAGAGCATGCAATTTTAAGCAACTTTCTATTTACTCCTATTATCAAATTATTTTCATTCTCTTGGTATCTTTATTTGAAATGCAAGAATGTAAGTTTAGATGCCGGCCCATTTTTGGTGAACACACTGTGTTGTTCTTGCTGATTGGTGGATAAATTCACCCACAAATAAACAAGTGATTTCCATAGTTCTGAACCAAAAAAATAGCTTAGTTGCCTTCTTTTTTCAAATAAAGAAAGCAAGAGAACGAAGAAAAATTGACAATAGGAGTAAATTAGAAAGTTGTTTAAAATTGCTTGCTCTATCTGAATCATGAAAGAACAAATTTGGGTACAGTGTCCTTTTAAATAGACCCTTTAAGATAACATCCCATGCCATGCATCCAGGCAGATCTGTAGGTGTTAACCAGTTAACATTTAACCACCCGCCTCAGCGCCTCTACCAAATAAATCCTAACGTGTACTCCAGAAAACTGAAGCCAAACCACTATTAGAGAGGAAGGAAAAGCCTTGACAGAATATATCGTAAATTGAAGCTTTAAACCTTGAGTAAATCTTTATTGCATCACAAATATATTACAGTACACAGCACACACACACACAGTCACACACAAGACACAACACAATACAAAAAGAAACCACACACACCTCTGTGCATGCCACCCTTTCTTCACCATGATTCACTCCTATGATTGATGTCTGTGGGGTTTTTTTTGTATTGTTTGTGTGTGTGTGTTGTGTGTGTGTGTGTTGTGTGTGTGTGTTTGTGTGTGTGTGTTGTGTGTGTGTGTGTTGTGTGTGTGTGTTATGTGTCTGTGTTTGTGTGTGTGTGTTCTGTGTGTGTGTGAGTGTGTTTGTGTGTTGTGTGTGTGTGTGTTGTGTGTGTGTGTGTACTGCTGTAACAGTATGCAATTCACAAGTGATTTAACCCTTTGATTCCCCATGTATGTCTATGTTATCAAAAAGACAATGGGACATTGGAGTGATACATAACCTTTAATTAATAACATTCAATTGTCAATGAGGACGGCATTATTAGAACGTTATTTATATTATTCACATTCATTAATACATATTTTAAATGAAACACGTTCTATTTTTATAGCCTCTATTCAGCCCTCATCAAAAACTAAGAAGATGCAGTTGACACTGCCAATAATAGGCTATCATTTCTGAGCCCTTATTTTATATATTTATATCCTGTGATAGGTGCACTCTCACTAACAATCAAATACCAGGGTGCTCAGAGAGATTCACAGAGTATTTAAACAAAGCACTCAGTGGTCTTATCAAGTGATACAAACTTTAATCCATAGGGGTCAATTTATCAAGCTCCGTATAGAGCTTGAGGCCCCTTGTTTCCGGCGGTGGACAGATATCAACCTGATCAAATATGATCAGGTTGATTAACACCCCCTGCTAGCGGCTGATTGGCCGTGAATCTGAAGGGGGCGGTATTGCACAAGCAGTTCACAAGAACTGCTGGTGCAATGATAAATGCAGACAACGTATGCTGTTGGCATTTATCGATGTGCAGTGGACATAATACGTTACATTGTATCATGTCCACTTGCACATTAATAAATTGACCCCATAGTATGGAATAAAGTTTGTATCACTTGATAAGACCAGTGAGTGCTTTGTTTATATACTCTCTCTTTCTCTCTCTCTCTCTCTCTCTCTCTCTCTCTCTCTCGCTCTCTCTCTCGCTCTCTCTCGCTCTCTCTCTCTCTCTCTCTCTCTCTCTCTCTCTCTCTCTTGCTCTCTCTCTCTCTCTCTCTCTCTATATATATATATATATATATATAATTATTTCCTTTATATATATATTATGTATGACCAAACAATAGTAAAAAAATGTATGCTTCTAAATTTTAACCTGATTTGTTGAATTTGAATACATTTGTCAAGCTCCGCCTTTGCTACAGATTAATTTAACAATACTCTTAAAAATTAAAGAGGGAGAGCTGCAGCGAAAGGGGCCTTTTTATCATGATGCGAGCGGACAGGATCCGATATTGCGGATCATGTCCGCTGCACATCGATAAATGCTGATAGCATACGCTCTCTGCATTTATCATTGCACCTGCAGTTCTTGTGAACTGATGGTGAAATATCGCTCCCCTGCAGATTCGCAGCCAATTGGCCGCTAGCAAGGGGTGTCAATCAATCGCATTCAATCAGGTTGATTTCCGGCGATGTATGTCCGCCGTCTCAGAGCAGGCGGACAGGTTATGGAGCAGCGCTCTTTTCAGGCTCGCCAGAAGCACAGCACATCAAGCTCCATTCAGAGCTTGATAATTCAGCCCCCATGAATCCAATATTGCCAATTATTTGTAAAAAAAAAAAAAAATTACAAAAATTACAAAAATATCCCTTACAATTATGTGCACATTTTCATTTCATGATGTATACATTGCATGAAAGATGAATATTGTATTTAATGTTTGTGTGTTTTATTCATAGTTTACCGTAACAACTGCTCTATATGTTTCTCTTTGAGTACATTATATACTGTATATACTGTGATAATTAGTATTAACAAATAAGTATTAGGTTGTCAGGTTAAGAGAAGATATTGAAACATTTAGTGGTTCAACTGACAACCATAGATAATATTGTTCTTCCCTTCATTCCATATGTGAGTCAATTGTTTATGAAAAGGTTTAGTTTGGTGCCAGGAGTCAGAATTTTATTCAACAAGAGTAAAATACTTTCAATATGTCACTAGTAATTATTATTTATATTATTATATCAGGTGGTGGCTCCTGTTAATTGGCCTGATTAGAAGTGTTTATAGGTCATATATCATATTAGCAATACCTGAACAACCAGGCCAGCTACATTTTGTTTATTGTGACACTGATGGGTTGTCATCTACAATCAGTTTGATTTTCTCCAGGAGCAATAGATTTTGCTACCAAATGGGCATTCCATGAGTGACAACAGATGACTTACGTATATGGCAGCTGACCAGTGCAGCATGTGAATGAGAACACCGTTAACCAATCAGTTGATTTGCTTGTTTTACTTGACACCTCTTTGTCTTTTGAGCTGTATTCTGTGCTTCCTCATCCGATGTTGACTTTATTTTTCTGTTTTAATATATAAAATGTAGTTTTAAACCACATGTAATATATGAAGAACCCTGCTCAGTGTCATAGGCATGGTTAGTGAATCAAATACCACTGGTCCGTGTTTTCGTTTCTCAGAAGACCTGCTCTGGTTGCTCTCAGCGCATATCTGTCTCCTGTCAGTGTCATTTGTCTACTTTATTGGTTGTTATGCTGGCATGGCTTCCTACCCAGCTCATTGGCCCCCCCACAAGCAGAGGAAATGATACAGCGTCAAGTTCACAACATATTATTTCAGTTTATTGTTTTTTCTCTTTTTTTTAAACTGTAAATTCCTTTTCTATTTCTTGACTATTTCTTACAAATCAAGACATCATTAAGTTATAATGATGTAATGTAGCATAATTTTCTGATCTTTATAAACAATGCTGTTCTTCGTACCTTTTATTTTAAATATAACTCCACCCGCAGCTCTTTGTTCATCCAATTGTTTGTTTAAGTACTTTTAGATAAAAGTGTTTTAGCCCAGGCCTCAGATATGTGAGGATTTCATACCTTGTGAGTGAAGTAAAGCAAGTTTAATTAAATCATAAGCAGAGACCAGTGAATAAAGAAACACCAGTATTTTACTCAAACTCCACTTAATTATATATTACTGTTAAAAGTGCCTATGCCCTCGGTGACGGACACTTTATTGTTAAATCACTTTGGGGTTTATTCCATTCTTACTGATTGTATTTTTCCAATTTTTTTGGCTCCTAATATGCCTTTTTCAACATTAGAATAATTATATTGCAAACACCTTTCTCATATTGGAAAATATCAGATCCGATATTATAAAATTCACTAATATGATACGTGGACAGCATTGACTTCTGTGGTCACGATTCATTTGATCACAAGTTTATTAAATATTGAAAACAAAATGGATAGATCAAATTCAATGCTCAACACCCACAGATTGAATGATAACACACATCAGATAAACTATACAGATATTGGCCACCGATCTGTGCATGACCCAAAAAACAAGATTTGCCCCTTTTACATGTGCACATTAAAATAGCGCTCCACTTGTAATCTAGCCCTTAATGTAGTAATTCTATTTTCAGAGATTATTTATCCATGTTGCAGATGACTAACTTCTGTGCTTGCTTGTTAGATTTCATTGTCTCCATCCCGAAATGTGCATTATTTGTTTTGATATTTACGTTTTGATATATACATCTTCTCTTGTAAAAGGCTTCAGGAATGAGGCATGCATTTCCATTTTTTTTTCAATTCTATTTTTTATTATATGAGACAAATTTTAAGCCAGTTTTATTTAACACAACTTTCCTTGGAACAAGAGGAGGGATATAGCTATGTTGCTTAGAGAAACCATGGTATTTTCGTTGCCATAATTAATTATAAAATACCATATTACACTAGGCATTGAACCCAAATTCAAGCTGTATTTGGCCAACCTAGAGATTTCCACTAAATGAGAAGATATTGGTGGTGTTTAATAGCCAAGAATTCTTACTGTTTGCTTCACAATGTTAAAAACAATATTGTAACAAAAGGCAGACAAGCTCCCAATTACTGGTTAATGAACTTAAATAGTTTGTGATTCCAATCAGAGAAATAAGTCCTGATAAGTACTGGACATTATAGAACCAGCCTTGGCTTCAGGTTGCAGCTAAATAGCTGAAGTGTCTGCTAATATTCATTATTTTAGTTCCTTGGATTGTTATAAATTGTTTGTCGTCTGTTGTGTTCCAACCTAAGGACGTAGAAGCCACAGTGCGGTATTGAGGCAGCTGATAAGTAACACAGACTTTTACCCTATTTCTATCTATTTCTATTTGATTTCTGGCATTATCTAATATTTTGTCTGCCCAAAGTATCTTTGATTTAAGTTGCTGTATTATTTTACATTTGTTGGAAATCATTCTATAAAACCACCCTCCTGTGTTTTTTGAATTTATTTGAATATTGCTGCTAACTAGTGCCAGTGCAGGAATTATTTGAATACAGTTCTACGGAATTTAGGCAACAGTTTACAAAAAAAGTGATAGTGATAACTTAGGTTTCAGAAATATTTTAGGTTTATTTCATTTTTTCTTTTGAACATATATGTCACACTTCTAGTGCTGCTGATGTTGAATGTTAATGTCTCCAATGGAATAAAGTTGACAATACGTTACAGGCTAAGTTGTCATTCAGATCATCCCTTTGTTGCAAAAATGCTTTTGTTTTTTATTGTTGTTGTAGAACTCAGGATTGAAGATTGTACCAAAGAACTTTGTATCTAGGTCTGGACATTTTCACTAGTCCACTAGTCACAGTCTAGTAAAAAAAATGTCAGCAAATGAGCAAGAAATGTGCCTTTTTCCTATATATAATAATGAATGGACTAGTAACGTTTTCACCCTTGACTAGTAATATTTGTTTCTGTGACTGTAAATGATGGTTTATATTTTTCGCATGCCACATTATAACTAATGGTTTAATTTTTGTTTCTTGCAGGGCAAAGTAGAAATGACTTTAGAAATTATAAATGATCAGGAAAATGAAGAAAGACCAGCTGGCCTTGGTCGCGATGAGCCAAACATGAACCCAAAATTGGAAGATCCAAAGTAAGAGTTGGTGTTTACTATACCTGGAACAGTTGTGTATTTATTTTTGTGTTGTTCTAGGGGGTGGTAATGATGCTGCCCCTTGTATATTTCTCAGCTTACATATGTGTATACATTCATGTAGCCTAAATTCTTCAACAGTTAGTTTTACACTGATTCATAGGGAGCTTGTGGGCCGTGTTTCTGGCGAGTCTTCAGACTCACCAGAAACACAAGTTATGGAGCAGTGGTCTAAAGACTGCTGTTCCATAACCCTGTCCGCCTGTCCTGATGACACAACCAACCAAAAATCCAGCACTAGAAAGCAACAAGGTGTGCACGCTTCAGGAATACTGCACTGTATTCCACATAATATACAGTCATGAAGAAGAAGCAGCACCAGCCAGGTTGTATCAAACAGATTTATTCATGCAGTATGCACAGTGAACAGCCAGACCAACAAATAGCAACGTTTCGGACTTAGTCCTGCATGATTAAGGACTAAGTCCGAAACGTTGCTATTTGTTGGTCTGGCTGTTCACTGTGCATACTGCACGAATAAATCTGTTTGATACAACCTGGCTGGTGCTGCTTCTTCTTCATGACTGTCCTGATGAGGTGGACAGGAATCGTCGGAAATCAACCCGATCGAGTACGATCGGGTTGATTGACACCCCCTGCTGGCAGCCGATTGGCTGCGAGTCTGCAGGGGGCGGCGTTGCACCAGCAGCTCACAAGAGCTGCTGGTGCAATGCTGAATACGGAGAGCGTATTGCTCTCCGCATTCAGCGATGTCTGTCGGACCTGATCCGCACTGTTGGATCAGGTCCGACAAACATATGATAAATAGGCCCCATAGTAACAACTTTTACAGAATACAAAGGATAAATAACAATCCATACATAACTAGCTGAAACTGTGTGAAAGTAAACTAAGGCATCTGAGACATTAAATAGACTTAGCACTTAGGGCTATATTACAAGAGGTGCACAGTCGATAGCCAGAGTATGTTATCTTTTGCACAAAGTATAATGCCCAATGATAATATAAGTGGATGGTTAAATGCTACAGCGTATCGGATCAGGATGATTGCAGTCCGCCATCTCCTGACAAAAAAAACATTGTATGGCTTCTCAGGTGTTGTTTATTTATCATTATAATCCCTCAGAACCACTATTTTAATTTAAAAAATTATTTGAATTAGTAAATGATATACAAGGCAAATCTAGACTATGAGAATTCTAGTGTGTAAAAAAGTCTTATCTATTTACTGCATTTTACTTTCAGACAAATTCTCTTCTTTTATGAAGGTCAAAGTTGCACTCTTGCAACACCTGAACCTGATGCAGATACAGCCAGAGATTGGAGCATACGCTTGTATGCCTTCATCTAATTGGCTCACAAGCTGTATACTTAGATGAAGGCAACTTAGAGTTGCTTAGTAGCACAGCTTTGACTATATATTTGATGCCTTTTTAGAGATTAAACACACAGTAAAAGAAAGGAATTTGTCTGGTGAAATAGAGCATTTTATTTTACACCAGGGGGCGAGATTACATACGTGGCGCAAGCTTTAGCATAACTGCTGAAACCCGCACCGCACGTAATTTCACCTCGCACATTGGGGTATCACATAAACCCCGCCGGCAGTTCATAAAGTGCCGTAAGTCGGATAAACTAGCGATGTCCAGATATGAGCGTAAATACAAATTTCTGTAGTGGCCAGTGACTTACGGAATTTTAGAAACTGCCGGCGCCTAAGAAAATAAAAAAAAATATCAAATCTCCCGTAAAAGTCTAACCCGCCTCCCAAAAATAAACCTGACACATAAAAACCCCTATATTGGCCATCCAACCCACATCGAAACTAATAATAAAAGTATTAACCCCGAAACCGACAACCCCCACAACGCAATATGCCTAATTAAACTATTAACCTCTAATCCGTCATTCACACACATTGTGATCTACCTAATAAAAGTATTAACCGCTTAATCTGCCAACCCCAACATCGCAAACTACCTAATCTAACCCCCAAATAGGTACTCACCGTTCCTGAAGTCCGGCGGAGAAGGTCCTGTTCCAGGTGGCGGTTAAGTTTTCTTCCAAGTGGCCGACATCTTCTTCCGTGCAGGGACCACTTCCTTCTTCATCCAGGAACAAGTCGGTGCGGAGCGGAGCGGAGATGAGTGCAGAACAGGACCGGTGACCGCGGAGCCATGGATCGTGGAGGATCCTCTTCGTATGATCGCTACCTTGCTACCTTACACTGAATTGTGAATTCAAGGTACGCGTTTAACTATGGCGTCCCTTGCATTCCTATTAGCTGATTTGATTCTTCAAATTCAAATCAGCCAATAGGATGAGAGCTACTTAAATCCTATTGGCTGATTTGAACAGCCAATAGGATTTCAGTAGCTCTCATCTTATTGGCTGATTTGAATTTGAAGAATCAAATCAGCCAATAAGAATGCAAGGGACGCCATAATTAAACACGTACCTTGAATTCTCTATTCAGTGTACGGCGGCGATCGTTCAAAGAGGATCCTTCACGCTCCATGGCTCCACAGTCGCCGGTCCTGCTCCGCTCTGATCTACGCTCCACTCCAGCTTGGTTCTGGATGAAGAAGGAAGTCCCTGCTTGGAAGAAGACTTCACCGCCACCTGGAACAGGACCTTCTCTGCCAGACTTCAGAAACGGTGAGTACCTATTTGGGGGGTTAGATTTAGGATTTGTTTTATTTCTTAGGGTTTGTTTGCTTTTAGATTGGGATTTATTTAGTGCAGTAAAAGAGCTGAATGCCTTTTTAAGGGCAATGCCCATACAAATGCCCCTTTAGGGGCAAAGGGTAGTTTAGGTTAGGTTTTTTATTTTGGGTGGGTGGGGGGTTTTACTGTTAGCGGGGAGACATAGTAGTTTTTAAGGTAAAAGAGCTGTTTAACTTAGGGAAATGCTCTACAAAGGCCATTTTAAGGGCTATTGGTAGTTTAGTATTAGATTAGGGGGTGTTTTTATTTTGGGGGCTTTTTTATTTTCATAGGGATTAGGTTTAATTTTTTAATTTTTGATCATTTGGTTTATTATTTTATGTAATGTTAAACTTTTTATTTTTGTAATCTTAGATTAGTTTAATCTTAGGTTTTTTATTTTTAAGTAATGTTAGCTTTTTTATTTTAGGTGTAACAGTATTTTTTAATTTAGGTAATTAGGGTTAATTTAGGGGGTGTTAGGGGGTTTAGTAATTTAATTCATTATTTGTGGCCTGGGGGTTTGGCGGATTAGGGGTTAATAGATTTATTAGGATTATTGCGTTGTGGGTTATTGGCATATTAGGGGTTAATAGTTTTACCAGGTTTATTGCGATGTGGGTTAATGGCAGATTAGGGGTTAATACATTTATTAGGTTTATTGTGATGTGTGTTAATGGCAGATTAGGGGTTAATATACTTTATTAATTATTGCGGTGGGGGATTGCGGTTGACAGGTAGACAGATATTGCGCATACGTTAGGTGTAAGTTTATATTTTCAGTGAGTTACGATGCTCACATTTTCAGCGCAAGGCTTGTTACGCCTGCCTATGTGTGGTGAGGTGAAAATGGAGTAAAATTTCTCCATTTTCGCCGCGTGAGTTGAATATGTGATACCGATTTGCGACACGGCTCTGTGTTAGCTTATGGGAGTAAAGATTGCGGGCGACAAGTGATATATAAGCCGTATATATGATACCAAAACCGTTTACGGGCGACGCTGCATATGTAATCTTGCCCCAGATTGCCCCTTTAAACATGCCAAAGACTATAAGAAATGTGTATCACAGGCTAGTTAAAGGTTTTTTCACAAGGAGTTTCACAGACATCCACAGAATCAAAAAAGATACAAAGCCAAAATAAAAGTAAAATATGGCAGCTAATCAATTCAATATTGATGCTTACTGCTTTGTTTGCATGCATTTCCTTTTCACATTGAACCATTAATACTAAATAATGACGTGCAATTAATAATTTTAATGTCCAAACACTGATTTCTAATAATAAATTAACATTATTTTATAAAATAACTTAAGCTTTAAACTTTTTATAAAACAAAAATTGTATGTGCAGACCAAGTATCGGTAGTAGTGAAGGCAATATCAGAGTCAGGTGCATGCAGGAATCTATAGCCAGACAAGACTGTGGCAGGGTCAGTTTCAGGCAAATGGCTTGTAGCCAGTTGGTGAATCTGATAGCACAAGACACTTGCAGGGTCAGATTTCAGAAGGGCGTCAGTTGAAAGGTAATCCATTTGACAGCACAAGAGAATTCCAGGGCCAGTCTCCGTCAAGGGGGTAATCGGTCTAATAGTACACAACAGAAGCAGAGTCAGGTTCAGGTAAATGGTCTACTGTGGGTAATAATTCTAATAGTACAAGACAGAAGCAGAGTCAGGTTCAGGTAAAGGGTCTACAGTGGGTAATCAATCTAATAGTACAAGACAGAAGCAGAGTCAGGGTCAGGTAAATGGTCTACACTGGGTAATCAGCCTAAAGGTACAAGACAGAAGCAGAGTCAGGGTCAGGTAAATGGTCTACACTGGGTAATCAGCCTAAAGGTACAAGACAGAAGCAGAGTCAGGGTCAGGTAAATGGTCTACACTGGGTAATCAGCCTAAAGGTACAAGACAGAAGCAGAGTCAGGGTCAGGTAAATGGTCTACAATGAGTAATCAGCCTAAAGGTACAAGACAGAAGCAGAGTCAGGCTCAGGTAAAGGGTCTGCATCTATTACAGCAAAGTAGCACGACCAGGAACATCAAATAGAGTCAAGTACACAGAGATAAAAGAGGCACATGGTATGCCTTTAAAAAACAAAGCAACCTGGCAGTACAACGCAATGCTAATCTCAATGGGGATCACCCCGGAAGGTGACTTCCCAGCCATGGCCCCAACACACATGAATTCTGATGGATTAGTCTGTGGATCTTAGTGCCATAGATACTGTTAGATATAAAAAAACAGAACAACCCTCCTTTATGTACTCATTTAGGGACCTGTCTCATGAGGAATCATTTAAACAGGGCTGCTGCCAGCACTGTTATAATACACATAACGTGTTCATGTTTGCTTGCAGGCGTCCAGAAACATCATTCTTGTGGTTTACGTCCCCGCTGAAGACCTTGAAGTACATTCTGTGGAGAAGATTCAAGTGGCTGATCCTCACCTGCCTCATTGTCTTCATCTTGCTGCTCTTCTTTGGGATCTTTTTGTATTCTTTCCCGGTAAGAAATTTACAATGTAGAGTTTTTCAACCATTTGTTTGTAATTAATGGGATAGTAGACCCATACATTTGTTTGTAATTAACGGGATAGTAGACCCATACATTTGTTTGTAATTAACGGGATAGTAGACCCATACATTTGTTTGTAATTAACGGGATAGTAGACCCATACATTTGTTTGTAATTAACGGGATAGTAGACCCATACATTTGTTTGTAATTAACGGGATAGTAGACCCATACATTTGTTTGTAATTAACGGGATAGTAGACCCATACATTTGTTTGTAATTAACGGGATAGTAGACCCATACATTTGTTTGTAATTAACGGGATAGTAGACCCATACATTTGTTTGTAATTAACGGGATAGTAGACCCATACATTTGTTTGTAATTAACAGGATAGTAGACCCATACATTTGTTTGTAATTAACGGGATAGTAGACCCATACATTTGTTTTACACTCTAATTTAAAGTGTTCATTGAAAACAAAACTCGGAGGGGGGACATGGTGAAGAGGATCCCCATTAGCTTATTACCTTTAACTTTTTTTTTTCTTTCCTCCTTTAAAAGTGAGGATCTAAATAGTCTTAATTTCCTAGTTAATCAGTTAATAATGTTACCTTATTAGTTTTTAGAATATTGTGCTGTAATCATATCTACTCCTTTAGGAGTACTGAGATGCAACAAACGCTAACTTTTACTTTCCTGTAAGGCAGGTTTCCGGTTTTTGTGTTACTATTTTATATGTAGAAAATCACCAACAGTGTGCCAAGGATCCTTTGAATAAAGCAAATTTAGTTTCAGTATTTAATTTGTAAATATGCAAGGTTGACATATATCGAAAGCAATTGTATATTCATGGCGCCTATTAGGCACCAACAGTGTATTGTTTTCTGCTGGTTTTTTTTTTATCGTAAACTGTTATTTAATACTGTTGGTATAAAATATAAATTAAAAAAAAAAAAACTCTGAGGAGTCCATTTATCATTGTGCGGACGGACATGATCCGCTATAGCGAACCATGTCGGCCGCACATCGATAAATGCCGACAGCATACGCTGTCTGCATTTATCATTGCACCAGCAGTTCTTGTGAACTGCTGGTGCAATACCGCCCCCTGCAGATTCGCGGCCAGTCGGCCGCTAGCAGGGGGTGTCAATCAACCCGATCATATTCGATCAGGTTGATTTCTGTCCGTCACCTCAGAGCAGGCGGACAAGACCGCTGCTTCATAACTTGTGTTTCTAGCGAGCCTTCAGGAAACATGGGATATCAAGCTCCGTTCGGAGCTTGATAAATAGACCCCATAGCCTTTATTGGATGCCTGTGAGTGTTCATGGGATTGTTTTCCTTCTTGACTAGAACTTCGTTTTAATGACTCTGAAGTAGTTTTGCAAAGGAAAAAAGTTTGCACTACTTAAGAACTGATTGGAGTTTAAAAGGCGCTTAAGCCTGGTGCTACCAACTCCAAACATTGTTATAGTAGAAAAGAAAGGAGATTTTGGTGCACCCTTTGTTGATATTTTTCTAGATATATGGATCTGATATCCATTTTATAGAAGTTAAAAAAGCTATATTAACAATCCCAACAATAATCAGGCACAGTAATTGGAGCAGGAACCACATAAGCACCAGCAAATAAGAAAAAGAGAAGAAGTGTATTAGAAGTAAGTAAATACTTAGGCGTCACCCCTAGATAAATGTGCATAATTTACAAGTAATTGTGTGCAAGCAGCGAAATGCGCCCCACTCACCCCTTCTCTAACAACTTGTTTTAAGTGTTTAACTCTATCATTGCTTTAGACCCAAATATGACAGGAAATCTCTTAAAAGCTTAAATATTGTGTTACTCCAAAAAAAAATTATCTTTGTATACTGCAATACTCGGGTTACATTTACAAACTTTTTTTAGCTAGAGATGAGGGTGGGCAAAACAATTTTGTTTCAGATTTTTGTTTAGAATATTATTTAATAAATTAGTGTGTGAACAAAATTTTTCACATTATTCATATTCTTTTATATCACCAGATGACACATTTATTAAACTTGCTACAGCTTTCTTTTTAGCTTTATTCCTATAGCCTTGCATAGATAATTGTTAATTGACTCTTTCAAATTTGTGTAAATTTGTGGGCAAGTCTAACAAGTTACATACTTGTTAGACTTGGCAAAAATAAATCTTTGTGGGAGCAAAAAGAGACAGCGGATAATTGTAATACTCCAGGAGCAAACAACTGCACCTTCCTGTAGCTCTAGTCATAGTGATTGAAAATGGCTGCACTTCCTTTAGTCTCCCACCTTCCTATGTTAGGGGGACTGTAAAGTCAAAATTAAACATTCATTGTCTAGACAAAGCATACAATTGTATACAACTTTCCAATTTACTTCTGTTATCTAATTTGCTTCATTCTCTTGGTATCATTTGTTGAAGCAGCATTGCACTACTAATTGGTGGATGTACACATATATGCCTATTGTCATTGGCTCACCCAGTTTGTTCAGCTAGCTCCCAGTAGTGCATTGCTGCTCTTTCAATGAAGGGTACCAAGAGAATAAAGCAAATGAGATAATATACTTAAAATTGAAAAATTGTTCAAAGTTGTATTCTCTATCTGAATCATGAAAGGAAAAAAAATGCGTTTCATGTTCCTCTAGGGCTTGATTGGACAAACCTGTATGACTAAAATCAGAATTTAGTGCCTGATTGGCTGTCCCTAACATCAGTGATCTAGTGTATTATTAACAATATATTTTCTACCCGCTGCTATATACAGACTGTATGTTCGTATCAAAACTATATGGACAGGGCTGTGAGAGAGAACAAGAGGTCTTGCTGTATATAAAAAACTCTAAAATGTATTAATAATATCAAAATAATATCAAAAAAGATACAATTAAATCAGATCAAGGAGTAACCACTACTTACATATTGTTCTCCAATCAAAACACAGATAGATATTGTGTCAGTGGAGAAACTGAAAATGTACAGTCCAGTTAATACTGTGCACTTCCAGTTTCTTCACTGACATATCTGTGTTTTGACCGGAGAATGATGTGTATATGAATTAGAGACTAACTGCAATCCAAAAACACCTGAGGAAGGGGGAGTAGACCTGAAACGCGTAGTATGGATTGATGCCTGGCCAGGCAATAAGTGTAGTCTTTTTTTAGCAAATGTTTTTATATTATTGTATTCATTTTGTATTACTTTTTTGCTTATAGATTCATTGTAACCATACATTGGTTATTCATTGATCTGATATATATTTTCTCTATTTTGATATAATTTTTATATAATTTAATCAATTTTAGTGTTATGTCAGGGGACATTGGACACATGAGTAGCCAGACCCCCTGTACATCATTGCAAACGGAGAAGCTGATTATACAAACAATATCAGCTTCTGCCCCCCTTTCCTGTCCCTTTGCACGGTGCCTTATGAAGAAATTCTTATTCTTTGTTAGTTTCATTCATTATTTCAATCTCAAAAATGTATCAGTGAATTGGTATAAATTCTGACGAATACTAATTCATCTAAAGTCAATCGCATATGTCTATTATTAACCTCTTGACTGCCAATCCTTTTTTTTCAGTGCAGAGGTTAATTATTAACACGAATAATAGCTAAGTAACTGACACAGAGTTCATGTTCATGTTCACATCAAGTTAGTACTAAACTATTAGCTTTTTGAATGTGCTTTTGTGCCTGGATTTAATTTGCTTCATTACATAGTGGCAATATCTGGGCAGGCTGCCAAATTTGTGTGCCACCCACATCTAAAGCTGTTTCATAAAATAATATCTTGGAAATCATTCATTAGATATAAGTATTACACTTTACATTTTAATTAATTGCTACTCAGTGCAGCTGCAGGCCATTACGGGGAACATTTCAACTACCCAAGTCCTAGTCATTAACCACAAACTCTTTATTTATTTTAATAATGGATTATGGGCCAGATTATCTAAAGCTCTCTGAGTTTGTGAGATTCTGTAAGAAATGAAGCAGCCCCTTTTGGGATTATCTAAAGGCAGTGTTTTTTTACTTGAGAACAGTGTTTCTCGCAAAGGGGTCTTCTCCCGCATTTAATTATGTGAAGGTGAAAATGTTCCGAAAAAAATTGAATTTTAGAATTTTATAAAATGAATAAATAAAATACTGAATTAAAAACATGAATAACAGATGAGTAGTAGATTTCTTTCTGACAAATTTTAAAGTTAGTACTATGTCCCCTCCCACTGCATCATGTGACAGCCATCAGCCAATCACAAAATGCTTATACGTATATTCTGTTCTGTGAATCTTGCACACGCTCTGTAGGTGAAAGTGTGTGTATAAATAGATTGTGCACATTAGGTAACGGAAAGGAATTGGAAAGTTGTTTAAAACTGCATGTTCCATATGAATCAAAAAAGTTGAATTTTGACTTGAGTGTCCCTTTAACCTTATATCACTGTTCAGGGTGAAGGGATGTGCTGTGTTCAATATATAAAAGTATGAGTGAGAATCTCAGCCAGTGCACAGCTTGTGAGAGCAACCTCTGCAGGGTTTATAGCACTACCGCTGGGCTTGTATTGGGTATGAAACTGGCGCAGAGATGGATTAGCTGGGCTACGGGGGAGCAGTATTCACAGAAAGAGACCTTCAGTTCTGAGTTTATTATACACCTCAGTAGATTTGCTGGGCTGAGTGAAGATGTTCAGGAGAGGGCTGTTTTGCCTATAATGCCAGTGAGGCGCATGCTGGACAGACAGGTGCCAGTTATAATTGATTTTATAATTGATTTTGCTATAAAGAAGATGGATAGGACAATTTGTTACTCAGTTAATTTCAACAGATCAGATTGCTCAGCACAAATTATATCAATAACTGACAGTGTGATACTGACCCTAACTCCAATGTCAACTGACAACTACCCTAACCTGTGCTCAATCCCTACCCCTAAACTTAACCCTTATCATTAAAGGGACATGAAACACACTTTTTTTTCTTTCCTGATTTCCTTCTAGACCATATAGTTTTAAACAGCTTTCCAATTTACTTATCTTATCTAATTTGTTTCATTCTCTTGTTATCTTTTATTTAAGGAGCAATAATGCACCACTGGTAGCTAGATGAAAGCCAATGATAAGAGGCATATATGTGTAGCCACTAATCAGCAGTTTCTGATCATACTAAGGTATACTTTTTGCCAAAGGATACAAAGAGAACAAACACATAAGATAATATAAATAAATTGGAAAGTTGATTAAAAGGGTATGCTCTATCTATATGATGAAAAAAAAATGTGTGTTTCATGTCCCTTTAAGTCCACTTCCTAACCCCCTATCCATATATCTAATCCTATCTCCAACCCCTTAAAGGGACAGTCTAGTCAAAATTAAACTTCACGATTCAGATAGGGCATGCAATTTTATACAACTTTCCAATTGACTTTTATCATTAAATTTGCTTTATTCTCTGGGTATTCTTTGTTGAAAGCTAAATCTAGATAAGCTCATATGCTAATTTCTAAGCTCTTGAAGGCCACATTTTATCTCAGTGCATTTTGACAGTTTTTCACGGTTAGACACTGCTAATTCATGTGTGCCACATAGACAACATTGTGCTCACGTCCTTGGAGTTATCTAGGAGTTAGCACTGATTGGCTAAAATGCAAGTTTGTCAAAAGAACTGAAATAATGGGGCAGTCTGCAGAGACTTAGATAAAATCTAATCACAGAGGTAAAAAGTATAGTAAAAGGACATTAAACACTAGATTTTTCTTTGCATAAATGTTTTGTAGATGATCCATTTATATAGCCCATCCAGGTTTTTTTTTTTTTTTTTTTTTTTTTTTTTTTAAATGGACAGTTTTGCTTAATTTTAAATAGCATTGCTCTGATTTTCAGACACCTAACCAAGCCCCAAAGTTTTAGGAGAATACCGACGTATGCCTACTACAGCTTGCTCCTGTTTGTGTAAAGGGTCTTTTCATATGCAAAAGAAGGGGGAGGAGGGAGTGTCAGCTATTTCCCACTTGCAGTGGGTGTTCCAGTAACCTTTTAAACAGAGCTAAACTGGAAGCTTCTTAGTAAGTTTTTAAACCGTTTTATACTGGATTTTTATATCAGTATCTGTGCATATTATTTTTTATAGTAGTGTCTATTACTACATGCAGTCATATGAAAATTGGTGTATACTGTCCCTTTAATATAACAACGTTGGTTATGCAAAACTGGGGAATGGGTAATAAAGGGATTATCTATCTTTTTAAACAATAACAATTTTCAAGTAGACTGTCCCTTTAACTCATCCTTGACTGCAGCCCTAGGGGCCGATTTATCATGTCCCGAATGGGGCTAACTACCCGTTTCCGCGTGAACCTTTAGGCTCACCGGAATCAGGAGTTAAGATGCAGCGGTCTTAAGACCGCTGCTCTTTAACTCGTTCGTTGCCTCTGAGGCTGCGGACATCAATCCGCCCGATCGCATACAATCAGGTTGATTGACACCCCCTGCTAGCAGCCGATTGGCCGCGAATCTGCAGGGGATGGCATTGCACAAGCAGTTCACCAGAACTGCTTGTGCAATGTTAAATGCCAACAGCGTATGCTACAACGTATCATGTCTGCCAAACATTGATAAATCGGCCCCCTAGTCTCTAACATTACCTTAGATCAAGATCAGGGAGCCTTTAGTGGTGAGATCATAAAGCAATCTCTTAGTGGAAAGATTGTGATTGGATACTATGTGCACTAAGGTTAAAGTTCAGTTAAAGGGACAGTACACTGTAAAATAGTTTTTACATTAATGTATTTTCAATGACTTATTATACCAGCTGCAGAGTATAAAATGTATGAGAACATATTTTCAGGTTTATTTGTGTATATGAAGTAGCTGGTTTTGTGCTTTAAAACCACAGCATATTACAATGGGTTGAGTTTTAGGTAATATCAGATCTCATTATGTTATCAGTTTATGTACACACGGTCTTCTTTATCTTATATTTATCTGGAAAACCAAAGCTCAATACTTAGAGAAAAGAATGGAAAAAATTACATTTTATTACTTAACTATACTGCACCCCACTGGCAGTGTATTTTTTCTGTTGGCTGTGTTTACTAAGGCTATTCAATAGCCTATACTCCAGTATACAAACTTTTACTTTAGGTATGGATATAACAGGCTAAATCGGCTTTTTCAAATGCCAAAATAGGGGTAAAGGAGCTATTTGTAAACAATTTAACTAACACCAGAAGGTAAAATGGATCATTGGGAACAATTTAAAGGGGAGAACATTTTTGGGTGAACTGTCCCTTTAATAAGAGAGCAATAAGAGTGTAGAAGAAGCAATGTTAACCTCTTGGCTGCCAGAGAGGGCTGCAATGCACTGAGATATATCTAAACACAGTATAATATGTTATTTGTGATTAATCAAATGGAGCTATTAACCACAATTAATCATTTGTAACATTGTAATTTTATTATCAGTATTTACTTGTTACATATTGTGCCAGTTTATTTGCACTTCATAAAAGCCATTAGTTTCATTGGCTTTAATCTTTAGAAAACTATTGTATCAGTTTGGTGACTAATTCTTTCATCCGCTCTTCTTGATAAAATCACCTTTTATTTTGTCGGAAAAAGCTGCAATGCTTCTTATATACTCTGTGGAAGCCAAAGGGTTAAATATATCTCACTCCTTATTGTTGATACAGAATGGGTGAGTCTTGCCTGGAAATATCATTATTTTATAGAATGTTTTCAGAAAGCATAACATGCCATTTTATTAAAATTCATGGATTGTAAAAGAACAAATGTAACACTTCTGTATTGGCCCACTGGGTGGAGCTTTTAGCCATGAAATCTAAATTACAGAAGCATTTATTCCTTGATAGCCCTGACATTGTATACTGCTCCAACAGCCTTAAGCAAAGGTACAGGGTTTTCATACATTGTAACAGAGATTACAGAAAATTTAGTTTACAGATTTCACTCTATGGTTACAATGTATATTTAAATAGGGAGCTGTGCTATCCACGAACCCAAAATTAATAATAAAAATAACCCAGTTATAAAATCCTTGAAATACTGTCTTACTGTATGCCAGATACATTTAGGCCAATTAATTAAAACCCTCTGCAGTTCTTGTGAGTTTGTCATGTGTACAACAAGCGGTTTCCTATGATTATGGTGCTATTAGCAGCTGTATTACACACAATGCATCACACCTCTTTCTTTGTATGTTTTACTGGGAACTCCAGTGTTTGAATCTCGGTTTGCAGTGTTGTTTTATAAAATAACAGAACGTTGAACAGGTAAAGTGTACTGTCTTTAAAGTGTACTGTCTTTTTTTTCCAACTAAAGAACATGAAAAGTATTCAATATTAAACTAAAGAATAAGAAATGATTAAATATTAAACTAAACAAGATTTAGAAAGTATTAAATATTGTAACTTGGCTTTACATAAATACAGAAGTCTATAACTTCCTTTAGTTTGTGCTAATGTTATGCAGCACGTTATTGCTGTTTTAACAGGGAAATAAGTGAAACCCCTAATGGACTGTATAAATGTATATGTGTGTGTTAGTATGTATTATTATTATATTATTATTATCATGTTGCTTATTATTTAAATACCTCAGCACCATTACTGATTGGCTGTACAGCTCAGCCGTGTACAGATTGCAGAATGTAAGATGGTAGAAAGAGAATTATATTTGTATCTACAAATTATACATCAGCAATTAAACAGTGTATGCAAAAGATCTGCAATACATATTTTGGGCCAGATTGCGAGTGGAGCGCAAAATTGTGCTTTCACGATTGTGATATTTGCGCAAATGTGTGCTGGTATTACAAGAAAAGTGCAATTTGAACGCAACCTCGCATTTTCATTGCATGGAAGCTTTGTGCTCACAAGAGCGCGCTTCGATAGGCTCCAGTTGGAGCCTCGTTCTGATGCCATCATACATGGCACAGAACCTAGTGCAGTGAAGGGGGTAAGTCACGCACTGATGGGTAGCACATTTACAATTTATATGAATATATATATATTTATGTTTATATGTGTCTATACAAATATTAACCCATAAATATACAGTATATGTATAGATTCATATATATACATACATATAATAGTGAGTACACCCCTCACATTTGTGTTAATATTTTATTATATCTTTTCATGTGACAACACTGAAGAAATGAGACTTTGCTACAATGTAAAGTAGTGAGTGTACAGCCTGTATAACAGTGTAAATTTGCTGTCCCCTCAAAATAACTCAACACACAGCCATTAATGTCTAAACCATTGGCAACAAAAGTGAGTACACCCCTAAGTGGAAATGCCCAAATTGGGCCCTATTAGCCATTTTTCCTCCCCGGTGTCATGTGACTCATTAGTGTTACAAGGTCTCAGGTGTGAATGGGGAGCAGGTGTGTTAAATTTGGTGTTATTGCTCTCACACTCTCTCATACTGGTTACTGGAAGTTTAACATAGCACCTCATGGCAAAGAACTCTCTGAAGATCTGAAAAAAAGAATTGTTGCTCTACATAAAGATGGCCTAGGCTATAAGAAGATTACCAAGACCCTGAAACTGAGCTGCAGCATGGTGGGCAAGACCATACAGCGGTTTCACAGGACAGGTTCCACTTAGAACAGGCCTCGCCATGGTCAACCAAAGAAGTTGAGTGCACGTGCTCAGTGTCAGATCTAGAGGTTATCTTTGGGAAATAGACGTATGAGTGCTGCCAGCATTGCTGCAGAGGTTGAAGGGGTGGGGTGTCAATCTGTCAGTGCTCAGACCATACGCCGCACACTGCATCAAATTGGTCTGCATGGCTGTCATCCCAGAAGGAAGCCTCTTCTAAAGACGATGCACAAGAAAGCCTGCAAACAGTTTGCAGAAGACAAGCAGACTAAGGACATGGATTACTGGAACCATGTCCTGTGGTCCGATGAGACCAAGATAAACTTATTTGGTTCCGATGGTGTCAAGCATGTGTGGTGGCAACTAGGTGAGGAATACAAAGACAGGTGTGTCTTGCTTTCAGTCAAGCATGGTGGTGGGAGTGTCATTGTCTGGGCCTGCATGAGTTCTGCCGGCACTGGGGATCTACAGTTCATTGAGGGAACCATGAATGCCAACATGTACTGTGACATACTGAAGCAGAGCATGATCCCCTCCCTTCGGAGACTGGGCAGTATTCCAACATGATAACGACCCCAAACACACCTCCAAGACAACCACTGCCTTGCTAAAGAAGCTGAGGGTAAAGGTGATGGACTGGCCAAGCATTTCTCCAGACCTAAACCCTATTGAGCATCTGTTAGGCTTCCTCAAATGGAAGGTGGGGGACTAATATCCACCAGCTCTGTGATATCGTCATGGAGGAGTGAAAGAGGACTACAGTGGCAACCTGTGAAGCTCTGGTGAACTCCATGCCCAAGAGGGTTAAGGCAGTGCTGGAAAATAATGGTGGCCACACAAAATATTGACGCTTTGGGCCCAATTTGGACATTTCCACTTGGTGTACTTACTTTTGTTGCCAATGGTTTAGACATTAATGGCTGTGTGTTGAGTTATTTTGAGGGGACAGCAAATTTACACTGTTATACAGGCTGTACACTCACTACTTTACATTGTAGCAAAGTGTAATTTCTTTAGTGTTGTCACATGAAAAGATATAATAAAATATTTACACAAATGTGAGGGGTGTACTCACTTTTGTGGGATACTGTATATATTTGCACTTTTAACAGTGTCCCCAAAGACTACAATGTAAAGTCACTTTTCAGTGCCGTTGTTCTTTCTATACGCCAGACCCTCTCACTTTAACCTCTAAAAACTGCTTTGTGCAGTTAGGATTTAAAAAAAAAAAAAAAAAAAAAATAATATTGTTTATTTTATTAAAGGCACTACACACTCTATTTTGGGGGCAATTGGGTAGCATTTAAAAAATTAACCAGAGGTCTGACCTAAATTTTTGAAGCAGTATCGCAGTAGCAATAATTAGCCACTTGTAATGGCAAATAAATTAGCGCTCCACTTGTAATCTAGCCCTTTATAAGCATCTAAAATTGTAATTCAATTAGCAAAAATCTAATTGTTTTGCAGTACAGCACTTTTTTTGTCGTATATATAAAAAAGTTCCGGCACTGATTTAAGCAATTACTAAATTCAATGTTTTAAGCAACTTAAATGGGACACTGAAGTAAAAATGTAAGTTTCATGATTCAGCTAAAGTGTGCAATAAAAAAACAAAAAATCAAAACAACCCCCCAAAAGAAAACCATTTTCTTCCATTATCAAAAAGTGTATTTTCTATTTATTTGCACAATTTCAGAGGCTTCAGCTCCTACTGAGCATGTGCAAAAGTGCACAGTATGTACGTATATGCATTTAGTGATTGGCTGATAGCTGTCACATGATACAAGGGGAGGGAAATTGTATTATCTTTGAAATTTGCAAGAAAATAGTCTACTGTTCATTTCAAATTCAAAGTAAGTGCTATTGTATTGTCTTTGTATTGTGTCAGTTGTTACATTCTCCTGCATTTAGTGGTCCTTTAATTATGCACATTGAAAAGAAAAATACTTTCATTACTCATTTTGTCTGCATTTTTCTGCTACTAACCCCCCTCCCAGAGTGCTTTCTGTGGCCCTTGCACATGCTTGACAGTAATTGGCTAAAATATGCAGGGGCCTTATTGGCCACAGAAAATGATATAAAATAAATATACTAAAGAGGCTTTTCAAGGGGTGTGTCCATGGACTGGAAACATAAAAAAAATTATGCTGGCAAAATTCTACTTTTAATTCCTTTAAACCACTTTTTTGTGTATGCAGATATTTTCATTGTTGTGATTATCATCTGAAGTATATTGGGGCAGTCGTAAAAGCACAATTTCAGATTTAAAGGGACATAAAACCCACAATTTTTTCTTTCATGATTCAGATAGAGCAGGGGATTTTAAATAACATTCCAATTTATTTCTATCTCCTTTGTTTCATTATTTTTGTATCCTTTGCTGAAGTATACTTAGGTAGGCTCAGAAGCTGCTGATTGGTGGCTGCACAAAGGATAACAAGAGAATAAAGAAACTTAGATAACAGAAGTATATTGGAAAGTTGTATAAAATTGTGTGCTTTACTATGAAAGGAAAAGTTAGGTTTCATGTCCCTTTAAATTACAGGAAAAGCAAACTAAATAATGAAAATAGATCCCATTTCCTAACATAGAATAAGCATTGCTTGCAATTCAGCATATTTCTACTGTTCAGCAGAGTGCACAAACTACAAGAGAATTTATTTTCACTTTGTCTTACTAACTGCCTGCTAATGGGTAATGAACCTGTAAATCATATCTGTCGTTTTATTTTCCTCGTACAGAACTACGCTGCTATGAAGCTGATGAAACCCTTCAGTTAATCAGAGATATCCGCATATGGATGGTGAGACGGCTGAGACCTGCAAGCACTCACTGAAACGATATAAATGTAATATCAAGTGGAAAAATATGAAAAGACAAATGATACTATTGTACAGTTATGCAAAACAATCATCTAAATAATACGTAGCCTTTTTTACACTGTACGGTTGCACTTCAACGCTAAAGCAGCAGTCCTGAAATAAAGGCCGCAGCAGTCCTGAAATAAAGGCCGTCATCATTGGACATACATAAAAAAGTCGTAACATTTATTAAGTTATGTTACCTGACTCTTGTTCGATAACTTCAGATAAATTGCATGAGATTATTTTTTTGCTAAAATACCACAGAAATCACTACAAAGAGTCTGGATGTGTTGCTATACGTCTGTATCAGATTTTTGGTCTGGTTTTGAGGGGAAAATTAGGGCTTTTAATTAAGAAGATAATTACATTGGGTAAAATGAACAGTACAGATTTTTTTCACAATAAAACTGCTAATGTCCTAACAGACAATGAATTCTGAGGATTCTGGATTTATACGTCAGTAGTTATAGACAGAATAGCACTCGTTACACCCACAATGATTCTTTATCAAGAATGTTACATCTACAGGAGAGCTGCAGGTAGTGAGAGAATCCTTATATTACTAATATATACAACTATTTTGGCCACAAGAAATGTGGATAGATACCTAATTTTAGATGCTTTAATGTGAACCATAAGTGCACATGCAATTTGTGTAGGAAATACCCCTTGAGGGAGGGAATTGAAAACCGTTATTATTTATTTCAATACCTGTAGATTTGTATGAAGGAATAATTTGGGATTAAAAGCATAAAGAATCCAGTTTGAAAGCTGATGACTATCTTGTTCCCTATCTAGACCTAGTTTCCATTGAGGTGGTAAATTGCGGAAACTGATGATAAAAACATTTTTCTCCATTAAAGTCTATGGACATTTTTTTATGTTACCACCAATTTCCAAACTTTACCACCTCATTGGAAACTAGGCCCTAGTCTGCTCTGTCCTCCCTCTATTCACAGCAAATTCAGGTTTAATTAATCCTCATGATTAACCTTAATCTACACATACAAACACATGTTAATGTAAGGAGAGAACCAAAAGACGGGAATAATCTGCCCATTTTACTGTTTAAATTGTACATTTTATTAATCCTCAGGAAAGTTTTATTCATATCTCAGGAAAGTTTTATTATGATACTCTATTCTTCATATTAACCACTATTCAGGTCAAGTCACAACTTCTGCCTTTGCTTTGGAATTTTGTTTGAAAATCATTTTTTTTTTTAATGTGATTGTTCTACTTTCATTAAAGGGATACTAAACTCAAAATTTGCCTTTCATGATTCAGATAGAACATGAAATTTTAAGCAACTTTCTAATTTAATCCTTTTAACAATTTTTCTTCATTCTCTTGGTATCATTTGTTGAAGGAGCATCAATGCACTACTGGTTTCTAACTGAACACATGAGTGAGCCAATGACAATAGGTATAAATATGCAGCCACCAATCAGCAGCTAGAACCTAGGTTCTTTGCTGCTGCTGAGCTTTCCTAGATAAAACTTTCAGAAAAGGATAACAAGAGAAGAAAGCAAATGAAATAATAGAAGTAAATTGGAAAGTTGTTTAAATTTGTATTCTCTATCAGAATCATGAAATAAAAATGTTGGGTTTCATGTCCCTTTAAGATGATTATTTGTAATCTACTGATGGGGAGGAGGCTGTGTTTAGCGACTGCACAACATGGCTGGGCTTTCTCACACCAAGCTGTATAACTAGTTGCCTTATACTCTGTGCTTCAAGCTTACAGGCATGACTAAGGGCTGAGAACTTATGTCTCCCATTGAGTGTTACCAGCTTCATATATCTGTAGGTTTGCTCTACAGAGGCAGTTATCTTCTAGAGATGCAAATAGCTTTACAGATTTGCCTATAATGCAGCAAACCAGCAGTTTACTTAAAGGGACATGAAACCATTTTTTTTTCTTTTATGATTCAGATAGGGCATGCAATTTTAAACAACTCTACATAATCTCTGTTATCTAATTTGCTTTGTTCTTTTGGAATCCTTTGTTTAAAATCATATCTAGGTAGGCTGAAGCTGGAAGCTAGCTCATAATTGGTAGCTGCACATATATGCCTCTTGTGATTTGCTTAACAATGTGTTTAGCTAGCTCCCAGTAGTGCATTGATGCTCCTTCAAAAAAGGATATCAAGAGAATGAAGCAAGTTTTTGAGCCCTTGCGGATCCAGTTTGCATATGTGAGCCTGTTTCCCGCACTGTCACCAGACCTATAGGCTATACACTATATGTCACACACTATATGCCACCTATAAAGTGACTTATTAAAATCATCCCGAACACGCTCGCTTGGGGTGAGTGACAGGTTCTTTTCTCACGCGAGAGAATGAGGTGGCATTACATGCTCAAGCGAGTGTATAATGATACATCCAGGCAGTTCACAAACAGGATCCACTGCCCATTGATAGAAAGCTGTGCAGACAGGTTGAGAATCTTGTCCCCATGGCCCTTAGTAGATGGGGCCCTATATGTTCTATTTGAATCATGAAAGAAGAAATGTGGGTTTCATGTCCCTTTAACCACAACTTAGAAGTAATGTCGCCAGTTGTCCTTTTAGCCATATACAAATAATGGACGTTAGATCAGACACCATTGCTGTTACCCCTACCTTATACTTTTACTGGACCTCAAATAAAACACTCTAAAGTGAGACTCAAGACTGCAACTACTGTCTTCCAGGCTGCTGTAAAAATGCATAAAAAGTTTTAGCAAAACTCTCAAGTCAAAACCCTCTGGGCTACAACTTCTAATATCCCTTGTAAAACAATTACTGTTACAAAAAAATATGACTATGAATGTTTTCTATCAGTATTTAAACCTGCTATTGCTGCTTCATTCAATACAATGCACTCATGTTTTCTATACATTGTTTCTTTGCTCATTCTAGTACATTGCAGAAAACCAAAGATATAACAAATGTGACACAGTATTAAACCATTTGTTTGTAATTATGTTCTTGTTTTTCTTTATTACAAATATATTTTGAATTCTGGAAGCCAAGCTCTGAAGGTATTTGTAGCAGAAATTACTGTAATTATGTTATAAAGTGGCACTTTGTGGGCTTCAGTGCTCTTGGAAATGCAATAAAAATATGGACCTTTTAAAAATGTTTCCTTTTATTCTTTCTATCTTTTTTATTGTTTTTCTTTTTAAATTTACAAGATAAAATCAGGGGTAAATTAATCCTATAAGCCTTCATATAATCAATAACTGTACTGCACTCTGGGCATAAGGTAAAAACAAAACTTTTATTTATCTGTGCTGTCTTACGCGTTTCACATTAACTAAGTACTACTTAATCATACACAATCCTATAAGCCTCAATAACTAGAAAAAATAAGTCCAGAAAGCTCCCATAAGAAAGTAAATAAAAGTCCAAATTTTATTTCATTAAATTTAAATCCAAGAGTTAAAAGCAAAATAGAGGTAACATCAAGGATAGGTGGAGAGACAAATTCGTCTTACATGTTTCGGCCAAATGCAGCCGTAATCATAGACATAAATTCACACAGGTGTCACCCTTATTTACAGAGGTAAAATGTTCCTTATTGGTTAAAACATAACACACCCTTCCCCTTTTCCTCCCTTGCAAGAGAACAAATTAACCATTTAAGTACCACAGACATGTTTCCATTAAATAAATGTAAAGTGAATTAGGATTTAGCTTAAACCAAATTTAAATATATACATCAAACAAACAAATCAATGGATTACAGTTCTTAGGACAGAAAAACATCAGAGCACAAAATTCTTAATTACTCAAATAAATATAGCAATAGATTACATATATAGTGTCAAACAAACAAAGGTGCAGCTCAATTTTACTGCCTTTACATATTTCCTTTTACTAATGATTTTGACTACTAGTAAGATATATCACACTCATAGGGTAACTAAAATTCTTTTAGCTCTTGAATTAAAATATATATATCTGTTTATTTGATTAAATACGTTCAACTTGATTTTTGTCTTCCATACATGGCTTATGCTTGGTCATTCATAAAAGAATTAATTTACAAACAGTAAATAATCACACTATCAACAGTTGGGAGCTAGCGCAATAACACCTATTCCCAAAAGTTAATAATGTCATTTTCGGAGTTAAACCCATAAGGAGTTAAAGTGCACATCTTATTAATCCAATAGACTTCTTGTCTAGCAAGAATTGACCATTTATCCCCCCCCCCCTCGGGGGTCTGCTTATGGATTCTATTGCATTCCATTCAAAGGTGCGCACATCACCCCCATGTACAAAAATGAAGTGTCTGGCCAGTTCTGAGCATTCAATTTTGTTTTTAATGTATCCCAAATGTTCTCGTATCCTAGTACGGACGTCACGGCTAGTCATACCTATATACTGTAATTTATGGCATGTACATCCTATCAAGTAAACCACAAAGGTGGTAGAGCAATTAACACATCCCTTGGTATTAAAGTTCTCATTGGTAACATAGGAAGTAAAGCTA
Source organism: Bombina bombina (assembly GCF_027579735.1). Taxonomy (NCBI): domain Eukaryota; kingdom Metazoa; phylum Chordata; class Amphibia; order Anura; family Bombinatoridae; genus Bombina; species Bombina bombina. The sequence goes on from NC_069500.1 coordinate 1,405,647,933, forward strand.
GATCCTACTTTAATGACATCACAAGCTTTACAATTCTTCCCACATCTGTAGGTACCATTATGCCTTAACCAAGAGCTCTGATTTTGGGGGCCCCGAAGTTCACTAGGGGAAACCATGTTTCCCAAGGATAAATTTCTCCTATATACAAACCTGCAACCATCACTAACAACATCTTTCAGAAGATCATCTCCATATAAGATGGGTAGATACTTTTTAATGATGTTGCAGATCTGATAGTATTGCATGGAATATTTAGTAATGAACAATGGTTTATTGTCATTTTGATTTTTGGACTGTACATTAGAACCTCTATACTTTAGGAGACTGGCTCTATCGATTTTGATAGTATCCTCCATGGCATTTTTAATGACCTGAGCAGAATAACCTCTATTCTCAAGTCTTTTACTTAATGCCTGGGACTCAGAATAAAAAGTAACATCGTTTGAGCTAATTCTCCTAGTTCTTAGGAACTGGCCCTTAGCGATCCCCCTAAACACATGTCTTGGATGTGAGCTTGAGGAATGCAATATAGAGTTACCTGCAATGGGTTTGCGATAGACATTAGTTTCTATCTTCTTAGTGCACTTATTGAAACTCAATTCCACATCCAAGAAGTGTATAGTGTCAGGCCGCCACTCATAGGTAAATTGGATATCGGGAATACAAGAATTGAGATATCCTACAAAATCTCTGGCTTCCAGTTCAGAAAAGGTACCAATGAAAATCAGATCATCAATAAATCTCTTGTAGTACAATATCCTCGCTGAGTAGGGGTTCACATGTCCCAGCAAATACTTATATTCCATCCAGCCCATAAATAAGTTCGCGTATGAGGGGGCGAATTTCGCCCCCATGGCTGTGCCTTTTAGCTGGACATAGTGGACCCCCTCAAAGCGAAAATAATTGTGCTCAAGAAGAAATTTAGTAGCCAGAACAATAAACTCCTTAGTTTCATTAGAATATTCGGTTAACAAATCTAGAAAAAACTTCAAAGCTTCTAGACCCAATGAATGTGGTATTGACGTATACAGCGCTGTGACATCAACTGTCAGCCATGTCATACCTTCCACCACCTGCACAGTATCCACAAGGTTGAGTATGTGGGTAGTATCTCTTAAAAAGCTGGGAAGTGACATAACCAGCGGCTGCAGAATACAATCTATCCACTCTGATAGATGTTCAAACAATGACCCAATTCCAGCAACAATTGGTCGTCCCTTAACTTGCTCCAAACTCTTGTGGATCTTGGGCAGGTGGTGGAATATAGGTACCACAGGATCAGAGACAAACAAAAACTCAAAGGTACTTTGATCAATAATGCCCAGATACAAAGCATCATCAAGAATAGATTTCAATCTATTCTGGTACAATCTAGTGGGATTACTTCTGAGTGCTTTATATGAAGTGACATCACTCAACTGGCGTATAGCTTCATTCACATACATGTCCCTGTCCATTACCACAATATTGCCGCCCTTATCGGCCTGTTTGACCACTATTGACAAGTTATTTTGTAGAGATACAATCGCCTCTCTCTCTTGTCTACTTAGATTTGAGTGATCCACAGATGTGGTTTTGTCTAGGGCATGTAATTCTTCAGTTACTCGTTTGTGAAAGCTCTCCAAAGCTCTCCCCCTAGATTGCACAGGATAGAATTTAGACTTATTTTTAAACCTGGGGGTTAGTGTGTATGCCAAATCAGGATCATTGAATTATGGGTTTAACTCCGAAAATGACATTATTAACTTTTGGGAATAGGTGTTATTGCGCTAGCTCCCAACTGTTGATAGTGTGATTATTTACTGTTTGTAAATTAATTCTTTTATGAATGACCAAGCATAAGCCATGTATGGAAGACAAAAATCAAGTTGAACGTATTTAATCAAATAAACAGATATATATATTTTAATTCAAGAGCTAAAAGAATTTTAGTTACCCTATGAGTGTGATATATCTTACTAGTAGTCAAAATCATTAGTAAAAGGAAATATGTAAAGGCAGTAAAATTGAGCTGCACCTTTGTTTGTTTGACACTATATATGTAATCTATTGCTATATTTATTTGAGTAATTAAGAATTTTGTGCTCTGATGTTTTTCTGTCCTAAGAACTGTAATCCATTGATTTGTTTGTTTGATGTATATATTTAAATTTGGTTTAAGCTAAATCCTAATTCACTTTACATTTATTTAATGGAAACATGTCTGTGGTACTTAAATGGTTAATTTGTTCTCTTGCACGGGAGGAAAAGGGGAAGGGTGTGTTATGTTTTAACCAATAAGGAACATTTTACCTCTGTAAATAAGGGTGACACCTGTGTGAATTTATGTCTATGATTACGGCTGCATTTGGCCGAAACATGTAAGACGAATTTGTCTCTCCACCTATCCTTGATGTTACCTCTATTTTGCTTTTAACTCTTGGATTTAAATTTAATGAAATAAAATTTGGACTTTTATTTACTTTCTTATGGGAGCTTTCTGGACTTATTTTTTCTATTTATTTAGAAGGGTAAGGAGCCCTTCTGTCTAAACAGTGCCCTGCAGCCGTGAGTTATTGTATGCGCCCTGGGAGTAGTATTGTGAGGAGGATGGTAATGTAGCTGGGATTGCTGTTTACACCTGACATTGGATTACGTCATCAGTGAGTGCCGGCACGCCGGGTCGTGTAGTCTCGAGGAGGGAGAAGGCACTAAACGCTGAATCAGTTTACCGGTCAAGGAGTAACCTGGCTATTACTACCTGGAACAGAACCGGTTGAATGCTATTGGTCCCCCGTCGAGCGGGTATGCCTACATTCCTGTAAGTAACGAACTCCGCTGTTTGTCAGCACAAAGATACAGTGTGTTTTCTGTCGCTACGATACCCTCCACAATATAAGTTGTTTTACTCCCCAGGGCTAGTTTATATGCATACAATATTGTTTCTTATAACCGGCACCAATCTCTGTTTTCTGGAGACCTTTTGTACATTTGTACTTCTTTTCTATGGAACTTTTCTCCTTACTCCAGTACGGATTTTGAACTGTGCTTAGGCTGATTGAACTTTAACTGAATTATACCAGTATATCTTGAATAGCTATGGAGGTACCAAGGGAACAAATGAACTATTTTTCGCTTGCAGAAGTAAATGATTTGGATTTAGCAGGTCTGGAATTGGAGGATTTTTTTACATTGGACATTGCAAATACTAAACTTAGTGACTTATTTTTTAATATGGAGCAATTACGTACTAAAGAATTAAGACTTAAATTGGATACCTGGATAATGAATAAATATGTGTCTCAAAATATGATCCCTCGTGGACTAAGGGTAAAGAAGTTCCCCACATTCGAAGTATCTGATTCTGAATTTATAAAAGAGTGGAACAGCATCCTATCTGAATGCTCCATACGCCTCATGCTAATGCTTATAAAATATAAAACTGAACAACTGTATGCTATTAGAAATGATATTATTTCGTTACAGGTTGAACTTAATAAGCACCAGCTAAATGAAGGTTACGGTGAATTTGATAAGATGTTACAAGATGCTATTGAAACCCTTAAGAAAGATATCATACAAACCAAACATGTAAAATTTCTTAGAGATCAGAAAGACTACTCTACTGGTCAAGTCTTTTTGTGGCAAAAACTACATAGACGCAGGTCTTCTTGGTTTATTCATGATAATGAAGATGGGGATGGTAAAAATATGATTTCTAATACCACTGAGAGTAATCGTAGGAGGAGGAGAAGGAAGAATAAAGGAAGAAGGGTGACTTTTAAAAATGATCATGAAAGTACAGATGATGATTCCCTCTCTAACTTCTCCACCTCCTACGATGAGGGTTCTAATTCTGAAAATGAGAATGTATTAATTACTAGGAATGATGATAATATTCAAACTAATGTAGGCCAGAATGCAACAGCTAATAATACATCTGCACAAGAACCACTAATTCAGTATAACCAAGCTAAATCTGCGTGTAGCAATGACCACATTAATGGCTTACATATTGGAAATGAACAAACTGTATACTCAGGAGCGATTCCTAGGAGTACTAGTATAGCGAATAATGTAGCAAGTGGTTCATCAGTATCTGTAGGAAATGACACAATTAATGTAACTAAATCTAACAACCAGGTTTTTCGGTCAGCTCTAAAAACAAAGGGAGGAGGGGGAACAGGAGTAGCCAACAAGATCAGAGGGGCAAACAGATATACCCTCAGAGGTGCAACCAAGAAATAAAAAATGACTTGGTTATCAATATCTCTCACTACAATCTAAGTGCAATTGAAATTAAAGTGTTAAATTTTGGTCTGGGGTTTTGTCCAACAAAAAAATTTGATATTTTCCAAACTATCCTAGACTTAAATAAATTTGTGCGCAATTTAACCTTACGTAGACACTTTACTAATGAGGGAGCACCTAGAGAGGAAGCCCAAAATTTTGAACAGGTTGACACTAAACTTTCACTTTTGAATTTTAAAGAGATGTGTGATCTGACAACTTTACAATCTCTAGAAAAAGAACAATTCAATGATCCTGATTTGGCATACACACTAACCCCCAGGTTTAAAAATAAGTCTAAATTCTATCCTGTGCAATCTAGGGGGAGAGCTTTGGAGAGCTTTCACAAACGAGTAACTGAAGAATTACATGCCCTAGACAAAACCACATCTGTGGATCACTCAAATCTAAGTAGACAAGAGAGAGAGGCGATTGTATCTCTACAAAATAACTTGTCAATAGTGGTCAAACAGGCCGATAAGGGCGGCAATATTGTGGTAATGGACAGGGACATGTATGTGAATGAAGCTATACGCCAGTTGAGTGATGTCACTTCATATAAAGCACTCAGAAGTAATCCCACTAGATTGTACCAGAATAGATTGAAATCTATTCTTGATGATGCTTTGTATCTGGGCATTATTGATCAAAGTACCTTTGAGTTTTTGTTTGTCTCTGATCCTGTGGTACCTATATTCCACCACCTGCCCAAGATCCACAAGAGTTTGGAGCAAGTTAAGGGACGACCAATTGTTGCTGGAATTGGGTCATTGTTTGAACATCTATCAGAGTGGATAGATTGTATTCTGCAGCCGCTGGTTATGTCACTTCCCAGCTTTTTAAGAGATACTACCCACATACTCAACCTTGTGGATACTGTGCAGGTGGTGGAAGGTATGACATGGCTGACAGTTGATGTCACAGCGCTGTATACGTCAATACCACATTCATTGGGTCTAGAAGCTTTGAAGTTTTTTCTAGATTTGTTAACCGAATATTCTAATGAAACTAAGGAGTTTATTGTTCTGGCTACTAAATTTCTTCTTGAGCACAATTATTTTCGCTTTGAGGGGGTCCACTATGTCCAGCTAAAAGGCACAGCCATGGGGGCGAAATTCGCCCCCTCATACGCGAACTTATTTATGGGCTGGATGGAATATAAGTATTTGCTGGGACATGTGAACCCCTACTCAGCGAGGATATTGTACTACAAGAGATTTATTGATGATCTGATTTTCATTGGTACCTTTTCTGAACTGGAAGCCAGAGATTTTGTAGGATATCTCAATTCTTGTATTCCCGATATCCAATTTACCTATGAGTGGCGGCCTGACACTATACACTTCTTGGATGTGGAATTGAGTTTCAATAAGTGCACTAAGAAGATAGAAACTAATGTCTATCGCAAACCCATTGCAGGTAACTCTATATTGCATTCCTCAAGCTCACATCCAAGACATGTGTTTAGGGGGATCGCTAAGGGCCAGTTCCTAAGAACTAGGAGAATTAGCTCAAACGATGTTACTTTTTATTCTGAGTCCCAGGCATTAAGTAAAAGACTTGAGAATAGAGGTTATTCTGCTCAGGTCATTAAAAATGCCATGGAGGATACTATCAAAATCGATAGAGCCAGTCTCCTAAAGTATAGAGGTTCTAATGTACAGTCCAAAAATCAAAATGACAATAAACCATTGTTCATTACTAAATATTCCATGCAATACTATCAGATCTGCAACATCATTAAAAAGTATCTACCCATCTTATATGGAGATGATCTTCTGAAAGATGTTGTTAGTGATGGTTGCAGGTTTGTATATAGGAGAAATTTATCCTTGGGAAACATGGTTTCCCCTAGTGAACTTCGGGGCCCCCAAAATCAGAGCTCTTGGTTAAGGCATAATGGTACCTACAGATGTGGGAAGAATTGTAAAGCTTGTGATGTCATTAAAGTAGGATCTAGCTTTACTTCCTATGTTACCAATGAGAACTTTAATACCAAGGGATGTGTTAATTGCTCTACCACCTTTGTGGTTTACTTGATAGGATGTACATGCCATAAATTACAGTATATAGGTATGACTAGCCGTGACGTCCGTACTAGGATACGAGAACATTTGGGATACATTAAAAACAAAATTGAATGCTCAGAACTGGCCAGACACTTCATTTTTGTACATGGGGGTGATGTGCGCACCTTTGAATGGAATGCAATAGAATCCATAAGCAGACCCCCGAGGGGGGGGGATAAATGGTCAATTCTTGCTAGACAAGAAGTCTATTGGATTAATAAGATGTGCACTTTAACTCCTTATGGGTTTAACTCCGAAAATGACATTATTAACTTTTGGGAATAGGTGTTATTGCGCTAGCTCCCAACTGTTGATAGTGTGATTATTTACTGTTTGTAAATTAATTCTTTTATGAATGACCAAGCATAAGCCATGTATGGAAGACAAAAATCAAGTTGAACGTATTTAATCAAATAAACAGATATATATATTTTAATTCAAGAGCTAAAAGAATTTTAGTTACCCTATGAGTGTGATATATCTTACTAGTAGTCAAAATCATTAGTAAAAGGAAATATGTAAAGGCAGTAAAATTGAGCTGCACCTTTGTTTGTTTGACACTATATATGTAATCTATTGCTATATTTATTTGAGTAATTAAGAATTTTGTGCTCTGATGTTTTTCTGTCCTAAGAACTGTAATCCATTGATTTGTTTGTTTGATGTATATATTTAAATTTGGTTTAAGCTAAATCCTAATTCACTTTACATTTATTTAATGGAAACATGTCTGTGGTACTTAAATGGTTAATTTGTTCTCTTGCAAGGGAGGAAAAGGGGAAGGGTGTGTTATGTTTTAACCAATAAGGAACATTTTACCTCTGTAAATAAGGGTGACACCTGTGTGAATTTATGTCTATGATTACGGCTGCATTTGGCCGAAACATGTAAGACGAATTTGTCTCTCCACCTATCCTTGATGTTACCTCTATTTTGCTTTTAACTCTTGGATTTAAATTTAATGAAATAAAATTTGGACTTTTATTTACTTTCTTATGGGAGCTTTCTGGACTTATTTTTTCTATTTATTTAGAAGGGTAAGGAGCCCTTCTGTCTAAACAGTGCCCTGCAGCCGTGAGTTATTGTATGCGCCCTGGGAGTAGTATTGTGAGGAGGATGGTAATGTAGCTGGGATCGCTGTTTACACCTGACATTGGATTACGTCATCAGTGAGTGCCGGCACGCCGGGTCGTGTAGTCTCGAGGAGGGAGAAGGCACTAAACGCTGAATCAGTTTACCGGTCAAGGAGTAACCTGGCTATTACTACCTGGAACAGAACCGGTTGAATGCTATTGGTCCCCCGTCGAGCGGGTATGCCTACATTCCTGTAAGTAACGAACTCCGCTGTTTGTCAGCACAAAGATACAGTGTGTTTTCTGTCGCTACGATACCCTCCACAATATAAGTTGTTTTACTCCCCAGGGCTAGTTTATATGCATACAATATTGTTTCTTATAACCGGCACCAATCTCTGTTTTCTGGAGACCTTTTGTACATTTGTACTTCTTTTCTATGGAGCCTCAATAACTGTACTGCACTCTGGGCATAAGGTAAAAACAAAACTTTTATTTATCTGTGCTGACTTACGCGTTTCACATTAACTAAGTACTACTTAATCATACACAATCCTATAAGCCTCAATAACTGTACTGCACTCTGGGCATAAGGTAAAAACAAAGCTTTTATTTATCTGTGCTGACTTACGCGTTTCACGTTAACTAAGTACCACTTAATCATACACAATCCTATAAGCCTCAATAACTGTACTGCACTCTGGGCATAAGGTAAAAAAAAGCTTTTATTTCTCTGTGCTGTCTTACGCATTTCACGTTAACTAAGTACTAATTAATCATACACAATCCTATAAGCCAATTGCTGTATTAATGTAATTATGTGATTAAAAGGAAGTGCAAGTCAAAACTAAACTTTAATGGTTTGGATAGAACAAGCAATTGTAAGAGACTTTTCCATTTATCTCTATTTTCAAACTTTCTCTACCACTTTCTCTAGGTATCTTTCCTCATCCTTAAAGGGACATGAAACACAATTTTTTTTTTTTTCATGATTCATAAAGAGCATATAAATTTAAGCTGTCTATTGTACTTCTATTATCTAATTTGTTTTTGTCTCTTGATATCCTTTATTGAAAAGCATACCTAGATAGACTCAGGAGCTGGGAGTTAGCTGCTGATTAGTGGCTGCACATATATAACTATTGTGACTGGCTTACTGGTGTGCTCAGCTAGCTACCAGTAGTACAAAGCTGCTCCTTCAAGAAAGGATAACAAGAGAATGAAGCAACATTGACAATTGAAATATAAAAGAAAAATGTTGGCTTTTATACACTTTTAAATTATTATCTATAGACATGACCCATCATTCATTAGTTCTGTAATAACTCAGCTTTAATTTTTCATTTAAAATTGACTTTCCTCCTGTTATGTGTCTAGAGGCAATTTACTTAATATAATAGAAACTCTTGTATCCTTGTAGGAATTCTGGAATGCAGAGGACTTTTACTCAGTGTCCTTTATCTCTGGCAGTTGTTCATATTTTGAGGACAGTGTCATCATCATTTCTGCAGGGATGAAAAGAAAGATTAAATACTAGCTTATTATTGAAATAATGAAAAAAAAATCAGTTTCCCTAGAGTAGGGACGCTTAACCATATGTGAGCATCATAATCCATAGCTGTTGGTGTCATACAAAATAAGGCAATAGGGGGAGAAGAATCCAAAATTGCTCATGGCATTCATATATATGTCAGTATATGGCCGGGTTATAATACAATATATTTAATAATTATTCTTTAAAACAAACCCCCAATAAAATGCATATACAAAACAATTAAAATTAATGTAAATTCCTAAATTCTTTATATTAGTTACAATTTATAGACACTTTGAATTATATTTATAGGAACAAGGTTATGAATCAAACTTTACACGTTTATGCTGTTATAATATGCTATACGAAGATCATAAAAATGACCTTATTCACAATAATCTCCCAAATCAGAGTTGTATTTAAATATTACAATGAGATGCCAAGGTATGGTTTGTTGACTTCCAGACAATAATACTTAAGATATTTAGCCCACAAATGATTCTATACAACTCTAATTAAAACACCAGAAGTTATATATATTCTTAATGTAAACAGCCAGTGTATATATTAATTTATCTAAACTGAAATAAACTTTAGCAGCAATAAGGCAAATTCTAAAATATATGTGTATATATATATATATATATATATATATATATATCAAATAACTTATATGCCTGACTTAGAAATATGAAATACAAAGGACCTTTGTTTAGTAAACAAATTATTTAGCAATAGTGACTAGTTTAGACTACACAGGACTATGAATGCAAGCTAAAATACAAAATGCCCTTTTAAAATTTCTAACGGCAATTTAGTTATAGTTACCAAATACCTTTGATTTAAATATTAAAATATAGAACAGTCAAACATCACCAACATGAACCAATTCAGTATTCCAATCGTTTCCAAGTAGATTCAGATTACCTCATATGAAGAAAGGTTATTGCATAGATCAAGAAGTTAGTCTCAGCTTTTTGCTTAAAGTGATTGTGTCCCAAGTATGGCAGCAAGTTATTAAATCACAAGTTTCAGCAGACATCATTTTGCATGATGTTATATCATGAGATATAACACACCCTTTTTTATTCTTATTGTAATCATTGGTGATTATTTGGAAATGCCCCACGGTGCTTGTCCCTCTCATTGGTTATTTAGGAGACGCCTCCCTGATTGGCTCATATGGCTCTGTATGTGTTCCAATAGTTAATTTATTTGGCTGTCATACCATCCTTAATCCCCTAGGGGGCAGCAGACAGCCACAAATATAGTCTCACCATTAATTATTGCCACAATCCAAATATCTCCTTGTATTGTTTATATTCAACATACTATAATTCCTAGCATTAATAAACATCTCTTGTCAGCATCTATATTTTATTTAACATAACAGAAAATGTACAATTTGACACCAAACACCAGTATTTATCAATTTCTATGTTATAATAGAAAATATCCATGTTTATGGCTAATATTCATAGGACATCTTGCTGTCTGTAAAATAAAGAAACAATGTTGTTAAAAATGTCAAATATTTATACATCTATTTGCAGTATTTATCAAGCTCAGAAAATATATATCTATTATGTTACTATTAGTCACTGCTTCTTAGGTCCACAATACACATTTGTATACAGTATTTAAAATTATACAGGCTGTATTTTAAAAATGAATTTAACAGCTTCAATGTCACATGTTGAAATCTTAATTCTTGGCTTCTATGCTCCCAAGGAACACATGGCTGGGCAGGATGCATATGTAGCTCAACAGGGGATAATTTAACATGTAGATGGTAAAAGCTACAATTCCTTGAACATGTTTGTAGATTCAAACATTCCCACAGACGGATTGACTATTCCCCACAGGGGGCCTGTGAGTTTATTACCCATCTTGGGCAGGAAGCCCATATATGGGCATATACCTCTGAGGCTCCATCATGCTAATATTCACTTTGAAGTAGCCCACTGGTTTTATTTATACAACAGTCTAAGCCTTTGTTCTTTCTGAAATAACTAAGCAAACAATTTAATTGATGAATGAGAGAGGGGGGCTGTTTTACACAGCCAAAAATCATTTGGCAGAGTAAATATAACTGCTATAACCAGTTTCATGTATAATGAATCCTGTGGTCTTAACAACCATATATATATTAAATAATATATATATATACATATATATATATAATTTAATAATCTTCACAGATACCCTGACATAAATCCCCCTTCCAATTTTAAATAGATGTAGGACACATGTATTTGAATTGGCTTAAAGTCAGTGGTACTTGGTGAGTGTATTGACCGTATGTATTATAGACAGACTTCTATGAAGAGAGTCCATTATTTTAGAGCCCTCATGCTCATTGGCTAGGTATCTTTAAACTATAATATTTCTTTTAGTGCATTTGGGGATATGACATTTCATTCTCCCTCTATGACTTGTAGTTTGGATCTAGGATGGCACGCTCGCAACTGATTAATATGGACCCATTTATCCATAAAAGTATCACTTTTGGGTATCCTAATTTTATAGGCAACTGGAGATATTTTGTCAGTAACGATAAAAGGATCCTTCCATGATGGAAGAAATTTCTTCTCCTTAACCTGATCTCTTCCAAAGTTATAAAGATAAACTTTATAATTTATTTCATATTCCTTTTTGGACGTTTTGAGATCATAATAGGTTTTAATGGCAGTTGCGGCTTTTTCTAAGTTCCTTTGAGCAAATGCAAAGGCATATTGAAGGTACTTTCTTAGGTTCTCCACATATTGATGTGTATTGGCCACGTTTATCAAGTTCTGGTCTGATGTACGGTACAGTAGATGCTGAGGTAGAACCATTCTTCTACCAGTCATCAGTTCAAAAGGTGACATCTTAGTAGCACTACTTGGAGTTGCTCTTAATGCCATTAGGACTAGAGGTAATGTTACATCCAAGTCTTTTTTCACTCACCATTTCACTCACAAACTTTTTGAGAATTTTCACAATGGACTGGTGGTAACGCTCTACACCACCACTTGAGGCAGCTCTATATGCAATATGGAGCTTTCTTTTGACCCCTAGTATTTCCCACATTTTGGTCATCACTTCGCTAGTGAAGTGGGTTCCCCGATCGGATTCGATTCTTTGGGGCAAACCAAATCTGGAAAACATGTGGTTGATGAGCAATGCTGCGCATGTTTCAGCACTATTGTTAGTTGCACTGATGCACTCTACCCATTTAGTGAATAGGCATGTCACTGTCAAGATGTATTTGTTACCTCTTGATGACCTTGTTACTGGACCAATAAAATCAATTTGTATATCCCCCTTTTCTGCAATACAATCATCTTTTGAGGTGGTGAACAGCAGTTAGTTCTGCAACTTGACTGGATCTTGATCCAATGTTGAAACCTACAGAAATGTTTGGGAATCCATTGGCCCCAGTTATACCAATGCCAGCGAGTAGTCTGCGCTCATTATCAATAGTGGCATGGTAAGAACAACATCAACATATACCCAAGGTAATGTTTGACACTGGTCTTTGTATATTTTATATGGGGAAAGCAAATGGTTCCTCCAGGAAATCATCTTCTAATAACTCTTCCCCATGATCCTTAGCAGTACAGTCGTGGAGCTCAGCAAGCCCCTGTGCAACTGGATTCTTTTTATTCTGCTTGTAGCGAATTTCTAAAGGCCAGCCTTGTAAGGAAAGAGTCCAAGCTGTTATGCGGCTATTAGACAAATTCCCATCTCTTATTCTCTCACTTTGCAGATATAGCAAAGGCTGGTGGGCCGTTTCTACAATAATTTTCTTGCCCTGTATATAGCTGCGGAAATTTTCTAGAGCCCATACAGTAGATACGAGGGCTTTTTCGCAATCACTAAATTTTATTTCTACTGGGGATAGAGTTTTGCTTGCATAAGCAATGACTTTACTTAAATTACCATGCTTTTGGTATGACAGCACTCATGCTTATATCTGTGTAACCTGTTTCTAAGTAGAAAGGTTTACCACCTTCAGGATACGCTAAGCAAGGTGCTTGAGTGAGTTTTCTCTTCAGCTCTTTGATGGCTGTCTCTTGAGTCTCACTCCAGTGCAATTTCACGTCCTTCTTTAGAAGAAATAGTAGTGGTTTAGCTAATTCTGCATAATTATCAATAAATTTGCGAGAATAATTTGTCATACCCAGGAATGATCTCAATTCCTTTAAATTAGTTGGGTTTTTAGAACTTATTATAGCGTCCACCTTTTTCTTCTGAGGATTTAACCCTTCAGAAGTAGCTTCATGTCCCAAGAAGTTTACACAAGAGCGGCACCATTGAGCTTTTTGTAGGGATAATTTGACACCTGCCCCTTTAGGTTGGCTGAGGACATGTTTAAGTTCTGTGATGTGTTTTTCAAAGTCTGTGCTTTTGATTAAAACATTATCAACATAAGATAAGGTCCCCCTTTCCAGTGCATCAGGCATAGCCTAATGCATGAATAGAGCAAATTCATGTCCTGAATTTATGTATCCAAATGGGAGTCTCTGGAATGCATACTGGACCTTTTGGAATGAGAATGCAAGCTTATACTGGTCCTCCTCATGTACCTTTATTGTCCAATATCCCTGTGCACAATCAATGGCAGTGAATATTTTGGATCCCTGTATCTGCGCTAGGCACTGGTCAATATATGACACAGGCCAGCCAGACATGTACACTCATTTGTTTAGCTGTCTTAAGTCAGCACACAAACGCCATTGTCCATTGGGCTTAAGAGCACCTAGAATAGGATTGTTTTAAGAGATATGCACCTGTTTGATAATACCTCTTTTTTTCCAGGTTCCTTATGATTTCTGCAAGAGAATCATATGAAGCTAAAGGAAGTCTGTATTGTTTAACAAAGACAGGTGGTGCATTGGGATCTGTTTGGATTCTTGCAATGTGCAAGTAATAAGAATCCCTAGCAAAAATACAGGTATACCTCACTTTACAGCGCTTCACTTTACAGCGATTCGCTAATACAGCGCTTTGTGGAGCTGAAGTTCAACCTCCAAGGATTTTGAAACAGTGCTGTAAATCATTGTGAGATTGCGAGAAAAGTGACTGGCACCATTTTGTTATGCTTAGTTCACTCTGTTAACTGCATTGCAGTGCAATCTGTGTCTCAGTGCTATAGTCTGGCAAATTTTACTACAGTAATTGTCACAATTTTACAGGTACAGTATTTATTGAATACTAATTGAATACTGTGCTGTGCTAGTGTTAAACTAAACATAGCACTATTGCACCCCTAATATATGTTAGTTCAAACATGTTTTTAAGATGTTAAACACTGAAAAGAAAGCTAAAACTGCCTTGTTTCACTTTAAGGCGGTTTTCACTTTACAGCGGGTCTCCGGTCCCTAACCCGCTGTATGAGCGGGGTATACCTGTATCCTTGTACTCCATCAGGAGTTTTCTTGGCTGCCGGCGTTCATCATCACTGGAACAGCCATTAGCTAAAGATATTTGCTCTTCAACTACTTGCTGAAATCCTGGAAAAATTTCAGGCTGTCCTATTTCATAGACTTCTTCTAACCTAGAGGTGAGGTCCCCTTGATTATAATTTATATTGCCCCCATGACTTTGGGTATTGGGGTATTCTTGCTGTTTGATCAGCTGATCAAATACTAGAGAGGCTTCTTCAATTTTACAGATGCCTTCCTCTGAGCTGAAGGGATAAATAGACTGAATTGTAACTAGTCACTCTGGCATAGATTCAAAGGATTGTTCTATTAATTGTTCTTCAGTTAAATATACTTCAGATATTAGCCCAATTATTTTATTCTGAAATCCAAAAGTGTTATAACTTGATTCCAGTGCATATCCTATGGTAGTTCCCTTGGATAAGGTTATATCCTGTGGGGTCATGTTATGCACAATAACATGTATTGGAATAGTTCCAATATTTACCATAGGAGTATGGGTCATTGTTGTACCCAGATTTTGCATTCTATGGTAGAGCCAAATTAGTGTTTCAGAAGTTTTTAATTTCTGATCTCGTTTTACCTATAAGGGTAAGAGGAATTTATCAGCCCCATCAGGGATTATAACATCGTTTGACGCCTGCATATTCACAGCATATGGCATTTGCTGGTGTGATTTCAGGGCTGTGTGTTCATCCTGCTCCAGAGGAAAGAGTTAATCAAATCTATTTGTATGGCATATCTATGTAAGAGATCATTGCCAATGTACATTTGATTATGGGGAGTATTTAAAGCTAAAAACAGGTGCTTCGCTGATTTATTACCTATAGAGACAGATAATAAGCATTTAACTGTGACATTATAGCTTTCAGACTTGTCATCCAGGCTGTGGACACAGTGGTCTTGGGGAGAAAGATATTTAATCACTTTAGGTTCAGCTATCTGCGCTAGTGATGTCGCGAACCTAAAATTTTGGGTTCGCGAACGGCGGACGCGAACTTCCGCAACTGACTTCAATAGGCAGGCGAATTTTAAAACCCACAGGGACTCTTTCTGGCCACAATAGTGATGGAAAAGTTGTTTCAAGGGGACTAACACCTTGACTGTGGCATGCCGGAGGGGGATCCATGGCAAAACTCCCATGGAAAATTACATAGTTGATGCAGAGTCTGGTTTTAATCCATAAAGGGCATAAATCACTTAACATTCCTAAATTGTTTGGAATAACGTGCTTTAAAACATCAGGTATGATGTTGTATCGATCAGGTAGTGTAAGGGTTACGCCCGCTTCACAGTGACAGACCAAACTCCCCTTTTAAAGGGACAGTCTACACCAGAATTGTTATTGTTTTAAAAGATAGATAATCCCTTTAT
The DNA here is from genome assembly GCF_027579735.1 of Bombina bombina. Lineage (NCBI taxonomy): Eukaryota > Metazoa > Chordata > Amphibia > Anura > Bombinatoridae > Bombina > Bombina bombina. Next base: position 1,405,663,681 of record NC_069500.1, read on the forward strand.
TACCCATTTCCCAGTTTTGCATAACTAACACATTTATAATAATATACTTTTAACCTCTGTGATTATCTTGTATCTAAGCCTCTGCAAACTGCCCCTTTTTTCAGTTCTTTTGACAGACTTGCAGTCTAGCCAATCAGTGCCTGCTCCCAGATAACTTCTTGTGCACAAGCACAGTGTTATCTATTTGAAATATGTGAACTAACACCCTCTAGTGGTGAAAAACTGTTAAAATGCAATCTGAAAGAGGTGGGCTTCAAGGTCTAAGAAATTAGCATATGAACCTCCTAGGTTAAGCTTTCAACTAAGAATACCAAGAGAACAAAGCAAAATTGGTGATAAAAGTAAATTGGAAAATTGTTTAAAATTACATGCTCTATCTTAATCATGAAAGTTTATTTTGGTCTAGACTGTCCCTTTAATGCACCGCAAACAGTCCAGCCAAAAAAGTTTTTTTTTTTAAATTTACACTACTGTTACAACAGATATGAGTGGTGGCACTGGGCAAGTGGGCCTGGCACACACACTGGCAGGCAGGCAACTGCAATTAGATTACACAAGCAGACTGATGTTTCACAGTCAAAAAAGTTTTTTTTTTTTTAAATTTACACTACTGTTACACCAGATATGAGTGGTGGCACTGGGCAAGTGGGCACAGTATACGCTATGAGTCTGGCACACACGCTGTCAGGCAGGCAACTGCAATTAGATTACACTAGCAGACTGATGTTTCACAGTCAAAAAAGTTTTTTTTTTTTTAAATTTACACTACTGTTACAACAGATATGAGTGGTGGCACTGGGCAAGTGGGCCTGGCACACACGCTGGCAGTCAGGCAACTGCAATTAGATTACACAAGCAGACTGATGTTTCACAGTCAAAAAAGTTTTTTTTTTTTAAATTTACACTATTGTTACACCAGATATGAGTGGTGGCACTGGGCAAGTGGGCACAGTATACGCTGTGAGCCTGGCATACACGCTGGCAGGCAGGCAACTGCAATTAGATTACACTAGCAGACTGATGTTTCACAGTCAAAAAAGTTTTTTTTTTTTAAAATTTACACTACTGTTACAACAGATATGAGTGGTGGCACTGGGCAAGTGGGCCTGGCACACACGCTGGCAGGCAGGCAACTGCAATTAGATTACACAAGCATACTGATGTTTCACAGTCAAAAAAGTTTTTTTTTTTTTAAATTTACACTACTGTTACACCAGATATGAGTGGTGGCACTGGGCAAGTGGGCACAGTATATGCTGTGAGCCTTGCACACACGCTGGCAGGCAGGCAACTGCAATTAGATTACACTAACAAACTGATGTTTCACAGTCAATTTTTTTTTTTTTTTTTAAATTTACACTACTGTTACACCAGATATGAGTGGTGGCACTGGGCAAGTGGGCCTGGCACACACGCTGGCAGGCAGGCAACTGCAATTAGATTACACAAGCAGACTGATGTTTCACAGTCAATAAAGTTTTTTTTTTAAATTTACACTACTGTTACACCAGATATGAGTGGTGGCACTGGGCAAGTGGGCCTGGCACACACGCTGGCAGGCAGGCAACTGCAATTAGATTACACTAGCAGACTGATGTTTCACAGTCAAAAAAGTTTTTTTTTTTTAAATTTACACTACTGTTACACCAGATATGAGTGGTGGCACTGGGCAAGTAGCTTGGCAGGCAGGCAACTGCAATTAGATTAAACAGGGAAAAAAAAAACAGAATGATGTTCTAGCCCTAAAAAGGGCTTTTTGGGGTGCTGTCCTTACAGCAGAGATCAGATGAGTCCTTCAGGACTGTAGTGGACACTGAATACACTAGCCTAGCTATCAATTTCCCTATTAAATCAGCAGCAGCTGCACTGTCCCTCCTCTCACTAAGAATGCAGCTTCCGAATGAATCTAAAATGGCTGCTGTCCAGGAGCTGGGAGGGTCTGGGAGGGAGGGTCTGCTGCTGATTGGCTGGAATGTGTCTGCAGACTGTGAGATACAGGGCCAAAGTTTACTCAATGATGACGAATAGGGGGCGGATCGAACATCGCATATGTTCACCCGCCATTGCGAACGCGAAAAAGCTATGTTCGCCGGGAACTATTCGCCGGGGAACAATTTGCGACATCACTAATCTGCGCTAATAAGCCCTCTCTTATATAGCTAGCTTCCTGTTTTAAGTTCAATTTAGCATACTTGGTTTTACCAAGGTCATGCACTTATATAGGGATAAATAGATCTTCCTTAACTCTCTCAATTCCTGCGAGGTATTTAGTGTGGCCTCCCCCTTTAGGGATTTTATGATCCCCCTTGTGGAGAGATATGGTTAATACATCACCGTCTAAGGAAATATTTGCTATCTTTCCAGTCAAAATTTTAAAAGTATTACCATCAGAGCCACTTAAAGGAGTCTGATCCTCTATATGTAGGATATTAATTTCAGGTATAGATTCATTCCTGAAATGAATCTCCACAGCATCTTGTTTCTCTTCCACCACGTGACAGTTACGTCGGGTGCGAGATATACCGGATCGCTCATAATTAATAGGCCTTTTTACTTGTGACCAAATTACATTATTTATGCAATCAATTATGGTGCTTAATCGATTCAGGAGATCACTACCAATAATTAAACGATCAGTTGGCAGATCCACTATATTCAAAGGGTGTCTTATTACCCTTTTCACCAGCCTTCGTTTTAACCATGCAGTACCGTAGACTTTTAGAGTGTCACCCCCAACACCTACTAGTGAACCATTAAATTCTTTTATTTTAGGTTTGGGGGGTGTTAGCTCATTTAGCTGTGTGTAGTACCTGTGGGATATATATAGTTGCCTGAGATCCAGTATCAATTAATCCCATGATAGGGTTGGAAACTGAATCCTGGAGCTCAGCTAATACATAATATCTCCCTGCGGTTTCTACCATTTCACACATAAAATTGACATTATCATACATCTGTGGGCTTCGCCACGGGTTACCTGAATCCACCGTGTTACCTGATGCAGAAGAATCTTCATTTTTACCGGTCCCCTCTATAATTAGGTTGACTGGGTTCTTGTGTACTGCATCTGTGGAAATAAGGTTAAGAGAATGATGCAAAGGAAGAGATTTGTTAGAGTTTCCCGGATGAGGTTGCTCGTCATCACAGCTAAATCGTCTGTTTCCGGTCTGCAGGGAGAGAATATGATTAGTACCATTATTGACATTTATCATTTCATTTGGTATAGCTCTCCCCCCTTTCTCAGGTAATACTGTAGTATTTATGACTGTGCCTGTTGCCCACTGCTGGTCACTGGCTGTATCCCTAAAAAAGGATTAAGCCGTAAAAGCTTGACTCATATTAGTAAATAGTGTACATAATTGACAAACTTGCGTACTGAGTTGGCCCACTTGAATGGACAAGATATCTTTACCCATGGACTGATTTTTTGATGTCCCAGGGTATTGATTCCTGGATCCTTGGGATCCCTCAGAATCATAGCTATTTTGACGTGGTTGTCTTTGGGGTTCAACTTGTTCAGCATTAGTTTTTGGGGAGCACTATTTACTTGGGGTGTCTGGTTACCCTGAGAGTATTTTTGCCACTTTTGGTATTAACTTTTACGGGGATACCGATAACCTTGTGGGTTTTCATCTCTTTGGGAATAATTATTTACCTGGGTATGCCCCCCATTTTGAGTAGTTTCTCTGCGCTTCAGCCCATGTTGGGGGAGGGGCAGAGTTAAAACTTTGTGGGGATGGCCTGTTTTCTCGGGCGACCTCCGCATAGGTTTTCTATTTAGACTCCAAATTGAGTGGGCTAGGTCCGTGGTTGCCAACCACGGTCCTCAAGGACCCCCAACAGTCCTGGTTTTCATTATAGCTAAACCAGTGCACAGGTGAAGTAATCAGCTGATCTGTAACCAACCTGCTCTCATCCATCAGCTGATTATTTCACCTGTGCACTGGTTCAGCTATAATGAAAACCAGGACTGTTGGGGGTCCTTGAGGACCGCGGTTGGCAACCACTGGGCTAGGTGACACCCTAGTTTCTTCCACAATTTTGTGGTTGGGCTTTGGTTCCCTTTTAACCACCTGTTCACTAAACTGCTGAATAGAGTATAACTTTGTACTCTCTTTCATCAGCCAGTCCAATGAGCAGTGCTCATCAAAATCTCTATCTAAATAAACTTTGATGTGCTCGGGCAATGCTTAGAAAAATAAATTCACAAATTCTGAGCATTCAAATATGGGGTAATCTTCAGCCATTCTGTACCCACTTTTCAGTACAGAAAGGAATTCTATAGGGATTTGATTCACACTACATTTTAAACCATATACAGCTTTTCGCTGCAGTTTTAGTGCAATATTGCCCAAATTCTTTTCTGCACTGTCGTTTTGTCTCATTCCAGGAATGAATATTCATATTCTTTAGTGAAGAAAAGAATTTGTGATATTTACCTTCAAATAACCAGGGCAGAAAGTCAATTTTTGACTGCTCACTTGTAACATTCATTATGGATAAAGCATTTTCAAAGACCTCTAAGTGGTCAATTACAGAAGTGGTTCCGTTTTTGGAAACTTTAGGTACTGCATCCTTTAAGAATGTAATTATTTTAGGGGTGTCATATACCTTATTAGACATATCTTGGGCTTTCCTAGGAGCCTTATTTTTGGGGTTGAGTGTTCCCTATCTTCCTATGGGGAGAGTCCTTATGCATATTAGTATTATGGGGGCTATTTGGGTAGCTAGCTTCACCCTCTGACTCACTATAATCACTGTCCTCCCTCTCTGAAGTGTAGCAGTTCTCTGAATTTAAAACATGAGGTGATTGTCTATGTGGGAAGTTTATCTCTGAGCCAATCAGTGACCTGTGTTTAAATTGTTCCCTTAAATTCTGTAATTCATTTCTGATGTAATCCTTAAGGGAGTTAGAATCAGCTGCATTATTCTCATTGCTAATAGAGGGGTTTTCATTATGACGATACAACCTTTTTAAACCACTTAATTCTCTCTGACTTTGTGTGAGTTGTTTATTTAACTCTTGTATCTGAGCTACTAAATTCTGGTTATATTTTTGTAAGGTGGCCATGTTTTGGGCAAACTTATCAATTTTATTTTCGGCTATAGCTAAATTCTCTTCGCATCTGCATGAGGAGCGAATACTATCTTCTAGCCCATGTATTTGCAATTCTTTTTCTATACAGAGGAGGGACATTTCATCAATAATGCATATTACCAGGGGCCGAGATTTTAGTATTAGTTCATCCCATTTTTTAAAATTTTTGTATTGATTAATTTTGAATAATTCTTGGAATAATTCACTTTTTTCATTCCACCTTCCATCATCAATAGCAATATTTTTAGCCTTAATTGCAAGCATATCCATATAATCATTTAAATAACCCGCAATATTACACCTCTTTTTAATGTGGCCTATATGTCCATCTTAAGAACATCACCTTGAGTGCGGGGTAATTTCGGGGAACAAATTTCAACACTATGTACAGATTCAAATGATTCACTTATGGTTACAGACATTATTATATTGTCTTAGTATTTAGTTAAATTAAAATGCTAATACAATTTTGACAAACAAGAGAAAAAAATGTTTTCAAAAATATTAATTTTGAAATATGAAAAATCAATTCATCATTTTTTTTTAATATTTCAAGATATTAATATTAATTTTGAAATATTTAATCACAAAAAACTAATATTTTTTTTATATTAATTTTTAAAAAACAATCTCTTTTTTTTAATAATTTCTATTTACTACAAATATATCATATCCATGTGATAAATATTAATAATATCTCAACAGTGCCTCCAAATAATATGTCAGTATATGGCCAGGTTAATATATATAATAATTATTCTTTAAAACAAACCCATAATACAATGCATATACAAAAAAATTATCTTTATATTAGTTAAAATGTATAGACACATTGAATTATATTTATAGGAACCAGGTTATGAATCAAACTATACACGTTTATGCTGTTATAATATGCTATATAAAGATCATAAAAATTACCTTATTCAAAATAATCTCCCAAATCAGAGTTGCATTTAAATATCACAATGAGATGCCAAGGTATGGTTTGTTGACTTCCAGACAATAATACTTTAGCTATTTAGCCCACAAATGATTCTATACAACTCTAATTAAAACACCAGTAGATATATATATTCTTAACGTAAACAGCCAGTCTATATGCCAATTTATCTAAACTGAAACAAACTCTTTAGTAGCAATAAGGCAAATTCTAAAATATATGTATTATTATATATCTTATTTAATAATCCTCACAGATACCCTGACATGCATATGAGATATATATATATATATATATATATATATATATAGAGAGAGAGAGAGAGAGAGAGAGAGAGAGAGAGAGAGAGAGAGAGAGAGAGAGTGTGTAAAAAAAATACCACTATAGTTGACTAGTAAGGCAAAAAGTTTACTAGTCTACTCAATAAGTTAAATGTAAAACAACAATGACTAAAAGTAAATTAAAATTTTAAACAACTATATTACAAAACCCCATTGAGGCCTAGATTATCAGTTCAGCGCTATTTATCGCTCTCACTCGCACGCTAATTGCGCCAGACTTCAGCTTTTTACAAGTTGAAAGTAAAAAGTTTGCACTGGGAAACTAACCTGACATGTGCAAAAAGCCTAAGTTACAATATCGCAACCTCATTAACGTATTCTCCTATAGACTTCAATGGAGAGTGAAAAGTGGAAAAAACCTAACACCCTACACCCACGCAAACCCAATCGCATTCTCTCAAGAGTGTTAACCCGACAGGAAATATGAATATTTCAGTTACCAATGTTCTTCAAATAGAAGAATATGTTCTATTTATTCATAAATATTCAAAAATTTCTATACATATCTGATGGTATTTTGGTACAATATCTATCTAGATAGATAGATATGATTATATATAGGTATATATATAGGTATATATATATATATATATATATATATATATATATATATATATATATATAGGAATATCTATTTAAAAATACTTAGAATATACACATATGTAGCTGTGTTTATATGTGTTTTACTCTATATATACTGTACATATTTCACATTCCAACGTTCTTCACTTACAGGATAATGTTATTTTTATTATTAAATACATGTTTCTATATATGTGTATATACCTATACCTGCATATCTATTCCAATATATATATATATATATATGTATAGCTATGTATTTTACATGAACAGTATCAGATATATATAGAAATATATATTTCATAATAAAAAGTATATTATTTTCTATGTGAAGAACATAGGAATGTAAAATATGCATTTTGCGCATTGTATTTCTCAATTTAAGTCTTAACGTGGTCAGGTTAGCGTATATGAAAACTTAATATTCTTAAAGAGCGTTATTGAAATATTACACATAAAATATAAAAAAATATTATTAAAAATACTTTAACATATTCTAAATAATCAATAGAATATAGCTATATATTTTACAGCATATTTAATAAAGTTTATATATTTTTTTTAAATATTTTATATATTGTCATGTCCATATTTTGACAATTTATGTCATTTATGTACATCTTTAAAGGGATACTAAACCCAATTTTTTCTTTAATGATTTAGATACAGCATGCAATTTTAAGAAACTTTCTAATTTACTCCTATTATCAATTTTTGATACCAATAAGCAAGCCCTATCCAGGGTGCTGAACCTAAAATGGGCCGGCTCCTAAGTTTTACATTCTTGCTTTTTAAATAAAGATAGCAAGAGAACGAAGAAAAATTGCTAATAGGAGTAAATTGTATGCTCTATCTGAATCATGAAAGAAAAAAAAATGGGTTTAGTATCCCTTTACGTATTATATTTTAGCTGTTGTGCTCCCTCTAGTGTTTGTTTTATTATTATATTCATTTTTATATTTATTCTCTGTCCCACCCCTGAGCTTTTGAGGTCACATCCTGCCACCATTATATTTTTACTATGGCCCCTATTTAACAAAGTTCTGTCGGACCTGTTCCGACAGTGCGGATAAGGTCCGACAGACCTCGCTGAATGCGGAGAGCAATACAATCTCTGTATTCAGTATTGCCGCCAGCAGGGGGGTGTCAATCAACCCGATCATACTCGATTGGGTTGAATTGCGTCGATGTCTGTCCACCTGCTTCATAACCGTCTCTGTCCGCCTGCTTCATAACTGGTGTTTCTGGTGAGCCTGAAGGCTTGCCAGAAACACGGGCCCTCAAGCTCCATCCGGAGCTTGATAAATGGGCCCCTTTTTGTGTAAAGTTAGCTAGAACTTTATTTGAATCCCTTTGTAGATGCAATTTTTTTTACCAGGCATTACCACTTCTGGAACCTCAGAATTCTGTCATCTGGAATAATAAAGCATGAAGGATTCACAAATCTCTGCTGTGTTAAGCTACTGCTGGATTCTCCTAACTGTAAGAAAGATTTTGCTTCTACACTACACATCAGAAGGCAGTTATCTTACAAAATATAGATGAAGTCAGAATAGTAAAAATAATTCATTCTGAGAATCATTGAGCAGAAGGCAATCCGAAGATGTTTCTTCAAATACTATAAACAAATCTATACTAAAGGAGAACTGAATATGCAAAATAAGAAAGAATTCTGGAATAAATGCAATACCCCTAATTTAAACTCACATGAACTTACAGAATTAAATACACCTATTGATATAAAAGAAGTTTTAACACATATACAATTGGCAAGGGGGGGGGGGGACACACACCAGAACCAGACTTTATCACAGCTGAACTATATAAAATATTAAAAGAAGAAATAGCACCCTCACTAGTTAATCTTTTCAATCAATACTTTATTGAACATAAAATGAACTTGCAAGATTTTAAAGCCTCTTCAATTACGGTGATCCTTAAAAACCCCCAAAGATCCTGAAGATGTATCTTCTTATAGACCTATTTCACTCCTTAATAATGACTATAAAATCTTAATGTCCATTATGGCCGATAGAATTAAGAAGCATCTTGGCTCCTTAATTCATGAGGACCAAGTGGGATTTATGAAGGGCAGAAATATTTCAAAGATAATCCGCAGGGTTCTTACTGTTTTGGAATACTTTTGGAATAAAGTGGGTGAAAGGAAGAGGGCAACTATCAGTTGCTGCAGAGAAGGCATTCCATCTAATTAGCTGGGACCATCTCTTTACGGCCCTGGAACAATTTGGATATCAGGGGAATTTTTTAAAATTTTTACAACTGTTCTATCAACACCTGATCACCAACCTGAGAATAAATAACACTTTAGCTGATAATATTATTTTAGAGAGCGGAACAATACAAGGATGGCCATTATCACCACTCCTCTTTAACATCTCACTGGAACATTTTGTGATTTTTCTACGCCAGGAGATGGCGGGTATTAGGATCGGCAAAGCTAAATCTATATTGACTCTTTTGCGGATGACCCATTACTATTCTTGAGTAATACAAAACATTCAATTAGCAGTTCTTAAGAATATCGAATTTATTTGGATCAGTTTCAGGGTATAAAATTAATCCTGTTAAATCAGAGATTTTGCCCTTTTAAAGAAGTTTATATAATAAATTATCTGGGCATCAAGATATGTATAGATCCATCTAGATGGTATAGTTTAAACTTTTTCCCTTTCTTCCATAAACTAAATGATGATCTAAAGAGATAGACATTCTGGCCAATCTTCCTGTCAGCTTGAATAGTGCTGATTAAAACTCTTCTTTTTCCTCAATTGCTATATCTCCTACAGCACCTACCATTTATTATTCATGCTAAAGACATTAGGCTTTTTAATATAGCAGAAGCAAAATTTATCTGGCAACAGAAAATAATTTGCCTCTCCTCTATAAATGTAAGCCTACATTGTTTTGCAGGAGGTCTAGCTCTCTCCAATCTAAAATATTACAATATTTCAGCTTTAGTCAAGTTTGTACTCGACTGGATCATTGAAATTCATATGTGACCAATTTAGAACTTGAGACTAAAATTGTGGCACCATTTTTCTTGAAACCCCACAATCCCTGATTATATTTTAAAAACGTATGTATTTCTTTCATGTAAGTGGCAAGAGTCCATGAGCTAGTGACGTATGGTATATACATTCCTACCAGAAGGGGGCAAAGTTTCCCAAACCTCAAATGCCTATAAATACACCTCCCACCTCACTCACACCTCAGTTTTACAAACGTTGCCTCCTTAGAAGGTGGTGAAGTATGATGTGCTTGATTTCTTCTGTGAAAGGCGCTTCTAATCATATTGAAGCCCAGTTCCTCTCTAAGTACAGTGTTTGTCTGAGGGATGTGAAGGGAGTATTGCCTATTGATACAATGTTTTAGCCTATGGGAAATGTATTCTAGGGCTCTCTGTAAATTCGGTCGCAGGGATTAATCTGCTGCCTCCCTTTACAGATCGACATTATACTCCTCTACCATTACCTCTGCTGATATGTTTCAGTACTGGTTTGGCTGTCTGCTATATGTGGATGGGTGTCTTACACAGTAAGTATATACTTTTATTATATAAGACACTCTCAGCTATGGATAAGGCACTTTTAAGTAAAGTTGTTATATATTGTTTGTATGCATGCCTTGAGTCAGTAATCCAGTGCTCTTTTTTACTTTTTTTTTTTTTATTTATTTATTGAGGAAAGTGCACATACATCAATCAGGTAACATATGCCAGTTTTCAGTAGGATGAAATTGTACAATGTCTGATCGAAACACATATCGACATTTACAGAGACATTCCCATATTTGTATTTTATATAACAATTTAAATCTAACTTAAATAACATTAACATTAACCATGTTCACTCCATTAGAGGGAGAGCAAGAAGGGTATCAGAAGAGGGGGGGGGGAGGGGGGTATAAAGGGAGAGGGAGGGGGTAGTCGGGGGGAGGAGGGGGGAAGATGGAGGGAGATTGCTCTTTAGTAGTATTAAAAGATTGACTAATTTGTTAAGATGCATGTATTGATTCTTCCCATAAAAATTAAATTTCTGGGAAAAAGGAGAAGGCGTTATATTTCAAATGACCGTATTCTTCTAGGCCTAGGAGTTTGGATACTCTATCTATCCATGCTGTTTTAGATGGGGACAGGGAAGACTTCCAGTGTCTAGCTATTAGTGATTTGGCCGCATTTAGACATATTTGCATAAGGCGGAGGCGTAATTTACAATTAACCTTAGGCAGGTCATTGAGTAATGCTATTCTTGGCATCAAAACCACCTCTCTCAATATATGTGTACAGAGGCACAGCTCTATTGTTCGCCATAGAGGAGTGATAATGGGACAATGCCACCAAATGTGAAGCAAGGAACCATCATCCCCGCAGCCTCTCCAGCAAAGCCGGGAGGCTCCCGGGTAAATAGAGTGTAGCTTTGTGGGGGTCAGGTACCATCTCATAAGTACTTTGTAATTAATTTCTAATATTTGTGGGGAAGTTAAGGATTTACGTGTATTATGACAAATTTTTGTCCATTCCGATCTGTCAATAGTCTTGTGAAGGTCATTCTGCCACTTGGTAGAATATTTTTGGGGGGACGGGGAAGCTGATGCTTGTAGCAATTTGAGAGCTGTTGAGAGAGGATGTGGGATCAGAGTGTTATTTAAACATAGTGTTTCAAAGGGGGTTGTGGGTCTTAGTAAGTCAAATTTGTGGGGACATGTGAATAGGTAGTGCATGTCGTAGCCAGTTTCCTGTACGTCCCTCAAAGAGGGTGTTAAATCTATCTCTAGTAATTTCCCTTGCTCTGTGAATCTAGCTATTTATAGGGTGTCGTCCCATTCACAAGATCTGTTGTCCAGCCCTACGACCAATTCCACAGGGGTGAGCGTGTGTGGGTAATATTATTGCTTGCAGAAACTATCATGGTCCATGTGTGAAAGAGGTGCCTGTGTAGTTCTAAAATTGTGCATTGGGGTGGTCTCAGGTCGCTAGGGACTTAACAGACTGCTCCTACATCAGGGATCCACAATAGATGGGAATCTATTGAAACCCAGGCCTTGGTGTCAGCTGACCCATGCCAGTCTAAAACTCTTTGAAGAGTCACTGCTAAATAATAATCTCTTAAATTGGGCATACCCAATCCACCGCTCTTTGTAGTTCTATACAGTGTATGTTTATTTATACGTGGCTTGTGTTTACCCCAAACAAAGAGATTTATAGTGGATTGCATTTGGGATAAGAACCATCTAGGAAGGGATATTGGAACGACTTGTAGGACATAAAGGATTTTTGGGAGTGTAGTCATTTTGATAGATTGGATCCTACCCCACCAAGATAGCGGTTTAGAAGACCAGTTTGAAAGTTCTTTTTGTGTATTTTGTAATAAGAGTTTCTAATTTCTATCAAAGAGAATAGAAGAGTTAGCTGAGAGGTTGACACCTAAGTATCTAACTGATTCTTTTTGAAGTTTAAGGGGGCTAATTGTGTCTAGGCTTTGGAAGTCAGTTGGGGACATAGAGACATTTAAGATTTCCGATTTCTGGAGATTAATCAAAAAGTTGGAATTGCTGCCGAATGTTTGGAGGGCCTTTAAGAGAATTAGGATTGTATTAGTTGGGGAGGTAATAGAGAAAAGGAGATTATCGGCATACAAAGCAATTTTGAAATCAAGAGGTCCAATTGGTGTTCCTTTAATATGTTGGTTCATTCGAAAGTAAGAAGCATGAACTTCCATTGATAAGATAAATAAAAGTGAGGATAAAGGGTAGCCCCGTACTGTTGGTAATTTGGAAGGGGTTGGAAAGTATGTTATTGACCTTAACACGGGGAGAAGAAGGAGAAGAGTAGAGGCCGAAAATTCTAGTTATCATTTTCTGGCCAAAACTGAATGACTCTAATGTTGCTCTGAGAAAGGACCAATTTATGCAGTCGAAAGCTTTTTCCGCGTCTATTGTGACAAATACCGCCTTGAGTTTATGAAGTTTGGCATAAGCTGCCAGTTGTAGCGCTCTTATGGTGTTATCCCACGCCCCACGACGCAGGACAAAACCAAACTGGTCGGTATGAATGAGGTCTTGGATTACAGGGTTCAGCCTCTTGGACAAAATTTTCCCCAGCATTTTAAGATCAGAATTGAGTAACGAAATTTTCCTATAACTACCCGTCTCTTCAGGGTTCTTATCTGGCTTTAAAATTACAGCAATGTGTGCTTCTTGTATTGTGAAGGACAACTAGAAGTTATCATCCAGACAATTAAAGCGTTTTAATATATGAGGGGCCAATAGGATCTTATATTGTTTATAGTACCCGTTGGTAAAACCATCTGGACCAGGGCTTTTTCCATGAGGAAGGTCATTAATAGCATGCAAAATTTCTGTCAGTGATATTGGTTCCTTCAATATGTTTTTTGTGAAATACTGAGAGTATTTAGCTGTACCCCTTTGATGTAATCCCTCATTGGTGTCCTATGTGTAGGAGATGTATTCTTAGGGAGGTTGTATAGTTGCTTATAAAAATTGCTAAATTGGTCTGCTATTTGTTTGCTATCGTAGATTAGTGACCCATCGCTTTTTTTTAGTTTGTAAATGTGTGTTTTGGCTGTTTTCTCCCTAAGGACTCTTGCCAGGTAGGAGCCAGCGCAATTTCCCTCATAAAAGTATATTTTTTTAAAATAAAGGGTCTTTCTCTGGGCTTCTTTTGTGAGAAGGGAATTTAATTCCCTCCTAGCTTGAAGGAGGTCTAACTGGATTTTTTCGGTCATTAGGGTGTTGTTTATGTTGTAATTCGAGAATTTTTAGTTTAGTTGTGCCTTGTTGTTTGACTTTATTATAGATCTTCCGCAATCTAGCTCTGTGTTTGATGTATTCCCCTCTAATTACAGTTTTATGGGCATCCCAAAGGGTTAAGGGAGATATGTCAGGTAAAGTATTTAGTTGAAAGTATTCTCGGATAGTTTGGAGGAGTTTGCAATGATTATGTGTATGTTTTAATAAGGACTCATCCAGTCTCCATGTGAAGGGGGTTAGGGGTCCCTCTACCCAGTCCATAGATAAGGTGATAAGTGAGTGGTCTGACCAAGCTGTTGAATTGATATCAAAACCTCTCACTTGAGTCCCGCCCATGATTTGGATTTGTAATGGCGGCATGTGAGGTGTGCGCCTTCTGTCTAGGCCACGTTGTAAGAGCTGCGCTTCCGTAAGGTGATCTAAGTCCCTATCACATTTGCCGGTTGTCTGGGTAATCCTTATCTTTTGTGATAATATTTGAGCCCCAAATATGGAGAATCGACTCCCTTTTTGTATTTTCCTCAGGAGTGTACTACAGAGCTCTATTTTTTTGCGGCCATCTCTGCTCATGGCCGGCTCCCCCCCAGTGCTCTTTTTTAGCGACTTTATTTGTAACTAAATATTTGTCAAGGTTGGTAGTTGGAGTCTGTGAAACATACAGGTTTTTTTTGGAGCTAGTAATTTATTTATAAATTAGGATGCTAAGTATTATGTTAGCCTCATGGAATGTTGATAATCACATTTTATACAGCTATAATAGAAGTATCCATTAGGCTTTATTTTGGTTCATTTTGTTTTTTTGTATATACAATCAAAATGCTTTTAAGAGTGATAGGTGTATTAGAAATCCTCTTCAGCTTTGCATGTCGCGCATATGATGACGCTATTTATGTCATAGGGTGACGTGTCATCATTGTGTGCCATTTTTTTGGCGCCAAGAATTTTCTGCCGAAAATGTTAATTTTCCTGCCTAATTCCCCCGCCAAAATTACCGGTATAAGCTCCGCCCCCAAGCTCATTCAGTGTTCTCAGTAAAAACTTAGAGAGCTTTCATGCAGCATTTTATGAATCAGTTTTCTATTTTATATTTTTTTTCACTGTTTCCCATTCTCGCAAGCCTGGAGCATGAATATAAATTTGCAGAATTAATTCATTTTTTTCTAATTTTGTTTTTTTTGCAATTATGTCTCAAACTGAACCTGCCTCTGATGTTATCATAAGATTTAAGCTGCCTAAACAGGTATTTAACAAAGCTCAATATGCATGTAGTAATTAAGCTGATCTAAATTATTGAGCTCTATTATGTGGCTCTTGTTTAACAAATTGTTAAATATATCTATGAGTACAAATACACACACTATTATTCCATCTCAGTCTAAGAGGGGTAGTTATCAAGCCGTCAACCTCAAATACGCTGGAATTCCGCAGCGTATTTGTGGCGAGGCTGATTCGCCTTAGTTATCAAGCCCTAGATACCGGCAAAAGTAGAATTTTGTGACGTAAGCTTTGATCCGCCGGACTCTGTCCGACACAGATCGATTCTTACGTCACTCCAGATGTTCCGCACACAAGTGCGGCACAATCTGACTACTTTTGCTAGTTATCAAAAAACTAGCAGGTACGCTCGGCACTTTTCCGGCCCAGCGTACCTGGTTTTCAATCCGCCGCCCTGGAGGCGGCGGATCCCATAGGAATCAATGGGAGTCTGACCATAGCGAAAGTTCATGTTCGCTGCTGCCAGATATCCCATTGATTTCTATGGGAAACGTCTGCACCTAACACCCTAACATGTACCCCGAGTCTAAACACCCCTAATCTGCCCCCCCCTACACCGCCGCAACTAAATAAATTTATTACCCCCTAAACCGCCGCTCCCGGAGCCCACCGCAACTATATTAAACATGTTAACCCCCTATACTGGCGCTCCCGGAGCCCCCCGCAACTAAATAAAGTTACCTGTTCTGATCAGCCAATAGAATGCGAGCTCAATCTGATTGGCTGATTGGATCAGCTAATCGGATTGAACTTCAATCTGATTGGCTGATTCAATCAGCCAATCAGATTTTTCCTACCTTAATTCCGATTGGCTGATAGAATCCTATCAGCCAATCGGAATTGAAGGGACGCCATCTTGGATGACGTCCCTTAAAGGAATATTCATTCGTCGGTAGTCGTCGGGAAGAAGAGGATGGCTCCGCGTCGGCTCGTCTGAAGATGGCTACGCTCCGGATGAATGAAGATTGAAGACGCCGCTTGGAAGATGACATCGCCCGGATGGAAGACTTCTTCAGCGCCGCCTGGATGATGACTTCATCGGATGGAAGATTTCTTCAGCGCCCCTTGGATGATGACTTCTGGCGCTCTGGATCTCCTCTTCGGTTCCATCGGTGGCTCGGCTGAGTGAAGACGACTCAAGGTAGGATGATCTTCAGGGGTGTAGTGTTAGGTTTTTTAAGGGGGGTTTGGGTTAGATTAGGGGTATGTGGGTGGTGGGTTTTAATGTTGGGGGGGGTTGTATTTTTCTTTTACAGGCAAAAGAGCAGAATTCTTTGGGGCATGCCCCGCAAAAGGCCCTTTTAAGGGCTGGTAAGGTAAAAGAGCTTTGAACTTTTTAATTTAGAATAGGGTAGGGATTTTTTTTATTTTGGGGGGCTTTGTTATTTTATTAGGGGGCTTAGATTAGGTGTAAGTTGCTTAAAATTGTTGTAATATTTGTTAAATGTTTGTAACTTATTTTTTTTATTTTTTGTAACTTAGCTTTTTTTATTTTTTGTACTTTAGTTAGTTTATGTAATTGTATTTAATTGTAGTTATTTGTAAGTAATTTATTTAATTAATTTAATGATAGTGTAGTGTTAGGTTTAATTGTAACTTAGGTTAGGATTTATTTTACAGGTAATTTTGTATTTCTTTTAGCTAGGTAGTTATTAAATAGTTAATAACTATTTATTAACTATTCTAACTAGCTAAAATAAATACAAAGTTACCTGTAAAATAAATATAAATCCTACAATAGCTACAATGTAATTATTAATTACATTGTAGCTATCTTAGGGTTTATTTTACAGGTAAGTATTTAGTTTAAATAGGAATAATTTATTAAAGTATAGTGTAGTGTTAGGTGTAATTGTAACTTAGGTTAGTTTTTATTTTACAGGTTAATTTCTCTTTATTTTAACTAGGTAGCTATTAAATAGTTAATAACTATTTAATAGCTATTGTACCTAGTTAAAATAAATTGAAATTTGCCTGTAAAATAAAAATAAATCCTAAGATAGCTACAATATAATTATTATTTATATTGTAGCTATATTAGGGTTTATTTTAAAGGTAAGTATTTAGTTTTAAATAGGATTAACTTAGGCCTAGATTTGGAGTTTGGCGGTAGCCGTGAAAACCAGCGTTAGAGGCTCCTGACACTGGTTTTAGGCTACCTCCGGTATTTAGAGTCACTCAAAAAAGGGTCTAACGCTCACTTTTCAGCCGCGACTTTTCCATACCGCAGATCCCCTTACGTCAATTGCGTATCCTATCTTTTCAATGGGATTTTTCTAACTCCGGTATTTAGAGTCGTGTCTGAAGTGAGCGTTAGAATTCTAACGACAAAACTCCAGCCGCAGAAAAAAGTCAGTAGTTAAGAGCTTTCTGGGCTAACGCCGGTTCATAAAGCTCTTAACTACTGTACTCTAAAGTACACTAACACCCATAAACTACCTATGTACCCCTAAACCGAGGTCCCCCCACATCGCCGCCACTCGATTACATTTTTTTAACCCCTAATCTGCCGACCGCCACCTACGTTATACTTATGTACCCCTAATCTGCTGCCCCTAACACTGCCGAGCCCTGTATTATATTTATTAACCCCTAATCTGCCCCCCACAATGTCGCCGCCAGCTACCTACAATAATTAACCCCTAATCTGCCGACCGCAAAGTGCCGCCACCTACATTATAGCTATGTACCCCTAATCTGCTGCCCCTAACACCGCCGACCCCTATATTATATTTATTAACCCCTAACCTGCCCCCCACAACGTCGCAGCCAGCTACCTACAATAATTAACCCCTAATCTGCCGACCGCAAAGCGCCGCCACCTACATTATAGCTATGTACCCCTAATCTGCTGCCCCTAACACCGCCGACCCCTATATTATATTTATTAACCCCTAATCTGCCCCCCTCAACGTTGCCTCCACCTGCCTACACTTATTAACCCCTAATCTGCCGAGCGGACCGCACCGCTACTATAATAAAGTTATTAACCCCTAATCCGCCTCACTTACACTATAATAAATAGTATTAACCCCTAATCTGCCCTCCCTAACATCGCCGACACCTAACTTCAATTATTAACCCCTAATCTGCCGACCGGAGCTCACCGCTATTCTAATAAATGTATTAACCCCTAAAGCTAAGTCTAACCCTAACACTAACACCCCCCTAAATTAAATATAATTTTAATCTAACGAAATTAATTAACTCTTATTAAATAAATTATTCCTATTTAAAGCTAAATACTTACCTGTAAAATAAATCCTAATATAGCTACAATATAAATTATAATTACATTGTAGCTATTTTAGGATTAATATTTATTTTACAGGCAACTTTGTAATTATTTTAACCAGGTACAATAGCTATTAAATAGTTAAGAACTATTTAATAGTTACCTAGTTAAAATAATTACAAAATTACCTGTAAAATTAATCCTAACCTAAGTTACAATTAAACCTAACACTATACTATCATTAAATTAATTAAATAAAATACCTACAATTATCTACAATTAAACCTAACACTACACTATCAATACATTAATTAAATACAATATCTACAAATAACTACAATGATATAAACTAACTAAAGTACAAAAAATAAAAAAGAACTAAGTTACAAAAAATAAAAAAATATTTACAAACATAAGAAAAATATTACAACAATTTTAAACTAATTACACCTACTCTAAGCCCCCTAATAAAATAACAAAGACCCCCAAAATAAAAAATGCCCTACCCTATTCTAAATTACTAAAGTTCAAAGCTCTTTTACCTTACCAGCCCTGAACAGGGCCCTTTGCGGGGCATGCCCCAAGAAGTTCAGCTCTTTTGCCTGTAAAAAAACCCATACAATACCCCCCCCAACATTACAACCCACCACCCACATACCCCTAATCTAACCCAAACCAGCCCCTGAAGATCATCCTACCTTGTCTTCACCTCACCAGGTATCACCGATCCGTCCTGGCTCCAAAATCTTCATCCAACCCAAGCGGGGGCTGGCGATCCATCATCCGGTGGCTGAAGAGGTCCAGAAGAGGCTCCAAAGTCTTCATCCTATCCGGGAAGAAGAGGCGATCCGGACCGGCAACCATCTTAATCCAAGCGGCATCTTCTATCTTCATCCGATGACGACCGGCTCCATTCTGAAGACCTCCACCGCGGACCCATCTTCTTTCGGCGACGTCCAACTGAAGAATGACGGTTCCTTTAAGGGACGTCATCCAAGATGGCGTCCCTCGAATTCCGATTGGCTGATAGGATTCTATCAGCCAATCGGAATTAAGGTAGGAATATTCTGATTGGCTGATGGAATCAGCCAATCAGAATCAAAATCAATCCGATTGGCTGATCCAATCAGCCAATCAGATTGAGCTCGCATTCTATTGGCTTATCGGAACAGCCAATAGAATGCGAGCTAAATCTGATTGGCTGATTGGATGCTGCCGCTTCGCTCCGGATGGATGACGATAGAAGATGCCGCCTGGATGAAGACTTCAATCGGATGGAAGACCTCTTCTGCCCCGCTTGGATGAAGACTTCAGCCAGATCATGGACCTCTTCAGCCCCCCGCTTGGGCTTGGATCAGGACATCGGAGGAGCACTTCAGGACGGATCGGTGAACCTGGTATGGTGAAGATAAGGTAGGAAGATCTTCAGGGGCTTAGTGTTAGGTTTATTTAAGGGGGGTTTGGGTTAGATTAGGGGTATGTGGGTGGTGGGTTGTAATGTTGGGGGGGGGTATTGTATGTTTTTTTTTACAGGCAAAAGAGCTGAACTTCTTGGGGCATGCCCCGCAAAGGGCCCTGTTCAGGGCTGGTAAGGTAAAAGAGCTTTGAACTTAAGTAATTTAGAATAGGGTAGGGCATTTTGTTATTTTGGTGGGCTTTGTTATTTTATTAGGGGGCTTAGAGTAGGTGTAATTAGTTTAAAATTGTTGTAATATTTTTCTTATGTTTGTAAATATTTTTTTATTTTTTGTACCTTAGTTCTTTTTTATTTTTTGCACTTTAGTTAGTTTATTTCATTGTAGTTATTTGTAGGAATTGTATTTAATTAATTTATTGATAGTGTAGTGTTAGGTTTAATTGTAGGTAATTGTAGGTATTTTATTTAATTAATTTTATGATAGTATAGTGTTAGGTTTAATTGTAACTTAGGTTAGGATTTATTTTACAGGTAATTTTGTAATTATTTTAACTAGGTAACTATTAAATAGTTCTTAACTATTTAATAGCTATTTTACCTGGTTAAAATAATTACAAAGTTGCCTGTAAAATAAATATTAATCCTAAAATAGCTACAATGGAATTATAATTTATATTGTAGCTATATTAGGGTTTATTTTACAGGTAAGTATTTAGCTTTAAAAAGGAATAATTTATTTAATAAGAGTTAATTTATTTCGTTAGATTAAAATTATATTTAATTTAGGGGGGTGTTAGTGTTAGGGTTAGACTTAGCTTTAGGGGTTAATACATTTATTAGAATAGCGGTGAGCTCCGGTCGGCAGATTAGGGGTTAATAATTGAAGTTAGGTGTCGGCGATGTTAGGGAGGGCAGATTAAGGGTTAATACTATTTATTATAGGGTTAGTGAGGCGGATTAGGGGTTAATAACTTTATTATAGTAGCGGTGCGGTCCGCTCGGCAGATTAGGTGTTAATAAGTGTAGGCAGGTGGAGGCGACGTTGTGGGGGGCAGATTAGGGGTTAATAAATATAATATAGGGGTCGGCGATGTTAGGGCAGCTGATTAGGGGTACATAGGGATAATGTAAGTAGCGGCGGTTTACGGAGCGGCAGATTAGGGGTTAATAATAATATGCAGGGGTCAGCGATAGCGGGGGCGGCAGGTTAGGGGTTAATAAGTGTAAGGTTAGGGGTGTTTAGACTCGGGGTACATGTTAGAGTGTTAGGTGCAGACGTAGGAAGTGTTTCCGCATAGCAAACAATGGGGCTGCGTTAGGAGCTGAACGCGGCTTTTTTGCAGGTGTTAGGTTTTTTTTCAGCTCAAACAGCCCCATTGTTTTCTATGGGGGAATCGTGCACAAGCACGTTTTTGAGGCTGGCCGCTTGCGTAAGCAACTCTGGTATCGAGAGTTGAAGCTGCGTTAAATATGCTCTACGCTCCTTTTTTGGAGCCTAACGCAGCCTTTATGTGGACTCTCAATACCAGAGTTATTTTTATGGTGCGGCCAAAAAAAAGCCGGCGTTAGCTTTTCGGGGCGTTACCGACAAAACTCCAAAACTAGCCGCTAGTGAATTAAGTTCTGACCTTCAGCATACGGACATATCCCCTACTGATGGGGTCTCCTCTGATTCAGAGGATGTTATGTCAGAGACTGATATAGACAAATCTTATTTTTTATTTAAGTTAGAATATATTCATTCTCTCTTAAAGGGAGTTTTGTTTACTTTGGGTATTGAAAAGTCTAAATCTAGCAATTGTCTAAATTCTGTATTTAAGACTACTGTTATTACTCCTGAAGTATTTCCTATTCCTGACGCTATCTCTAATGTGATTGCTAAAGAATGGTCTAAGCCTGGTAGCTCTTCTAACCCTTCTTCTAGGTTTAAGAAATTGTATCCTTTACCTGTAGTCAAGGATCTTTTAGATAGGAAGCTTGAATCTTATCCAAGAAGGGCATATTTACTTTCTGGCTATATTCTTAGACCTGTTATATCTATGGCTGATGTTGCTGCTGCTTCTACTTTTTGGTTGTACAGTTTAGCACAGCAGTTGTCTTTAGATTCTGAATTATCTAACATTATTGTTTTACTTCAACATGCAAATCATTTTATTTGTGATGTTATATTTTGATGTTAGGAAGATCAATGTCCAATCCATGTCTTTAGCCATTCTAACTAGAAGAGCTTTATGGCTTAAATCTTGGAATGCTGACCTGGTGTCTAAAACTTGATTAGTATCTCTCTCTTTTCAAGATAAAAATCTTTTTGGTTCGCAATTGGATTCTATTAGCTCCATTTTTACTGGGGGTAAGGGAGTTTTTCTGCCCCAAGACAAGAAATCTAAGGGTAAATTTAAAGCTCCCAATCGTTTTTGTTCCTTTTGTCAGAATAGAGAACAGAAAACCACTCCTTCCCCTAAGACCTCTGGCTCTAATTGAAGATCATCTCCGAATTGGAATAAATCCAAGCCTTTTAAGAAACCAAATCCTGCCCCTAAACCTATATAAAGGTGCGGCCCTCAAGCCAGTTCTTCTGATAGGGGGAAGACTAAAGCTATTTCAAAGAGTTTGGACAGACTCTGTCCAAAATCAGTGGATTCAGAATATAATTTTTTAGGGGTGTCGAATAGGATTCAGAATAAGACTTCCTTTGGGAAAATTCTTTCTTACCCATGTAGCAAAAAACCCAGCAAAAGCTCAAGTCTTTCTGAAATGTGTTTCAGATCTAGAACTTTCAGGGGAAGTTTTTCCCAGTTCCACAGCAGGAACAAGGATTGGGGTTTTATTCAAATCTATTCATTGTAGCTATGAAGGAAAATGCTTTCAGACCTATTTTGGATTTGAAAACTTTAAATGGTTTTGTAAGACTCCCAACTTTCAAGATAGTGACTATATAAGAACTATTCTGACTTTTGTTCAGCAAGGTCACTTCATGTCCACAATAGACTTACAGGACACTTACCTTCACAATCATCCAGATCACTATCATTTTCTGAGATTTTCTTTTCTAAACATGCATTACCAATTTGTCACTCTTCCGTTTGGCCTTGCAACATCACCAAGAATATTCTTAATAGTTTTAGGTGCCCTTCTATCTGTAATCAGAGAGCAGGGTATTGCAGTGTTTTCTTATTTGGACAATATCATGGTACTAGCTCAATAGATTTCTAGATAGATTCAGTGTCCATAACTCGATCCCTAACAAAAAAGAGACATTTGAGATTGGTTTCAGCTTGTCTAAACCTTCAGTCTCTTATCATTCGCTTTGGTCGCTATGTGCATGGAAGTTTTAGATCTCATGTTTGCAGCATCAGACTCAATCCTTTTTGCTTGTTTTCATATGAGACTTCTACAGTTTTGCATGTGGCACCAATGGTGCAGGGATTATACTCAGTTATTACAACTGATATACTTAAATCCCAACTCTCCACTCTCTCTGACTTGGTGGTTATACCATCACCTTATTGTTTAAGGGGCCTCCTTTGGTTGTCCTACCTGGACTGTGATCACAACACATGCATGTCTCTCAGGTTGGGGAGCTCTTTGGGGGTCTCTGACAGCACAAGGAGTTTGGAATCCTCGAGAGGCGAGGTTACCAATCTATATCTTAGAACTCTTTGCTATTTTCAGAGTTCTTCAGGCTTGGCCTCTATTAAAGAGAGAATCGTATATTCAGTTTCAAACAGACAATGTTACAACAGTGGCATATGTCAATCATCAAGGGGGGACTCACATTCCCCTAGCAATAAAAGAAGTATTATCCAAAGCAAAGAAAAAGCCAGCGAGTCATCCAAAACGCTCAGGAATAAAATGTAAATTCTTTATTCACATGGATACATAAAAGAGTAAAAGGCAGCAGACAATGGTATATCTAAAAGAAGTATTTCTAATACTTTCTTGGGTGGAATCCAATTCTTCTCTAATCACTGCAATTCATATACTAGATATAGACAATTTGGAAGCGGATTTTCTCAGCCGTCAGATTCTACATCCGGGGAGTAGTCTCTCCATCCAGATGTGTTCTATCAGATTGTGCAGATGTTGGGTCCTCCAGACATAGATCTGATGGCCTCTCATCTAAACAAGAAACTTCCCAGATGTCTCTCCAGGTCCAGGGATCCTCAGGCGGAAATGATGAATGCTCTAGCAGATCTATGGTTTTACCAATCTGCTTACATTTTTCACCTTTGATTTGTATCTAGCCTGTTATTTAATCAATGTCTCCTTCTTGGAGTCTCAATTTGGTTTTAAAGATTTTGCAGGCTCCTTCTTTTGAGCCTATGCATTCTTTGGATATTAAAATACTTTCTTGGAAAGTTTTATTTCTTTTGACTATCTCTTCTGCTTGAAGAGTTTCTAAATAGTTTGCTCTCTCTTGCGAGTCTCCTTATCTGTTTTTCTATCAAGATAAAGCTGTTTTGCAGACTTCGTTTAAATTTTTGCCAAAGGTTGTGTATTCTTACAACATCAATAGGGACATTTTTGTTACTTCCTTGTGTCCTAATGCTAAGAATACTCTTGAAAGATCTTTACATTCTTTGGATATGGTAAGAGCTTTGAAATATTATGTTGAGGCTACTAAAGATTTCAGAAAGACTTCTAGTCTATTTGTTATTTTTTCTGGTTCCAGAAAAGGTCAGAAAGTCTCTGCCATTTCCTTGGCATCTTGGTTCACAAAGCCTATTTGGAGGCGGGGCAGTCTCCGCCTCAGCGCATTACAGCTCATTCTACTAGATTAGTCACCACATCTTGGGATTTCAAGAATGAAGCTTCAGTTGATCAAATTTGCAAAGCAGCAACTTGGTCTTCTTTTTATACATTTACTAAATTTTACCATTTTGTTGTGTTTGCTTCTTCGGAAGCAGCCTATGGTAGAAAGGTACTTCAGGCAGCCGTCTGTTTGATTCTAGTGCCTATGATTTGAGTTTTTTGTGACATTTTTAAGTAAACTTAATTATTTTTTTTGGATTTAATTTCTCAACGGATATAGCTGTTTTTATTTTATGCCTCCCTCTCTAGTGACTCGTGGACTTCCACATCTTGGTTATTATAGCCCATACATCACTAGCTCATGGACTCTTGCCACTTACATGAAAGAAAACATAATTTGTTTAAAAACTTACCTGATAAATTAATTTCTTTCATAGTGGCAAGAGTCCATGAGACCCATCCAATATTTTTTGGGGTTATGATTTTTTTTATACAGGGAGTGCAGAATTATTAGGCAAGTTGTATTTTTGAGGATTAATTTTATTATTGAACAACAACCATGTTCTCAATGAACCCAAAAAACTCATTAATATCAAAGCTGAATAGTTTTGGAAGTAGTTTTTAGTTTGTTTTTAGTTAAAGCTTTTTTAGGGGGATATCGGTGTGTGCAGGTGACTATTACTGTGCATAATTATTAGGCAACTTAACAAAAAACAAATATATACCCATTTCAATTTATTTTTACCAGTGAAACCAATATAACATCTCAACATTCACAAATATACATTTCTGACATTCAAAAACAAAACAAAAACAAATCAGTGACCAATATAGCCACCTTTCTTTGCAAGGACACTCAAAAGCCTGCCATCCATGGATTCTGTCAGTGTTTTGATCTGTTCACCATCAACATTGCGTGCAGCAGCAACCACAGCCTCCCAGACACTGTTCAGAGAGGTGTACTGTTTTCCCTCCTTGTAAATCTCACATTTGATGATGGACCACCGGTTCTCAATGGGGTTCAGATCAGGTGAACAAGGAGGCCATGTCATTAGATTTTCTTCTTTTATACCCTTTCTTGCCAGCCACGCTGTGGAGTACTTGGACGCGTGTGATGGAGCATTGTCCTGCATGAAAATCATGTTTTTCTTGAAGGATGCAGACTTCTTCCTGTACCACTGCTTAAAGAAGGTGTCTTCCAGAAACTGGTAGTAGGACTGGGAGTTGAGCTTGACTCCATCCTCAACCCGAAAAGGCCCCACAAGCTCATCTTTGATGATACCAGCCCAAACCAGTACTCCACCTCCACCTTGCTGGCGTCTGAGTCGGACTGGAGCTCTCTTCCCTTTACCAATCCAGCCACGGGCCCATCCATCTGGCCCATCAAGACTCACTCTCATTTCATCAGTCCATAAAACCTTAGAAAAATCAGTCTTGAGATATTTCTTGGCCCAGTCTTGACGTTTCAGCTTGTGTGTCTTGTTCAGTGGTGGTCGTCTTTCAGCCTTTCTTACCTTGGCCATGTCTCTGAGTATTGCACACCTTGTGCTTTTGGGCACTCCAGTGATGTTGCAGCTCTGACATATGGCCAAACTGGTGGCAAGTGGCAAGTGGCATCTTGGCAGCTGCACGCTTGACTTTTCTCAGTTCATGGGCAGTTATTTTGTGCCTTGGTTTTCCACACGCTTCTTGCGACCCTCTTGACTATTTTGAATGAAACGCTTGATTGTTCGATGATCACGCTTCAGAAGCTTTGCAATTTTAAGTGCTGCATCCCTCTGCAAGATATCTCACTATTTTTGACTTTTCTGAGCCTGTCAAGTCCTTCTTTTGACCCATTTTGCCAAAGGAAAGGAAGTTGCCTAATAATTATGCACACCTGATATAGGGTGTTGATGTCATTAGACCACACCCCTTCTCATTACAGAGATGCACATCACCTAATATGCTTAATTGGTAGTAGGCTTTCGAGCCTATACAGCTTGGAATAAGACAACATGCATAAAGAGGATGATGTGGTCAAAATACTAATTTGCCTAATAATTCTGCACTCCCTGTATATATAAAGAACTTTATCCTGTTCCTCTTTTTTAATTATTTTTACACCTCACTAACTTGGCTAAATGTTAAACTGAGGTATGAGTGAGGTGGGAGGTGAATTTATAGGCATTTGAGGTTTGGGAAACTTTGCTCCCTTCTGGTAGGAATGTATATCCCATACGTCAATAGCTCATGGACTCTTGCCACTATGAAAGAAAGTAATTTATCAGGTAAGTTCTTACATAAATTATGTTTTAAAGGTCTGATTCTGGCATGGCAAAACTATTCATGGGAGATTCGGGTTAATCACAGAATATCACAATTTTTACCTATAATGGGGAACCCAGAATTCCTACCAGGAATCAATTCTTTGGTATTTAAAGATTGGATGGACAAAGGTATCAGAAATGTAATACAGGTCAAGGAAGAAGGACTAGATACTATAAAATCATTTGAAACACTTAAAATAGAGTTTTCCCTAAACAAACATAATTTTTTTACTTATCTTCAAATTAAGACACTTTTCTGACCAGGCTACTAGAGATTCTGATTTAAACTGGGCTTTGGGTAATTTAGACGAAGCAATTCATATCTATAGACAAGGCATGCACTCTATCTCACTCCTATATCATATTTTGATTAATAATCTGGACCAAAAACACTTGAATAGATTGCTTGCAAGATGGATAAAAGAAAATTCCTCATATAACACTGGATGAAATCAAGACAAGCTTTGAGTTGGCTAAGAGATCATCTTTTGTAGTGGCTTGGAGAGAATCAAAGTGAAGGCTAATAAACAAGACTAATATAACGCCAGCACAATTAGGAAAATAGTCATCATCTAATATATCAAATTGCTCTATATGTAATGCTGTATAGGCTGATTTGATACTGCTTCTGGCTATGCCCAAAAATTAGAACATTTTGGTATAAATTAATTATTAGTTAAATAGGGCCTTAGAAAGGGATTTCTTTATTGATATGAAAAATATATCTTTTCCTTTGTCCGGCAGAAAATCATAGAAATTATAAACTGATTAATATAGTTATCCTGATAGGTTGAAACCTTATTCTAGCAAACTGGAAAGCTAAACAGGCTCCCCCTTTCTCAAGGTTTTCAAGTGAAATTATAAATGTAATAACCATGGAACAATACTACCTGGCCATTTCCACAGATAAATCATTAAAGCAATATTTAGATAAATGGACTGGCTCAATTAAGACATATCCTATTGAGCTACAGTTACAACTGATTGCACGACTTAGAAAGGCAAATGTATTCCTCTTATTGGGCCACAATGGTAATTTACCACTAATATGGATTGAGTAGGGGTATATAAATCAAGATATGAGTGAACAGTGTATACTTGGAAGAAGGGGATGGTCCCCTTTTTTTTTGTTTTGTTTTCATCTGTCTTGCTTTTGATTGTATGTTTCCAACCAATATATGGAAGCTGGATGCATTTTTTAGTTGTAAGATTATATTATTCCTTTTTTGAAGTTATATCTGTTGATAAAACCAAATGGTCAACATAGTAAGAACCTGATAGAGAATACTCCAATTCTTCTAAGGAAATTTATATTTTTTAGTGTTTATTCTCCCTTATTTTATTCATATTAAGATGATGTTTATATTTTTTTTGAGTTAACTACTTAAGATTGTAAATCTGCCAGTTAAAGAATCGATATGCATGTGTCTGGACCTCTTGAGAAGATTCTTGTTGGTATATTTTGATGGAAATAGATCATGTAATGACACACCTGTATGACTATGTTGTATTCTCTTGTATAAATTCAATTAAAATAAAAAAATAAAAAAAGAATACATTCAAAGTTATTAAAGGGACATCAAACTGCTGTGTACAACTACAAAATAATAGTAACTACTCACTATGTTATTGCATTTCATCTTGTTCCTGCAGCTCTTTACATATTAGTTGTCCTGTTTAAATAGCTTAAAGGTGTCAGATACTAATACCTCTTTGCATAGAGGGCAGCCATCTCGGAGCTCAGATATTGTCCCTGCCTTTAACAGGAGCTGTTCACACTCACAGATCAGTGATATTGTCCACTTTTTTGTAGCTGCATAATGTGCTTCAGGTGAGCTTTACATTTTTGCATTAAAAAACACTCAATAGGGACTTCCGGTGGGTGGCTCTGTAAGATGGCTGCAGGCTTCATTAGCTCTGAAGACAATCTCCTTTAACTTCAATTTTACAGCCATTAACCCACGCCATCTGCCTCTCCCTTGACAGGCAAGCTGTCCGGGAACATTTAGCAGATAGAAGGAACTCCAACTCTTCTACCACGGAAGGCATTTTAATTGAAAATATGACACCTACCCACGAGGCGATGGCCTCCAACAGTGAAATCACTGCGGCACTGTTTGCAATCTTCCTACCCAAATTAGAGACTTTGCTCAACAGCTGCGAGGACCTATGCGAAACACTACAGAACATGAGGGGTGCTGACACTTCAGAAACGGATCAGAATGGTGTGCAGCCTGGTAACTTAACCCAGAAGATGACTAGTTTCACCGGTGCATCCACCAGGCCACTGGTTTCAAATTCACATGGACGATCGATGGTTTGCACTGCAGAGAATCGCCTCTTATACCAAACTGAATTTGGCAAACCCTGATCTCCAAAGACCATGCAGATGACTGATGAAGGCACACTTACCACTTCATCACCAGCGCACGTCGCAGAAACAGAGACTATCGCCCTGTCCACACTACCCCCATCACGGATTGTGGCCCCTGACTCACGCGGGGTGACGGCTGTGACCGGCAATAATACTGAGCGCTATGGCACTCCTCTACTGCTTCCCTCCGATGGCGGAGGATCGGATCCTGGGCACGCACCGGAATCCTGTTACGGGAACATTGCCATATGCACTATGTCTTTGCAGGTGAGTGGAGCCGAAACCTGCGCCCATGTCAAAACCGCCGGTGCGTTGCTCAGGGACACACTACATCAGCCGCTCCTGGCCTCACACCGTGGCGATTACTGGCAGCTCTGCTCTGGATTAGTGACTTTAGCCTGGACTTCCCTACACTTTGCAAGGGCCGTGCAACCGTCCTATACTCAGCCGGTAGCAGGCATAGGCTAAAAGCCTTTGTGGAGAGCACTACAGGGGACTGTTTGGTTTCCGCCACTATATTTGTCTAAATATATGTCTCCGGTTCTTCTTTAGATAAACAAAGTATTTTCTCCAGCATATATGGACTCAAAAATACCCTGCCTGAAATAATGGACGCATTCGTCTTACCATATCAAATGCACTATTGTTTTTAATTGGCTCTGCTTTATATAGTTTATTCTACTCCTGAGTTTTGATTGAAGCTGCTTATCTTGTTCTATAGTATTGCAACACATATGTCATTGTATATATATATATGGTCATCAACTGGTAACAGGTACAGTCCTTTACTTGTAAACTGTGTTATTGATGGATATGGGCAGGCAGCTGCTCTATATATACCCTACTACACTTTACACCAAGTTCTGCCATGTTGCGGAATCCTTCAGTGTATCTTAGGACAGACGTTAACACTCCTAAACATATATCTTTCCTTAAAGGGTGTATAAATCCTAGCTAGATAAAGTGAATAACGCATCACTTAGCCTGCCCATATTTACTTTGTTTGTATGTCTACAAGTCAACTAAACTCATGATTAGATTTATGAGAGAGTTAATCCTATATTTGAAATTTGCTGAGGAATATGTTCCCCTTTATGACTATCTTTATACAGGATCCTTGATACCTACCTCGCAAATGAAACATTTTGAGTTTACCCCAGAGCTTTACCATATATTATCATATAGTTCTTGTCTTATAATTTAAACACTGGCAAATCAATTCCTACTTGTGAAATATAAATTAGTGACATTAAGACTGCCAATCTATCTGCATAACTGCCTCATCTGTGTTGCTGGGTTTGCTTTGCATGTTTAGTTTAACAAGTTGTATTTTATTGTTTTGTTTTGTGTTGTGTGGCTTGCTGTGGTGTGTGTTATCTATTGCATTACCATACCTAGGTAACTGTATATACAAGGTCCTCAGCTAGTGACCTGTAGAGTTCTTTACCCACAAACAGTGTTCTTGTTGGGTGGGGGCAGACGGTTGTTCTATATACACCCTACTCCACTTTGCACTACCATGTCAGTATTCAGCCATCCCCAGTAGAGGAGCTGTACCGGACCTGCTCAGCTGACTCTAACATATCCACAACCACTTAATAGCGGATCTCTGCCTCATAATCGACCTGCAAACTTATCAGACATTGACCTCCCTACTGACGGGCAATTTTGACCGTGTAGCTGACTCCTTCAGTGAATCTTAGGGCAGATGGTAACACTCCTAAATGTATTTCTTCTCTGAGGGAGTATAAATCTTAACTAGACAAAGTGAATGACAAGTTTTTTAGTCTGCCCATACTTAACTAGTTGGCTGGCCTATAAGATAATTAAACTCATGATCAGATTTGAGAGTGCCAATTTTATTAAAAATTTCTGAGGAATAGGATCCCCCGTATGATCACCTTTATATAGGATCTCTGGTAACCTTCCTGCTAATGAACCACTTTAAGTTTATCCCAGAGCTTCACCATATATTAATACATAGCCCCTGTCTTATAACCTGCGCTCTGGCAAATTGTCCCATATGCATGAGATATAAATTAAGGACACTACGACTGGCAATAGGTCTGCACAAATGACTGATCTGTGTTTTTTGGTTTTGTCTACCTGTTTAGTTTAATGAGTGTAGTTTTATTGTTTTGTTCCGTGTTGTGTTGGGTGGCTTGTTACGGTGTGTGTTATTGAATTAAAAATTAAAAATCGGGAAGCGCAGGTACAATGTGAGATAATAAGCAACTAATTCTGACACATTCCTCACTGCATGGATTAGTCCATGTTACAATAATATTCTGTGCTCACGCTTGTGGATTACACATGTGCTATATTTTATGAAAAATTACTGGGCCGCTATGTATTTTCTGATAACAAATGTATCATTCTAGGTGTTGTATTGTTGTTCCACTTGATGTGTTCATCCCGTAATATGAAAACCACTGTCGCTGTGACATGGTATGTCAGTATATGCACTTAATTAATTGTACCTGTGTGTTTTTCCTCAATAAAAAGAATAAAAAAAAAAACACTCAATAATATAGAGCAGAGCAATGCTGCCACAGCAAATATGTAAAGCTCCTGCTTTGTATTATACACCCATTACCTGAAGCACATTATACAGCTGCAAAAAAATAGACAATATTACTGATCTGTGACACAGCTTCTGTCACAGGCTGTGAGAATACCTGAGCTCCAAGATGGCTGCCCACAGTACAAAGAGGCGGAGCTTCAGTATCTGGCACCACTAAAGGGACTTGAAATCCATTTTTCTTTCTTTAATGAAATTTTCCAATTTACTTAAATTATCTAATTTGCTTTGTTCTCTTGTTATCCTTTGTCTTAAAGCATATCTAAATAGGCTCAGTAGCTGCTGATTGATGGCTGCACATAGATGCCTCGGGTGATTGGCTCACCCATGTGCATTGATATTTCTTCAACAAAGGATATCTAAAGCATGAAACAAATGAGATAATATAAGTACATTGGAATGTTGTTTAAAAATAGTATTCTCTGAAGCATTTAATAAATATTTTGGGTTTCATGTCTTTTGAAGCTGTTTAAACAGGAGAACGGATTTGAAAAGAGCTGCAAGAACAGGAAGAAATGCGATAACATACACCTAGATTACAAGTTTTGCGCTATAGAGGGTGCGAAAAAAAACACAACAAAAAGTTGCGTTATTTCACCCCCATAGCTCTGCCATTCCGAGTTTTGAAAAAGCCGCCTTGTGGGTGTGATATGGTGGCGTTTAGCTCCATACTGCACTAAATACAAGTGCTGCTTTGACCTGCTCGTGCACGCTTTCCCCATCGACATCAATGAGGAGAGAGTGTTAGAAAAAAACTAACATCTGCTATCGCGGAATGAAAAGCTCCGTAACGCAGCCCCATTGATGTCTATGGGGGAAAAAAAGTTACGTTTAAACCTAACACCCTAACATAAAGCCCGCGTCTAAACACCCCTAATCTGCTACCCCCGACGTCACCGACACCTACATAATGTTATTAACCCCTAATCTGCCACTCCCGATATCGTCGCCACTATAATAAAGTTATTAACCCCTATTCCCTCGCACCCCAACATCGCCCACACTATAATAAAGATATTAACCCCTATTCCGCCGCTCACCAACACCTAAACCTCTGGCCTCCCACATCACTACCACTAATAAACCTATTAACCCCTAAACCACCAGCCCCCCACATCGCAACAACCTAAATGAAACTATATTAACCCCTAAACCTAACCCTAGCCCTAACACCCCATAACTTTAACATAATAAAAATAGACCTAAATTAAAGTTACAATTATTAACTAAATAATACCTAAAACTAAATACAAACTTACCTGTGAAAAAAAAATAAAACCTAAGCTAGCTACAATATAACCAATATATTGTAGCTAGCTTAGGTTTTTATTTCACAGGTAAGTTTGTATTTATTTTAACTAGGTAGACTAGTTAGTAAATAGTTATTAACTATTTACTAACTACCTAGTTAAAATAAATACAAACTTAACTGTGAAATAAAAGTAAAACCTACGCTGCCTTACACTAAAACCTAACATTACACAAAAACAACTAACATTACAAAAAATAAAAAACACTAAAATTACAAATATTACTTCCATTACAAAAATAACAAATGAAATTATCCAAAACAATAAAAATGATTCCTATTCTAATACCCTGTTTAATAAAAAAAAAAAAACACCTCAAAATAAAAGAACCTAATCTATAATAAACTACCAATAGCCCTTTAAAGGGCCTTTTGTAGGGCATTGCCCTAAATAAATCAGCTTTTTTTCTAAAAAATAAAAACAAACACCCCTAACATTACAAACCCCCACCCCCCAAACCCACAAAATAAAAAACCTAACTAAAAAAAAACTAATCTACCCATTGCCTTGAAAAGGGCATTTGTATGGACATTGGGCATTCAGCTCTTTTACTGCCCTTAAAAGGGCATTTAGCTCTTTTAAGATTGCCCAATAACCCTAATCTAAAAAAAAAAACTCACCCCAAAAAACCTTAAAAAAAACCCTAACCCCTCTTTAGGTACTCACAGTTGCTGAAGTCTGGCTTGAACCATCTTCATCGCAGCGGCTCCATCTTCATCCAGACTGCTCCATCTTCATCCATCAAGGGACCGGCATCTTTGTCATCCCTGCAGAGGCCGAGGTCCAGGTGAAGCTCCAAGGCGGATGTCAAGGCGGAGGTCCAAGGCAGAGGTTCAGGCAGAGGTCCATCGATCCGACCTGGAGGTCTTCTTCATGCGATCATCTGCCGCACACTGAGGATCCAAATGCAAGATACCTCTTTTATACTGGGGTACCATTGCATTTCTATTGTCTGAAAAATTGAAATCAGCCAATAGGAATTAGGGCTGCTAAAATCCTATTGGCTGTTCAAATCAGCCAATAGGATTTAAGCAGCTCTCATTCCTATTGGCTAATTCTTTAGAGCATGCCATTTTTAGCGACTTTCTAATTTACTCCTATTATCAATTTTTCTTCGTTCTCTTGCAATCTTTATTTGAAAAAGAAGGCAGCAAAGCATTTTTTTGGTTCAGTAACTGGACAGCACTTGTTTATTGGTGGGTGAATTTATCTACCAATCAGCAAAAACAATTCACCAAAAATGGGCCGGCTTCTAAACCTACATT
Source organism: Bombina bombina (assembly GCF_027579735.1). NCBI lineage: Eukaryota > Metazoa > Chordata > Amphibia > Anura > Bombinatoridae > Bombina > Bombina bombina. The sequence continues at coordinate 1,405,697,952 of NC_069500.1, forward strand.
TTTGCTTTTCAAATAAAGATACCAAGAGAATGAAGAAAATTTGATAATAGGAGTATATTAGAAAGTTGCTTAAATTACATGCTCTATCTGAATCACAAAAGAAAAAAATTAGGTTCAGTGTAACTTTAACTGTATTAAACCAGTGGGCAGCAACTTCTCAAGAGCATGAAGAGATACTTCAAGGTTCAAGAACTCAAAGAAATCAGTGTTTCTCCAAAAGACTGATGTTACACCTCCCAGTCAGGGAGTGCAAAGTGCGAAGTTAAAGAATTCAATCCAACAATGCCCAGTGCACAAAAAGCCTTACCCTCTCAAGAGATGTAGCTTTAGAGAAAATCCTTTGCAAGAACGCATGGAGCTTATTAAGAAATATGGTCTATGCTTCATGTGCTGTGCTTCAAACAATCCTCTTTCTAGAAACTGTAAAGCCCATGTTAAGTGTTCGGAATGTAATAGTGAAAGACGTGTTTGCTCTCCACCCTCAAATTCTCCTCCACTTGAAGGTATTTTCCATGTTGAAAAGCATGGCGGGGAGGAAGCAGAAGAGACAACAACCAAGATGTCTGTTGCTTCTAAGTATACTGAAGTATGCAGAGAAGGCTTTAGTGGAATTCACTGCTCTAAAATATGTCAAAATGTATCCTAAGGGAGATCCTGAGAAAGCAGTAAGAATGTTTCTGGATGATCAAAGCAATCGTTTGCGGGCTAGAACTGAATTCTTCAACATTTTCATCATAAAAGGGAATCCTTTACCTTATACCCTTGGTACATGTGCAGTTCAGTTTGAACGAAAATGAAAAAGAGCTAGTGATTTCATAATAGCTTGTATTAAGGATAATATACAGTTGCCTTTACCTTTGCTTATTGAATGCAATCAAATGCCAAACAACAGGGATGAGATTCCTATGTTGGACGTAATACATTATCATCCTCAGATGAAACACATAGCTGGTTGCAAAGCAGCTCTGGTCAAGAATGAACATATATTGCTTTTACTTGGTAGAGACGTTATCAGAATACACAAAGTACGCCAGCAATGTAATGGACCTCATAATTCTCCCTATGCTAAGAGACTTGGCCTTGGTTGGGTAATAGTTAGACGTCTGTATAGCAAAGTTCTACAGACTACACATTGCACATTCCCTCAAAACTAATGTGTTAATTAATGGACATCCATGTCCAAATCACTACCATGTAAAGGAGAGACCTGAAATCTATGAACATTCAGACTATGCCTGTCAAACTGATATGGTTACTTCCCTGCTATATGATGACAATGGGCTAAATTACAAGTGGAGCGCTAAATTATTGAGCACACGTACACGCGAATGGGCAAATTTGCCGTTTGCGTACGTGCAATAAATAACCAGCCATTACAAGCAATTAGCGCTTATAAAATTAACCAGAGATCAGATGGATCAGCCCTAAATGCCCCCAAAATACAGTCTAGTATATTTGATTAAAAAATAAACATTGTAGCATTTTTATTTTTTAATAAAATAACTGCACTAGGCAGTATTTTGGAGGTAGATATTTGCTGCCATCACTGAGCTACATACTCCCTTTGCTGCACTTAGGTTCTGATGCCGTCTCTAGTGGCATAAGAACGAGGCTCCCATTGGAGCCTATGAAATCGCTCTCTTGTGAGCGCAATGCTTCCTAGCAATGCAAACATGAGCTCGTGTTAACATTGCGCTTAACTTGTAATACCAGCACACATTAGTGTGAGCTGGTATTACTCAGCGGAGCGCTAATATTGCTTGCGTGCAAGCGATATTTAGCGCTCCACTTGTAATCTAGCCCAATATTGGAAATACAGTGTTTCTTACAACACAGCATTTAATAAACTATTGTAGCTCCTTCTATTGAAGATACAGTGGGGCAAAAGAGTATTTAGTCAGCCACCAATTGTGCAAGTTCTCCCACTTAAGAAGATGAGAGAGGCCTGTAATTATCATCATAGGTATACGTCAACTATGAGAGACAAAATGTGGAAACAAATCCAGACAATCACATTGTCTGATTTAGAAAGAATTTATTTGCAAATTATGGTGGAAAATAAGTATTTGGTCAATATCAAAAGTTCATCTCAATACTTTGTTATATATCCTTTGTTGGCAATGACAGAGGTCAAACGTTTTCTGTAAGTCTTCACAAGGTTGTCACACACTCTTGCTGGTATGTTGGCCCATTCCTGCATGCAGATCTCCTCTAGGGCAGTGATGTTTTGGGGCTGTCGCTGGGCAACACAGACTTTCAACTCCCTCCAAAGGTTTTCTATGGGGTTGAGATCTGGAGACTGGCTAGGCCACTCCAGGACCTTGAAATGCTTCTTACGAATCCACTCCTTTGTTGCCTGGGCGGTGTGTTTGGGATCATTGTCATGCTGAAAGACCCAGCCACTTTTCATCTTCAATGCCCTTGCTGATGGAAGGAGGTTTGCACTCAAAATCTCACGATACATGGCCCCATTCATTCTTTCATGTACATGGATCAGTCGTCCTGTTCCCTTTGCAGAGAAACAGCCCCAAATCATGATGTTGCCACCCCATGCTTCACAGTAGGTATGGTGTTCTTTGGTTGCAACTCAGCATTCTCTCTCCTCCAAACACAACGAGTTGTGTTTCTACCAAACAGTTCTACTTTGGTTTCATCTGACCATATAACATTCTCCCAATCCACTTCTGGATCATCCAAATGCTCTCTAACATACTTCAGACGGGCCCGGACTTGTACTGGCTTAAGCAGAGGGACACGTCTGGCACTGCAGTATCTGAGTCCCCGCCGGAGTAGTGTGTTACTGACGGTAGCCTTTGTTACGTTGGTCCCAGCTCTCTGCAGGTCATTCACTAGGTCCCCCCATGTGGTTCTGGGATGTTTGCTCACCGTTCTTGTGATCATTTTGACCCCACGGGGTGAGATCTTGCGTGGAGCCCCAGATCGAGGGAGATTATCAGTGGTCTTGTATGTCTTCCATTTTCTAATTATTGCTCCCACAGTTGATTTATTCACACCAAGCTGCTTGCCTATTGCAGATTCAGTCTTCCCAGCTTGGTGCAGGTCTACAATTTTGATTCTGGTGTCCTTCGACAGATCTTTGGTCTTCACCATAGTGGAGTTTGGGGTGTGACTATTTGAGGTTGTGGACAGGTGTCTTTTATACTGATAACAAGTTCAAACAGGTGCCATTAATACAGGTAATGAGTGGAGGACAGAGGAGCCTCTCAAAGAAGAAGATACAGGTCTGTAAGAGCCAGAAATCTTGCTTGTTTGTAGGTGACCAAATACTTATTTTCCACCATAATATGCAAATAAATTCTTTCCAAATCAGACAATGTGATTGTCTGGATTTGTTTCCACATTTTGTCTCTCATAGTTGAGGTATAACTATGATGAAAATTACAGGCCTCTCTCATCTTCTTAAATGGGAGAACTTGCACAATTGGTGGCTGGCTAAATACTTTTTTTCCCCACTGTACCTAAAGCTTCATAAAATAGTCTCGAACAGCAGTGAGGTGTTGAAGGCCTTTCCTCCTGCAGACCATGCTACAGACCTCAAGGACTTAGATTTAGGTACAGATACACCACCTGTACAATGAAGGTTTGGTCTATATTGGAACATAGCAGCTGATGTGCTTGTATTCAAGGTTTCTACTGATGATAAGCCATACACCAGGCTTGGTGTTTCAATGATTATTAACAGTCTTTATGACCCACTGGGGTTTGTAGCTCCAGTGACTATACAAGAAAATTCTCTACAATGGCCTGGGATACTCTATCTATAGATGCAAGCCAGATGTGAGAATAGTGGAAGGACTCTTTGAAGGCTCTTGAACAGATCCCTATTCCATGTTGTTATGCTACTATATCTCTATCACCAGCCATGAATATAGATATCTACATCTTCTCTGATGCATCTACAGATGCTGTTGCAGCAGTGGCCTACCTAAAGGTAATAGACATTAAGAGAAAACCATATATAGCATGTATCCTATGCAAGGCTAAGTTGGCACCTAGAACTGAACACACAATTCCTAGACTTGAATTATGTGCAGCTGTTTTAGCAGTTGAAAAAGCTGATCGTATACTATGTGAAATAGACATCAAACCTGATGCTGTTAAATTCTATACATATAGCAAAGTGGAATACATAAACAACCTAACCAGGAAATGTTATGTATATGTCAGCAACAGAGTAGAACACATCAGGAGATCTACAAAACCAGAACGATGGCATTATGTCCCTACTGACCAAAATCCTGCAGATCTTAACTTCAGCACAACACATGAAATCTACATAGTTGACAGGACCAGTAATCTTGTTACACTCTACATTAACCAGCACTTCATTTGAACTTGCAGTGCCTAAATATGATAAAGAGAACCATCCTTGAGCAACATTTGTTATCTATGTTAACAGAGAACTTGGTATTGGATTACAAAACTTGTTCCTCTATATTACATGGACTGTGATAACACTCATAGACACTGACTTACAATTTATCAGAATTACAGACAAAAGATGACTATAGGGGACAGTGCTAGCCCTGCTACTCCTGAAGAATGCCCATGTGAAAACAACATCGACTTAATGTTTTCTAATTACATATTGTATGTTTTTCTCTAACTTTGTCTTGCAGGTCTCATGGATAAAGAGGCTTCAATCAACATTTGTATATTCATTGTTTATTAGCTAATCATATAGTGGTATCTACAGATACCAGACGGGGAGTGTCTAGTCCATATTTACATATGCAAGTAATATATTTTAATTGTGGTGCTCCCTCTGGTGTTCTGTTTTATTATTGTATTCATTTTAACATTCAATTGTACTCGATCGAACGCATTTGTTAGCGAGTAATTCGTAATCTTACACTAAACCCAATTTTTTTCTTTCCTATTATCAATTTTTCTTCGTTCTCTTGCTATCTTTATTTAAAAAGCAGGAATGTGATGCAAAGGAGCCGGCCCATTTTTGGTTGAGAACCTGGGTTATGCTTGCTTATTGGTGGGTAAATGTCATCCTCCAATAAGTAATCGCTATCCATGGTGCTGAACCTAAAATGGACTGGCTGCTAAGATTTACATTCCTGCTTTTAAAATAAAGATAGCAAGAGAACAAAGAAAAATTGATAATAGGAGTAAATTAGAAAGTTGCTTCAAATTCCATGCTCCAGGGACGAAACTACAGGGGTTGCAGAGCGCGCAACTTCTTAGATTCTTGCACCTGGGCCCTGGGGTTTCTAGTTATCCTTCTGCCATGCTCTATCTGAACGATGAAATACCAAATTTGGGTTTAGTATCCCTTTAAGGATCAATTACACAACTCATGAGATATAAATTTTATTTAGCAGATTTCAACAGTCAACAGTTGAGCTTAAGAACACCAAGTATAAGTCTTTTTATGGGTAACTTTTCATAACAAACACTAATTTGCCCTTCAAAAGATTACTTTTCCTGCTAGAAACATTATGTATTCAATTTCGCTGTCGTTTTCCAGAGAACAAACATATTGAGTAACAGTACGAAGAACATTCAATTTTGGCATAATGATTTAGCCATATTCTTAAGAAAATGAACCTTGTTGTAAAAAGGGATTTGCAAATATAATAGTCTTTGAATCATCATCCTCCTCATAACCAAACTATTTTCCTATAAAAGAAAAAAAGAACATTATTTTAATATGAAGTGAATTAAAGTCTCTGAAATGCAGTAAAACCTTTAATTTATTTTGCCCAAACAATAGATCTCTTTTATTATGGATGCTATAAACTTGCCAATGTCATAGTTACAAATGAGTATACTTTCAATCTATAGTCTATTCTTCTTGACGCAGGAATGTACCTTTATAGAATTTCTGGAGCAAAACTTGTGTTTAGGATGGATTATTATGTGCGGTTTTACAATCATTTCATGCTCTCATTGATCTGCTATATTCATTAAAAAACCCAAAATAGTCCAAAATTGGGTTGGAATTTTTAAGAAGCCATTTTTTTGTGCCTCGTGACATTACATTGAAGCATTAATAGTTGTTTAAAGTATAAGAAAGACATTTAGGATTTGCAGATGTTTTATGAAATGACAAAATTTAAAGGGACAGTAAAGTCTAAATTAAACTTTTATGGTTTAGATAGAATATGCAACTTTAAACATTTCCAAATGACTTCCATTATCAAACTTGTTTTGTTCTCTTGGTATCCTTTGTTGAAAAGTAAGCCTAGGTAGGCTCAAAGGAGCTCTAGATTTACTCTTTAACAAAGCATTCCAAGGGAACAAAGTAAATTTGATAATAGTAAATTGTAAAGCTGTTTTAAGTTACATGCTCTATCTGAATCATGAAAGTTTAATTTTGACTTTACTGTCTCATTAACAGAGCTATTTATTGTAAAAAGTATTTAATTATGTGAAATGTGTATGTATATTTTAACAATTAAAGGGACATGAAACCCCAACATTTTCTTTCATGACTCATATAGAGAATTCAATTTTAAATAACATTCCAATTTACTTCTATTATCAAATTTGCTTCATTCTTTAGATATTCTTTGCTGAAGAAATAGCAATCACATGGGTGAGCCAATCACACAAAGCATCTATGTGCAGCCACCATTTAACAAAGGAATACAAGTCTTTTAGAATTGCATGCTCTTACTAAATCATGAAAGAAATAAAATTGGTTTTCATGTTCCTTTGAATGGATGTGAAAGTCCAAATTGAAATTTCATACTTTAGACAGAGCAGCAATTTTTAATAGACTTCAGTTTACGTCTATTATCAAATTTACTCAATTCTTTTGGTATCCTTTGTTGAAAAGCAGTATTTAAACAAACAATAATATAACCTGTGGATAGCTCAATGGCAATGCAATTTATGTATTCCATATCACTGAACACAAGTTATTAAGCCAGCAACAGCTGACAAAAGAGTAGCTCTCTACAGTGCGAACCTTCAGTCTGCTAATAGAAGATGTACAGTCTTCTATATGCAGTAGATTATACAGCCCCCACATGCAAGGACACCGTAATACACCGCCCCTGCTGCTTTGTAACTCCACCCACTATTGGTGGAGTTGCAAGTTTAAAGGGACATAAAAGTCCAATAGATGCTAATTTAGAACCTCAAGCAGAATCCAATAAGACTGGCACTTAGAGACCTTGGACTCCATTTATCATATTAGGGATGGATAATGTTTCCAGCCAAGAACATGTCCATCTGGCATTTTGGTGAGCATCCCCTGCCTGCATTTACCATTGCACAAGCACTTGCATGATATCAGGGCATGTCAGTTATCATCACATCTAATGCAGAGCTAGCTAATTATCATCAAGTCCTTTTGCACTGCTAGTCAATAATCAGCATTTAGTCTGATGTAGAACATGTCAATCATAATTATCAAATCTGTTGCAGAGATAGTCAACTATCATCAAATATGAAGCAGAGTTAGTCAATTATCAAACGATCTGATGCAGAGCTAGTCAATCATCATCAAATCTGATGCAGAACTAGTCAATCATCATCAAATCTGATGCAGAACTAGTAAATCATCATCAAATCTGATGCATAGGTAGTCAATCATCATCAAATCTGATGCAGAACTAGTTAATCTTCATCTAATCTGATGCAAAACTAGTCAATCATCATCAAATCTGATGCAGAGCTAGTCAATCATCATCAAATCTGATGCAAAACTAGTCAATCATCATCAAATCTGATGCAGAGGTAGTCAATCATCATCAAATCTGATGCAGAGCTAGTCAATCATCATCAGATCTGATGCAGAACTAGTCAATCATCATCATCAAATCTGATGCAGAGCTAGTAATCATCATCAGATCTGATGCAGAGGTAGTCAATCATCATCAAATCTGATGCAGAACTAGTAAATCATCATCAAATCTGATGCATAGGTAGTCAATCATCATCAAATCTGATGCAGAACTAGTTAATCTTCATCTAATCTGATGCAAAACTAGTCAATCATCATCAAATCTGATGCAGAGCTAGTCAATCATCATCAAATCTGATGCAAAACTAGTCAATCATCATCAAATCTGATGCAGAGGTAGTCAATCATCATCAAATCTGATGCAGAGCTAGTCAATCATCATCAGATCTGATGCAGAACTAGTCAATCATCATCATCAAATCTGATGCAGAGCTAGTAATCATCATCAGATCTGATGCAGAGGTAGTCAATCATCATCATCAAATCTGATGCAGTGCTAGTCAATCATCATCAAATCTGATGCAAAGCTAGTCAATCATCATCAGATCTGATGCAGAACTAGTCAATCATCATCAAATCATCAACCATAAGCAGCCAGCGGGCCACATTATGCAGGTATATTTCAGGAAGGATATTATGTACATTTAATTAAGCAGGCTGGTCAGGAGCCTAGAAGCAAAGGTTATTAGTGAGCAGGTGTGAGAACGTCAGAGTGACATAACTCTTCTGAAATATTATGAATAGTGTTCCAAAGAAATGTGGTAACATTAATCAGTGCACCAACAGCAGGCTTCCATGGACTCTCTCTCAGTACATACCATTTCCACATAATGGAATATTCAAGTTTATTATTATTGAACAAACACATAATCTTCCTTAAGCAGAAATATCAATATACTTATATTTTATGAATGGTACAAATGTGGCACATAGGAGCTCACCTCCAGAAGCAAATATTCTAAGCTTGTTCATATTGGAATCTCACCTTAGTAAAACCCGGAGTCTTCAATTACCAGCGTGCAGCACAGCAAAGGAGAGCCACTGGATGCTGCAGAGGGAAGTCTGTGGCTATAGGTCAGAGAAGTGGAGCACACCATTGCGAGACAAGATCACCTTGCAGCTTGTGTGGGTTTGTATACTTATTTATTTATATGAAAGAAACATTGCTACTACTCACTTCTCACAGTACAGAGGGCTGCTGTGGTTAAGTGGATACAGGGTCAGTAGGAATGTTGTTGACCGAGGAGTTGTAAGGCTAGGGGGCTAATGTGATGTCTAATGTGGCTGCAGGCCAGGGAAATAATCCAGTCTGACAGGGGCATGTGATTTTGTATGCAAGGCCAGGGGACTTATCTGAGATATTATGTGGGGATGTGGTTTACTAATGGGTGCAATGTCAGGGTCTAATCTGAGGTCTGATGTGGGCATGTGGTTTACAATGGGATTAAAGGCCAGGGGCCTGATCTGGGGTTTGATGAGGGCATGTGGTTTACAATGGGATGCAAGGCCAGGGGTCTGATCTGAGATTTTATGTGAACATGTGGTTTTCAAATGGGATGCAAGGCCAGTGGTCTCGTCTGAGGTGGGATATGGCCATGTAGTTTACAATGATATCCAAGGCCAGGGGTCTGATCTGAGGCCTGATGTGGGCATGTAGTTTACAATAGGATGCAAAGCCAGGGGTCTGATCTGAGGTTTGATGTAGGTATGTGGTTTACAAATGGGAATCAAGGCCAGGGGTCTGATCTGAGGTCTGATGTTGGCAGGTGGTTTTTAAATGGGATGCAAGGCCAGTGATCTGATCTGAACCCTAATGTGGGCATGTGATTTAGAATGGGATGCAAGTCCAGTGGTCTGATCTGAGGTCTGATGTGGGCATGTAGTTTACAAAAGGATGCAAGGCCAGGGGTCTGATCTGAGGTTTGATGTGTACATGTGGTTTACAAATGGGAATCAAGGCCAGGGGTCTGATCTGAGGTCTGATGTGGGCATGTGGTTTACAATAGGATGCAAGGCCAGAGGTCTGATCTGAGGTTTGATGTGGGCATGTTGTTTACAATGGGATTCAAGGCCAGGGATCTGATCTGAGGTATGATATGGGTATGTGGTTTACAATGGGATGCAAGGTCAGAGGTCTGATTTGAGGTCTGATTATGTGGACATGTTGTTTACAATGGAATGCAAGGCCTGTGGTCTGACCTGAGGTCTGATGTGGGCATGCTGTTTTCAATGGGATGCAAGGCTATGGGTCTGACCTGGGCATGTGGTTTAGAATAGGATGCAAGGCCAGGGGTCTGATCTGAGGTCTGACGTTGGCAGGTGGTTTACAAATGGAATGCAAGGCTAGGGGTCTGATCTGAGGTTTGATGTAGGCATTTGGTTTACAAATGTGAATCAAGGCCAGGAGTCTGATCTGAAGTCTGATGTTGGCAGGTGGTTTTCAAATGGGATGCAAGGCCAGTGCTCTGATCTAAACTTTATTGTGGGCATGTGATTTAGAATGGAATTCAAGGCCAGTAGTCTGATCTGAGGTCTGATGTGGGCATGTAATTTACAAAAGGATGCAAGGCCAGCGATCTGATATGAGGTTTGATGTGGGCATGTGGTTTACAAATGGGAATCAAGGTCAGGGGTCTGGTGTGAGGTATGATGTTGGCAGGTGGTTTATGAATGGGATGCAGGGACAAGGGTTTGATCTGTGGTCTGATGTGGGCATGTGTTTTTGAAAGGGATGCAAGGACAGGGGTCTGATTTGAGGTCTGATGTGGGCATATAGTTTACAATAGGATGCAAGGCCAACGGTCTGATCTGAGGTTTGATGTAGGCATGTGGTTAACAAATGGGAATCAAGACCAGGGGTCTGATCTGAGGTCTGAAGTTGGCAGGTGGTTTTCAAATGGGATGCAAGGCCAGTGATCTGATCTGAACTCTAATGTGGGCATGTGATTTAGAATGGAATCCAAGTCCAGTGGTCTGATCTGAGATCTGATGTGGGCATGTCGTTTAAAATAGGATGCAAGGCCAGGGGTCTGATCTGAGGTTTGATGTGGGCATGTGGTTTACAAATGGGAATAAAGGTCAGGGGTCTGATGTGAGGTATGGTGTTGGCAGGTGGTTTATGAATGGGATGCAGGGCCAAGGGTTTGATCTGAGGTCTGATGCCGGTATGTGGTTTACAATGGGATTCAAGGCCAGGGGTCTGATCTGAGGTCTGATGTTGGTATGTGGTTTAAAATGGCATGCAATGCCAGGGGTCTGATCTGAGGTCTAATCTGGATATGTGGTTTAGAATAGGATGCAAGGCCAGGGGTCTGATCTTAGGTCTGATGTTGGCAGGTGGTTTACAAATGGGATGCAAGGCCAGGGGTCTGATCTTAGGTCTGATGTGGGTATGTGGTTTACAATGGGATGCAAAGCCAGAGGTCTGGTCTGAGGTCTGATGTGGGCATGTTGTTTACAATGGGATGCAAGGCCAGGAGTCTGATCTGAGGTCTGATGTGGGAATGGAGTTTAAAATTAGATGCAAGGCCAGAGGTCTGAAGTGGGCATGTTGTTTACAATGGGATGCAAGGCCAGGGTTATGATCTAAGGTCTGATGTGGGCATGTTGTTTACAATGGGATGGAAGGCTAGGGGTCTGATCTGAACATGTGGTTTAGAATGGGAAGCAAAACGTTGACATGTGGTTTACAAATGGGATGCTAGGAAACTGATCATAGGTCTGATGTGCAACCAACCTACATATTCTTGTACACTAGAGAACATACATACTAGAGGCTTCACTGTATTCACTGTAGAACACACACCAGTGCAAATACCATAGTGGGTTCAGAAAATTAATGTAACATAGCTCAGTAACAAAGGGATTATAGAGATCTGTTAACATTGTTCACAGCTATGACAATGTTAAAATTTTACCTTAAATAAAAAGTAAACTAATAATACTAACTTTGTTAAAATTCCTATTAAATAATTATTATTTTAGAAGAAAAATAATTGGTCCATTGATAAAGCAGAATATGAGCTGCACACATAGGTGGTGAAATATATGAAGAAAGATAACAGTTATTGATAGAGAAGCTCAATGAATCTCAATACTTATTGGTGGTCTTCACTTGGTGTTGAAAGCTCTTCACAGTGTCTGACTGGTCACTATTGGTGTCACGTGCTACATATTTACTCCTGGGTGACTTCTCTTCCTCCATTAAAATTTAATCCGCCACATTCCTAAGTCTCAGAAATTTTCATCAGTAAATAAATAGAATGTCTTGAAGCAGATATAAAATAATGCTCTGATTAGTTTGTTTTCAGGAAAATAATTAGTTGTACAAAGGTAGCTTACCCAAAAAAATACTCCAATAACAGATCCTCCAATCAAATGGCAGATAAGGAACCCACCAGCTATGATGATTTAGAGCATTTCGCTGCTCTTCAGTTTGTGTTATGTTCTGAATAGTGACCTGACCTCAATATCAGATAATATATTACAGTAAGGAGTCCTGCTGTCTTTTGTTGATATCGCATGTCTCATATGTCCTTTACCTTCCATCATAATGGTAATTCCTTGCTCTTTCTCATCTATAATCTTACTTGTGGAGAAAAATAAGATTGTTCTCAAATAATAAAACAGAACAAACATATTAGGTCTGAAATGTACTAGCAAAAAAATTATAATTGAACAGAACAGAAGTTACTATATTGTACTAATATTACTGTTACCCATTACATTTTAGCTTAGTTGACATTACTAGGGGCACAGTCTGAACACTTTTACATTGTACCTGCAACAAATTCACAACTGTAATATTGTGATCATGGTGATAACAGATCCTGAGTAGATAAAATGGTGTTTTAGACATGTATATATGTAATACCTATTTTATCACATTTACTCTTGGTAAAAATAACTTCTCTAGGATTTACCTTAATCAGTAACCATCAGTTTCACTTTTGAGTATTGATCAATGGGTATTCTATCTGTCATTATACAAACCTCATAGATCCCAAAGTAATAAAAGTGGGTGAGGTTATTGTATGGGAGCACTTTCCATTATGGAGAGAATTTACAAAAATCTGAGCTCTAGATCTGGGTGTTTCCTGCTGCTCCTTAATGGTGTCATAGAGAGTCAAGATTTGTCTTTATATATAATTTCCCTGTGGGATAAACGCCAATTCCAGTAAGATGGTTTCGGGATTTTGATACAGGTTGTTAGTTGAGAATGAGCAGGGAATCAGAACTTGTGATCCTTAATAAACCTCCATCTCAGTCTCTGGAAGAGTAAAATCCTAACTCTCCACTTCTGGAAAAAAGAATGAAAAACAATTAATGCTTGGTCAATATGAGACAATAAATATATGTAAACTACTGGTTAGATTAGATTTCAACTGACAAACATATTCTTGCAATATAAGTTATAAATCTGTGATAATTATAACTAGTTTGGGGTCAATCACAAGCCTTTTGAAAAGCATAATCTCATGTTTTTCTAAAAAAATCACCATTAAAGTCTATGGAGATTTCTGTTGATAAACCATTTTCCAAAGGATTGCGAGTCGCCCTTCTGTTATGAAAACAAATTTGAGCAAGTAAGCAGATTGATCACAATCAAATATCCATGGATTTTAGTTGATATGTTTTCCTAAAGGATTGTTATAACCCCAAAATCTTTGGGACTCACAACCAAACATTTAGCTTCAGCATTACACACCTAAAATTAATTACTCCTGACAATTCCTGACAATAAACTACTACTGTCTCATTATAAATTGTACCTTCTTATAACTGAATTAAAAAATAAAATTACTGGATTTCATGTCCTGTTAAGTGATTTTATGTGTTTTTAATCCATCATTAATAACTAAACAACTACTTTTCAAAATCTATTAAAATCTTAATACTCAATTCAAGCTTTGGTGTATAGTAAAAACTACCCCAATACCTGTCAATCAGGATTGAATCTATCACTTTCTCTTCTTAAAAGGACATGATACCCAAATGTTGAAACACTAGAAAGTGATGCAGTATAGCTGTAAAAAGCTGACTAGAAAATATCACCTGAACATCTCTATGTAAAAAAGAAAGATATTTTACCTCATGCACAGTCACACTCATGTTATTTCCCTATTTAGTTTAAGGAAGTTTACTATGAAATTTCATAAGAATTAAGTGAAATCTCATAAGATTACAGTAAAACAGTTCATGACCTCAGCACTGCTGATGCTGATTGGCTGCTGTTCATTACTTATTTTTTTTTAAAAAAATTCTACCTACAGCTGGGCAGTAAGTGAAATATAACTATTTACACAGCACTTACTCTGGTGAGCTGAGGAAAAAAAATATCTTCCTTTTTTTACATAGAGATGTTCAAGTGATATTTTCCTGTCAGTTATGCTGCATCAGTTTCAAGTGATTTAGAATATAAGTATTATTAAAATGGGCTGGCTCCTAAGCTTTATATTCTTGCTTTTTAAATGAAGATAGCAAGAGAATGAAGAAAAATTGATATTAGGAGTAAATCCGAAAGTTGCTTAAAATTACATGCTCTATCTGAATCATTAAAGAAAAAAAAAATTGGGATTAGTATCCCTTTAAATGTGAAGTGTCTCACATGCAGTCTTTTAAAGGTATAACATATCACCATGTGGTCTCCTAAAGGTGTAGTCTCTCCCTATATATTGTCTCTCTTTTGTGCCTTATATCACCATGGAATCTCTTGAAGGTACTGTTGAGAATCCTTCACACACTGACAAGGTAATGGCCTACTAAGCTGCGGACCTACTTACTTACCTTACCTACTTACCTTACTCTGAGGCCAGCTGGCATATAACTACTGGGATACCCTGAAGACTGGACACAACTTCTTGCCCAGGGTGAATCACACTAAACTAGCTCTATCTTCAGGGAGCCCATTGCTCTCACACCGGTACCACATACTTAAGTGCTTACCACTTTCTTGCAGCAGCTTCACTGAAGTAGAAAGACTTATTTTTTGTTGTTATGATATTTTTATTTAGGTTTACTTGAAATGTTATAATATGCTTTACTTAATTGTATGTTATTAATACAATTATTAATAATGTGGTGTCCTGGTACTTTCCTGGTATTGTGTTTTTAGGAAGGACAATCCTGATCAGCCAATAGGCTCATCCTATTGGCTAAAAATTTCAAATATATTTAAAAGGGGTACCTTGCATTCATTCTTCAGTGTGCGGCCGGCAAACACATGAAGAGGACCTCCGTTTTGCCAATGGACCCTGCCCCCGCTGACCGCTCCACCTCCGCGCCGCTGCTATTAAGATAGAAGATGGACCCTCGATGGATAAAGATGGAGCCGTCTGGATGAACTTTTTTGCCGCCTGGATGAAGAGGTTTCACCGGATTTCTGCAATGGGATTATGGGTTAATAGGTTTATATAGTAGTTTGCGTTGTGGGAGATGGCAGTTTAGGGGTTAATACATTTTAGTAGTGATTGCAATGTGGGGGGATGGCGGTTTAGGGGTAATACATTTATTAAACATTGCAATGTGGGGGGATGGCGGATTAGGACTTTTGCATCGAGTTTTGACGTGTCGGTTTAACATTTTTTTTTGGGAGGTAAGATTTTTACATGGGAATTCAAATTTTTTTTTGTTACATGCCGCAAGATGATATACTGGCATATACTGGCCAGTATATCATCTTGCAGCACGTAACAAAAAAAAAATGTTGAATTCACATGTAAAAATCTTAAACCGACACGTCAAAACTCCATTCAAAATCCTAGAAATGTGTAGTTGTGCACATTTCTGAACCTCACCAACTTATCCCACTTACGGCAGTATATCCACATTTCTGAACCTTGCCAGTTTATCTGACTTACGGCAGTATATCCTCATTTCTAAACCTCGCCAGTTTATCTGACTTACGGCAGTATATCCACGTTTCTGAACTTTGCCAGTTTATCTGATTTACGGCAGTATATCCTCATTTTTAAACCTCGCCAGTTTATCTGACTTACGGCAGTATATCCTCATTTCTGAACCTCGCCAGTTTATCTGACTTATGGCAGTATATCCTCATTTCTAAACCTCGCCAGTTAATCTGACTTATGGCAGTATATCCTCATTCTAAACCTCGCCAGTTAATCTGACTTACGGCAGTATATCCTCATTTCTAAACCTCGCCAGTTTATCTAATTTACGGCAGTATATCCTCATTTCTAAACCTCGCCAGTTAATCTGACTTACGGCAGTATATCCTCATTTCTGAACCTTGCCAGTTTATCTGACTTACGGCAGTATATCCTCATTTCTAAACCTCGCCAGTTTATCTAACTTACGGCAGTATATCCTCATTTCTAAACCTCGCCAGTTAATCTGACTTATGGCAGTATATCCTCATTTCTAAACCTCGCCAGTTTATCTGACTTACGGCAGTATATCCTCATTTCTAAACCTCGCCAGTTAATCTGACTTATGGCAGTATATCCTCATTTCTAAACCTCGCCAGTTTATCCGATTTACGGCAGTATATCATCTGGTGGCGCGGGTTATGGGAATCACCTGATGTGCAAGGTGAATTTACGGGCGACGTGGGTTTCAGCTCCTCCTGCTACATCAGCAGCTGATCAATGCTCCTGGATAAAGTATGTGTCTGATATGCAGGCTGTAAAATCAGCTTATCTATTCCCTTTTTAATATCACTAAATATAATTGTGCTTCCAGTAATGTAGCCCTTCCTATTAAATATTAACTTAATAACGCCTTATGGCCAGTTGGTCAGTACTGCTTCAGACTTGAGAAAGGAAGGAATTGTTCTGAAAGACTGTCTGCTTAAAATTTCACAAAATATCACCTATTTTTTACATTTACCCAGTTCTCCTTCACTGTTTAAAATGTAGGGTCTTATGATATATAATTATGGTGAGGGAGTAATAAGGACCTTTTAATCTGTGCTGTAATCACCAGAATAGAACCAAGGGTTAGGAGTATTTGTCATTGTTGTGACAATCAGCTGGCAGGGAGCTCATTTGAAAAAGCAGAATTGCTGCTTTCAAATAAGGAATATCAAGTTTGTCTCTGTATTAAGGGAGCAACATAAGGAATACCCCACCCCCTGATATTTTTCATATGCTAATGATTCTGACAGGTGATTAATGTTAAAAGAGTGTTCAGTGGATTAACACCTTGGTATGTGATTCCTCCTTTGGCCTCTCCTTACACCATTGCAGTGTTTATTTTGAGGTCCTAGGTCCATTTTAACACACAGGGCACCAAGTAGACAGTTGATTGACATTTATATGGCAATCATCTGCTGCCTGAAGGGGTATGGGAACCATCATTTGAAAATGGTAATCCCCTGTTTCATGTGAGGTGTATTGTGTGTGTACATGCTTGTGTGTTTGATGTTGTCTTTAGGACGTGGGGCCTCCTTTGGGGTAGAAGCTAGGAAGATGATTGCAATTGTTATGCTAATAATCAACTAATGACATTATGAGAGCCCAAATTGCAGAAAAGGGATTTCCCCCTTTTAAACTGGGGTCTCCTAGCCCTTTGTGTATTATAGCGGAGTTGGGTTTTTAACATTGCCCCATCCCTCCTCAAACACTGAATGGGTATATACTTGAGTTGGTGATCACCATTACCATGGAAAATTAGAGGTCATTCTTTCACGTGAAGGGTAACATATCCCTCTAATTAAATCAGAAGAGGAGATAAGGTCTCTGTAGTGGCCTTCTCCCCCACCGCTAGAAACCACTTTTTTTACTAGTAGGGCAGGTGAAACGCACAGGTAACACATTAAGGGTAAACCAATTTTATAGTACACCGTCCCTTTAATGGAAGTTTATTCCATTATTCCACACAATATTAAGTAGTGATCTGCAATATGGCATAAGAACCTTACTATTCCTGCTTCAAATACCCCTACAAATGCAACAAATAATTCTATTGGCCTTAATAATTCCCAAGTCTTGTTCCTCTTTTTATAATAGTAAAAAAGTACCATTGAGCCTGTAATTAACCTTTAGGTTTTTATCTTAAATGTATAATTCAGCTTCTATCTTCTCTTTACATTTATGTTAAGGGCTTCTCAACGAGCGGCGCACTAACTATTGTAGGCAAGCAAAAAGGGGTATATAGTAGTTATTTGTGCACGTCAAAAGTAGCATGCATATTTCAAGTTAAAAATAAATATGTTCGCTTGCGCGCATTTGAATTTAATGTGCGTCGGTATAGCACGACTTCAGAGCTCTGGTTAACTGTTACCCTCGACTAAAATGTGGGGGAAAAAACATTAAAAAAACATTTAAAAGTACAATTGCAATCATAATAACACTGATAAAAAAAACATACTGCACAAAAAAGTTATAAGGGTTTAAAGATAACAGCTCATTTCTTTGGGCACTTATATATATATTTTTGAAATAATTTTTATCAGATGCAATTTTGAGTGTAACTGTACTTTTAAATTTATTTTTGAAGTATTTTCCCCCAACTTTTTTGTCTTGTGTAATAATTAACCAGAGCTCTGAAGTTGCGCTATCCCGAAGTGCTTTAAATTCAATTGGGCTCAAGCGAACACGTTTACTTTCAACTCATAATACGCACACTACTTTTGATGCGTGCAAACACAGTCAATATACCCCTTTCTGCTTGTGCGCAACAGTTAGGGTGCCACTCTTAAGCAAGCCCTTAATAATAAAAAATGTGAAATTGTCACCTGAGTAAGAAATGTTTGTAATAAAAAAATGCTTGTGCTTGGTATGCCAATTGCAAAGCCCCCTGTAATTTGTACATTATGAGGCCAATTTAACAAATGTCTTGCGGACCTGATCCGACAGTGCTGATCAGGTCCGCAAGACATCGCTGAATGTGGAGAGCAATACACGGGCCGTCAAGCTCCGTTCGGAGCTTGATAGATAGGCCCCTATGGGTTAAATTGGTTTTGTGTTGTTATACTGGTTTATGGTAATTTAACAACATATATTCATTGTTAATACATTCTAGGTAAACTTTGATGGCTTTTAATGCAGATATAGGGGCCCATTTATCAAGCTCCAAACGGAGCTTGTGGTCCAGTGTTTCTGGCGAGTCTTCAGACTCGCCAGAAACACAGGTTATGGAAGCGGACAGGAATCGCCACAATTTAACCCGATCGAGTACGATCGGGTTGATTGACAACCCCCTGCTGGCGGCCGATGGGCCGCGAGTCTGCAGGGGGCGGCGTTGCACCAGCAGCTCTTGTGAGCTGCTGGTGCAATGATGAATATGGTGAGCGTATTGCTCTCCGCATTCAGCGATGTCTGTCGGACCTGATCCGTCTGTCGACCTCATAGAATAATGCTCTAATTACTTTGTTTTCGGGAAAATTATTAGTTGTAAAAAGGTAGCTTACCCAAAATATACTCCAATAATAGATCCTCCAATCAAAAGGCAGATAAGGAACCCACCACATCCCATAAAGAGGTAGAGAATTCCACTGCTATTCAGTTTGTGGTATATTCTGACAAGTGACTGCAATTTCAGGATCAGATAATGGGGTATATTTATGTAAGTGCGAGCGGACATGATATGATGTAGCATATCATGTCTGCTGCACATACGCTGTCTGCATTTATCATTGCACAAGCAGTTCTGGTGAACTGCTGGTGCAATGCCGCTCCCTGCCGCTAGCAGTGGGTGTCAATCAACCCGATCGTATTCGATCAGGCGGACAAGTTATGGAGCAGCAGTCTTTAGACCGCTGCTTCATAACTTCTGTTTCCGGCGAGCCTATAGGCAGCTTGATAAATTAGCCCCAATATATTGTCAGGAGTCCTGCAGCCTTCCATTCTGTTATCAGCCGGTAATCAATAGAGATAGTAATTAATATCTAAGGGTCTCACAGCTAATATTTAGAGTCTGCATTACAAAACTAATATTTATCATTCCCAGCTACTTGTTAACTATCACTGCCTCTTTATAAATTGCAACTTCTTAAAACTGTAGTAAACTCATTGAATTCTTAAGGGAATAGTTAAAGCAGTGGCAATATCCAAAGTCCTGAAGTTAGTGTGCAATGAGTTTTTGAAAGTTACTTTGAACTTTTAATACACGTGCTAACCCGCCCGCATTACCAGTTCTCTACAAGCGGTGTTAGAGCACGATCCAAAAAAATATTTAGTGTGCCACTTGTAATCTGGCCCACATTCAGTAGCACAGCTGCAATATTATGAACTCTTTGGATTTCTCTGTAATTCCTTTTCTCTTAAAAAGGAACATCTAAACATCATTGCTATTCACATAGTAAAGAAGAGATATTAAAACATATATCATCATCGTGTCATCATGTATAGTTAAGGCCATTTAATAAATCGTGGGCACAATTGAACAAAAACATATGCACGCTTCGATAAATTGTGGGCACAATATACTAAATTGTGGCCACGATTTGCTAAAATTTGCGCAAATCTCTGTGAGAAGTACACTTTGGTGTAAAAGAGGCTGCTCCTTAGAAGAAGCTATTTATTAAAATTTACAAATAACATATGATTAGTAAGTAAGGAAGTAAGATCTGGTTCAAGGCACACTCTGGTGCAAGGTTCTAGGCACATTTAGGGGCAAGTTTCAATGCACACTATGTTGCAATCTGGAGAAGCAGTTTGGCCTGTCCAAATCAGAGTTAGACAGTCTGTGGCTGGATCTGAGAAATCTATGTGTGGAACTTGGCAAATTGTGGGTGGAGTCTGTGGGATGAACTGCACAATCTGTACAGGTGTAGGTTGTAGGGCGTGTTTCAGAAATGGGGCTTTTGTTTTGTTTAAGCAAGGCAGTCCTAAATGTATTTTCTGGAAATGGACATAGAAATGAGGGCCACTATGTAAGGTAAAGGGGGACCTTGTTTTATATTCTTGAGACAGAATTGCAGATTAATTCATGAACAATTTTGTAGTCAATAACAGGAAGCCAATGCAAAATCAGTTTATTAAAGCCCAGAGAAATTGCAGAAGCAAATCTGATCAACAGGACAAGGTCAGGAATCAGTAGAACCAGAAGAAACCAGGCGTCAGAACACTGGGATTTAATAGAAGTGTTATACAGGTAGCAAGAGCCAAAGGTCAGTAATGAGAAATCAGTCCCAAGATATACAGAATTGTCCAGATAACAAAAGCCAGAGGTCAGCAATGAATAATCAGTCAGTAAATATGTGGTACAGATAAGGGCAACAGGCAGAATCCAGAAAAACATTAGCAGGTCACAACATGGGAATCAGGAATAGAATCAGGAATTACAGAATAACCAAGCACAGAGTGCATGCTCTGAGAGCCTTTAACACTTCCTGTGATGATTTTGGTGCCATGATAGCTACAGGTTAAATTCCAACACTAAAGGCATTTATAGCGCTATTCTTAGAGCAGGTTCCGCAAACTAAACAAAGATGTATAGAAGCCTGAGTCTCTGTAGCTCCATCCACAGAATCCTCTTCAGCTGACACCATAGTACAGGACCTCTTCACCCTGCTCTGCAGCACAACTGATCTCCCCATAGTGCGGCCTGAGGAATGGCCAGGTAAACCCTTATACTCTAGAATGGTTAAAAGTTTTAAAGAAATAAAAATAATGTAAGGGATAGGAATTCTGACAGAAGAAGAATTATCACAAGGTTAGAATGCTGCTCACGCGATGTCTCTTGCTTGATACACTCAGTTTTACCCTTTAGATGCCAGATAAGACTGCAGTGCATGCAAGTCCCAGCCAAAACCTAACCCTTAAGGTTGCAACAACTTAGAATTATGCAAAAAACATGGTAGCAACATTCCAATAATGCCCGACCCAGTTATGGTCACAGAGTTACTTTCCTAGGGCCCTGCTGATTTCTAGCATAAGAGAAAAAGGTACTATCTGTAGGTTAACTGTATAAAAAAATCAGTAATGACCATTTTATATCCCAATATAATATATTAGGTAGCAAATGTATATCAGCTCTTAAAGCACCTTGATTATATATTCACTATTGTGACCTTTTTTTCCCAATATAATTCTTTATCTTCAGTTTGCTGCATACTTGTGCCAATAAACACTAAAACTTCCAGCAAAGAAGCAAATTAAATGATTAGGCTTAATTACAAAGTTTTTTTGGCAAAGCAGCAAACTAATTACTCACATCCTCTTCCATAAACAGCCTGACAGAGGACTAAGTACTGGTGAATACACTGGGAGTTTATCTTTTCATTTCTAGCCCAATATATAGCATCAAAGTAAAAGTACGAGAACAAAGGACAAGGGTTGCTGTGACTTGGAGTTCAGAGGTGATAGGGAGGTGTCTTATTTTGTGAAGGCTGCAGCTTTATCTAATGTTCTTCTGAATGGAAAGTTGAGCTTGTTGGCTTTTTAATGGGCTTTGTGCCAGAATTGCTTACAAGACCTAAGTAGACTTGGCATATTCCTCCAATAAAAACCCATAATGAAAAAAAAGGAATATTTGATTCATTAGTTTCCCAAATGTTTACAACTGTGTAACACAAAGACCTCATTGATCAGGTTCTTTTGACGCGAGCAGTTTTGGCTACTGTTCCGAGCGTAAGGGTAAAACCACACAGAGATTAAAGCGCACACGCAGAGACCATTAATACAAAGCATCTTGCAACTGTCTGTGACAGCTCTAGTACTCTGTGTTAATCACTTAAATTGTCAAATGTACGTGGCATTGTTTAGGGCTGGCAACATCTCAGGGTAGTCTGGTTTAGATTATGCTGTATAATACCCCGTTGTTTTTTTGTGCAGTTACCTTGTATGCATTGTAATTTCGTATACCGAGACAGCCTGAGGACAACCAACCTCCCGCAGACTTTAATGGAATCCCTCTGCACTGAAGTCCAATTTAGACTCCGGCCAGACAATTGAAGTTTTATTTTTTTTAAATTTGTGGCAAGTATGGACAGAATGATATTTGAATTAGCTTTGAATTGATATTGGGGACATCGTTTTTGTTGTTAATTATTATTATAATTATTATTGGTTATTTGTAGAGCGCCAACAGATTCTGCAGCGCTATATTAATATAAATGATATTTTATTTAACTAGACAGTGAACTAATTGCATAGATAAGCAATTTAACACTATATTGCAAAATAAATATTTTAAAATGACTAAACATTGGTGTTTGTTAGTGCAGATGACTTGCCCTGCAAATCAAGAGCAATTAAGAGATACACCCCTTAAAAAGACTGGTGGAATCGATATTCCGGGCCACCTTTGCTAAGGCAAAATCAGTGACATATGTAAAGAAGCTTGTGATCTGAGCTGAGTATGATGGATACAGTCCAGCCTCTGGACATAATGGACCGAAAACAATATTTATAGGTATTTTAAAGCAAAAGAAGGCAAAATAAATAATGAATGTATATTAGAGATGTGCAGCCAAGAAAATGTAATTTCAGATGAAATTTTCATTCAAAATGTCCAGGAAAATTCATTTCACCAAATATTCGGTGGCTGCACTATTCGGTATTCATTTTGTTTAAAAATACTTAATGTTCCTTATACATGTACAAGATTTTTGTGACCAATGTGCATTTGTCTGAAAACAAATTCCCAACTCTAATAGATATCATAATGATGTTTTATTTGACTTAAAATGTTTCATGATAGAATTAAATTTTGATTTAATGTCTCTTTAATGACCGGAAGAAAATAATTAAATATGATTATAAGATTGTTGAACACTGTTTTCATAATGAATCATAACAGTTGTTTATATGTTCCCGCAGGAGTTCTTATGTTTGCAGGGCTGAGGTTTTTGTGCCAAACTGTGGGTTAGTTTAAGAGGTTTCTGCATTCTGTCACTGTCATGGCATACTGTCCATGCAAGCACAAGCTCACACGGGTGACATTAGAATTGTGTCCGGGCATATAAATTCCTATATCACAATAACTCTGGTACTTGTAAGTTCTTTGATCTCTGTGTTAGTCAGTGCAGCTCCCAGGAACACTTTGTAGTGTGCTTATTTCGTTCCTTTTCTCTGCTCCCTTTGGCTCTTTGAACTCTGACTATCCTACTGGGCTCCACTACCTGGTTTAATCCATTTACTTGTCACTGTGGTTTGCCAGTTTTCCTGGTTTGACTATGACTCAAGCATTGACATGTTTCTTGGACATTATCTACTAGTACCTGTCCCATTCAAGCTTCCCATATATAAGGTTCCGGTTCTTTACAGGTAACTTCCATATAGACAATTTAAACCCCCTCTTAAATCCATTAGAATTCCAATGAGGAGTGCATTGCATGGCTTTGTGGGGGTTTCCAAATTCTAACCCATTTCAATTAATTTGAAAACCCCATAATAACCTTCACTTTCTCCAAACAAACCCTAGACTAGCGCTCAAACAGTATGTGGTGTGGGTCAGATAAACAACAGTCCTTTTATCAAGGAAAAAACACAGTCAATGCGTGCTGCAGGAGAAGTATTGTGATGTACAAGAGGTACATAGATAATTTACTTTTTAAATGGCAGGGTACCTCACAGGAAAGTCTGAATTTTGTTAATTATATCAATGAAAACAATGTAGGCCTGAGTTTTACAAGTGTGAAGGATAAACAGAATATTTAATTTTTGGATCTTTGTAAGGGTTTTTTCCCTGATTTGTTTGTCATGTGCTTCTGGCAGCCATTTTACTCACCTCTCTTGCTGACTCTGGTGCATACTGTGTGATGCTGCTCATTTCCTGCACTTCCTTTTATGGTCAGACTGGTGTACATCATCCGTGTGAGACAGGATGCAGTCTCAGAATTGTGATGTTATCACTTATTATTTAAAGGGCCTCTGTTCAGTATGCTTTGCCCTTGCGTTGTCTCAGACCTGTTTGTGAGAGCTCCTGTGTATTATCTGGCTGTCTGATGTCCCTCCTGGTTCCTGATCCCTGGCTTGTTCCTGACTCTGCTGTTCTCCTTGTTCCTGATTCCGGCTCATCTGACTACTTGCTTTGGCTCCTGACTCGGCTCGTCTGACTATTCACTTTGGCTCCTGACTCGGCTCGTCTGACTACCAGCTCTTTTTTTTATTCCTGGCTTGTTATTTGACTTGTGGACTTTTTATTATTTTTTTGCTATTAATAAAGGTGTGATTATTTTTGCACTTCTCGTCTCAGTCTGATTCCTGGCATCCTGACATTATGCAAGGGCCATGAATCCTGATGGTGCTAATAATCCTCCTTTACCTGCCATAATTTCCAGGATGGATGAACAGGATCACCGCTTGTATCAATTTGCACTAGCTATGCAAACCCTGCCGACTCGCACTGCACATTTGGACCAAAGTGTCCCACAAGTTATGGCTGCTCCTTTTTCCGCTGCTGCACCTAGTCCTACCAGGAGCATGTCCGGTTCTGCACCTCTACCTCAGCGTTATGGAGGCGATCCTAATCAGTGCAGAGGGTTTTTGAACCAGGTGGGCATTTACTTTGAGATGTTATCTCTGACAGAGCTAAGGTGGGATTTCTCATCTCGTTACTCTCTGACACAGCTCTTGCATGGGCTAATCCCTTGTGGGAGACTAATAAACCTGTGATTTCAAATTACCCTGAATTTGTGGCCTCCTTTCGAAGGGTATTTGATGTTCCGGCTCGTTCCTCCTCTGCTGCTAAACAACTCATGTCCATTCAGCAAGGTACAAGATCTGTTGCTCAGTATGCCATTGAGTTCCATACGCTTGCCGCAGAGGTAGGTTGGAACAATGAAGCCCTTGTTGCCACCTTCTTTCATGGGCTCTCTGATGCGATTAGAGATGACGTTGCTGCCAGAGATTTACCAGAGGATCTCAAGGCATTAGTGTCTTTTTTTATCCTGACTGACATCAGACTCAAAGAGAGGCCCTCTTTCAAGGAGCGCTTGCGGAAACCTCCTTTTCCATTGTCTCCTATGTGTTCGTTCCCACCCATGCCTCCCTCTCCTCCCATGCCTCCTGATCCTGAGTCACCAGGTACTGCTGAGCCGATGCAGTTGGGATTCACGCGTCTCTCCCCGGCGGAGAGGGCCTTTAGGAGGAGGGAGGGGCTCTGCCTCTATTGTGGGTTACAGAGCCACCTTTTGAAGTCTTGTCCTAAATGTGAAAGGTGTGGAAGGGAGCGCTAAAAGCTAAAAAGGCTGATGAGGTATGTGTAGACAGTTTAATACATATAGTAACAATATAAAAACAATATAAGTATACAATGGTACACTGATAGAATGATACAATAACTAAAAACTGCATGGATCCATGATGTATCTAAAAATGAATACACGTTAACATAGAAATTGATACACGTTAGCATAGGACTAACAAAGAGTGGTTATGTTCAAATGTTGCAAAGGTTTGAGAATCAGTAGTGAAAATGGGTGACAACAACAATTAGAGATGACTAATTAAATCACAAAAATATCATAATTATCAAAAATAAATGTCCAAATAAAAGTTCAAAGGTTCTAAAGGAATGTGTATCCAAATAGTAATGTCCAAACAGTATCCAAATAGTAATATCCAGACACTGGTGTGTGGAAGTCAATCCAAACTTGTGTGTGGTGGAAAAAGTGAAAAAAATGGTGTGAAACGGTGAAAAATGGTTTGAATCTCCAGGTGAAATTCCAAAGGGTAAACTTGAAATGCTGAATCCTATAGATGTGTATATAAATACCAAAAACTATAAAAACAATATATATATCCTGAACCTGTGAAAAAACAATGGTGCAATAAAGTTTTTTACACTTTATAATAAGTAGAAATAAGCTCACCAGTATGGCAACGTGTTTCGGCCTTTCCCAGACCTTTTTCAAGACTATCATAGTCTTAAAAAAGGCCTGGGAAAGGCCGAAACGCGTTGACATACTGGTGAGCTTATTTCTACTTATTATAAAGTGTAAAAAACTTTATTGCACCATTGTTTTTTCTTGTTTATTCACAGGTTCAGGATATTTTATTTTTTTATTTTTTTTGGTACTTATATACACATCTATAGGATTCAACATTTCAAGTTTACCCTTTGGAATTTCACCTGGAGATTCAAACCATTTTTCACCATTTCACACCATTTTTTTCACTTTTTCCACCACACCCAAGCTTGGATTGACTACCACACACCAGTGTTTGGATATTACTATTTGGATACTGTTTGGACATTACTATTTGGATACACATTCCTTTGGAATCTTTGAACTTTTATTTGGACATTTATTTTTGATATTTGTGATATTTTTGTGATTTAATTAGTCATCTCTAATTGTTGTTGTCACCCATTTTCACTACTGATTCTCACACCTTCGCAACATTTGAACATAACCACTCTTGGTTAGTCCTATGCTAACGTGTATCAATTTCTATGTTAACGTGTATTAATTTTTAGATACATCATGGATCCATGCAGTTTTTAGTTATTTTATCATTCTATTAGTGTACCATTGTATACTTATATTGTTTTTTATATTGTTACTATATGTATTAAACTGTCTACACATACCTCATCAGCCTTTTTAGCTTTAAGCGCTCCCTTCCACACCTTTCACATTTGATACATTCCAAGTCTGCTAGGGGACTTTTTGGAAGTGAGCTTAAGGCACACATACTAGCGCTCTGTTTACGACATCCAGTTAATTCGATCAGTTCTTACACCTAGCCTGTAACCTGAGCAGAAGTCTTGTCCTACATGGCCGGGAAACACTTACACCTGTCGGGGGCAGACCTTGGGTGGTTTATCCTCGTCACCGGAACCGCTAAAGGAGAAACCTTTGGTCACGGTTGTCCTTTCCTGGGTGGACTCCTCGATAGTCACCCAGGCTCTTGTTGACTCTAGTGCTGCAGGCTATTTCATTGACAGTGCTTTTGTATCAAAGCTCTCTATTCCTGTTTTGCCTCGGTCCGTTCCACTTGCTATTGAGGCCATTGATGGCAGGCTCCTTCAGCCCACACTCGTTACTCATGAAACTGCTCCGTTATCCATGGCTGTTGGGGCTCTCCATTTTGAAACCCTTCAAGGTGATAAACTCTCTGCATTTTCCGGTTGTTCCGGGTTATCCCTGGCTCCAAAAGCACAATCCCAGTCTAGACTGGCGCAGTTCCGAAATTTTGTCGTGGTCTCCGCAATGTATTTCCACTTGTTTTCGGAAACCAGTTAAAGTCTTGTGCACTTCTTCAGTATTTCAATTGCCAGAGGAGTACCGAGAGTTCCCAGACATTTTTGACAAGGTGCGTGCTGGTACGTTGCCTCCTCACTGGTCTTATGATTGTGCCATAGACCTGCAACTTGGAGCCATTCCTCCTCAGGGCCGGGTTTACCCTCTGTCTGTTGCGTAGATTTGTGCTATGGAGGAGTATGTTGCCGATGCTCTGTCGCGGGGGATCATCCGCAAATCCTGCTCTCCTGCAGGGGCTGGCTTCTTCTTTGTGTAGAAAAAGGGTGACGAGTTAAGACCATGCATCGATTATAGGGGTCTTAATCCTCTTACCATTAAGAATGCTTACCCTATTCCGCTCATTACGGAACTCTTTGACCACCTCAAGGGAGCTACGGTCTTTACTAAACTTGATTTGAGAGGAGCGTACAATCTCGTTAGGATCAAGGAGGGCCACGAATGGAAAACAGCATTTAACACCAGGAGCGGGCATTTTGAGTATCTTGTAATGCCCTTTGGCCTATGTAATGCTCCTGCTGTTTTCCAGGAATTTATTAATGATGTCCTATGAGATATGTTGCAACAGTGTATTGTGGTGTACTTAGAGGACATCCTCATACACTCACCCACACTTGAGCCTCATCGTTCTGATGTTACACAGGTTCTTCAGAGACTACGTGAGAATGGCCTGTTTTGTAAACTCGTCTGACTATTCACTTTGGCTCCTGACTCGGCTCGTCTGACTACCAGCTCTAGTTTTGATTCCTGGCTTGTTATTTGACTTGTGGACTTTTTATTATTATTTTTTCTATTAATAAAGGTGTCATTATTATTGCACTTCTCATCTGATTCGGATTCCTGGCATCCTGACAATCTTATCCTTCTGGGAGAAGGAGATAATATTGTAACTAAACTACACCATAAACCCATATCAGGCAACAGCATTTTGCATGCTAAAAGTATGCATCCCAAGCACACACACTTTGGCATCTTCAAAGGCGAATATGTTCACCTTAGAAGGAATTGTTTGTCTCTAGAGGATTTCCATAAATCAGCAGATAAGTTTAAAGATAGATTCCTTAAAAGGGTCTTTCCCTATAAATCGATAATGAGAGCTCATCGTATGGTGGAAAAAATGGACAGGGATGTAATGCTAAATAAAAGCAAGACCGTAAATAAATTGGATACTAAGAATAATCCAATATTTGTGACAGAATATAGTAACCAATTTGAAGAGATCACAAATATAATAAAAACTGTCTACCTATACTAAAAAGAGATGACGATCTCTATGATATAGTAAAGGAAGGATGCAGATGCATTTCAAGAAAAAATAAAACGATTGGTAATATCTTAGTTCCAAATGAGATAAGAATATTTCCTTCCAAAACTAACAGCTGGCTGGAATGTAAGGGACACTACAGGTGTGGCGTGGCAAAATGCAAAGCATATTCATATACTCTAACAGGGAAAACATTCCAGTCAATGAGTATTTATGATGGATGATTGCTCCAACTGTCGTAACACTTTTGTAGTGTACCTAATAACCTGCATTGACTGTAAAAAACAGTACGTAGGTCTTACTACAAGAGAAGCTAGAGATAGAATAAAGGAACATCTAAATGGAATTAAATCAGATGACCCTGATTCACAAGTAGCAAGACACTTTAAATTTTGCCATAATAGTAATGCTGATAATCTTAAATGGCAGATTAAATAAAATACATACACCTAGATTTAGAGTTTTGCATTAGAAGGGGTGCGTTAGCTACGCGTGTCTTTTTTCCCCCGCACCTTTTAAATAACGCTGGTATTTAGAGTTCTCTGAAGGGCTGCGTTAGGCTCCAAAAAGGGAGCGTAGAGCATAATTTACCGCCACTTCAACTCTCAACTCGGACGCGGCCAGCTTCAAAAACGTGCTCATGCACGATATCCCCATAGGAAACAATGGGGCAGTTTGAGCTGAAAAAAAAAATAACACCTGCAAAAAAGCAACGTTCAGCTCCTAACGCAGCCCCATTGTTTCCTATGGGGAAACACTTCCTAAGTCTGCACCTAACACCCTAACATGTACCCCGAGTCTAAACACCCCTAACCTTACACTTATTAACCCCTAATCTGCTGCCCCCGCTATCGCTGACCCCTGCATATTATTATTAACCCCTAATCTGCCGCTCCGTACACCGCCGCAACCTACATTATCCCTATGTACCCCTAATCTGCTGCCCCTAACATCGCCAACCCCTATATTATATTTATTACCCCCTAATCTGCCCCCCCCAACGTCGCCGCTACCTACCTACACTTCTTAACCCCTAATCTGCCGACCGGACCTCGCCGCCACTATAATAAATGTATTAACCCCTAAACCACCTCACTCCCACCTCAAAAACCCTATAATAAATAGTATTAACTCCTAATCTGCCCTCCCTAACATCGCCGACACCTAACTTCAAGTATTAACCCCTAATCTGCCGACCGGACCTCACCGCTACTATAATAAATGTATTAACCCCTAAAGCTAAGTCTAACCCTAACACTAACACCCCCCAAAATAAATTAACTCTTATTAAATAAATTAATCCTATTTAAAGCTAAATACTTACCTGTAAAATAAACCCTAATATAGCTACAATATAACGAATAATTATATTGTAGCTATTTTAGGATTTATATTTATTTTTATATCTGGAGTCGCCGGAAGAAGAGGATGGATCCGCGTTGGCTGCTTCAAAATGGTCCCGCTCCGCGCCGGATGGATGAAGATAGAAGACGCCGCCTGGATGAACATGTCTACCGGTCCGGATGTCCTCTTCTTGCCGGATAGGATGAAGACTTCGGACCCTCTTCTGGACGGATCGGTGATACCCGGCGTGGTGAAGATAAGGTAGGGAGATCTTCAGGGGCTTAGTGTTAGGTTTTTTAAGGGGTGTTTGGGTTAGATTAGGGGTATGTGGGTGGTGGGTTTTACTGTTGGGGGGGGTATTGTATGTTTATTTAAATGCAAAAGAGCTGTTTTCTTTGGGGCATGCCCCACAAAAGGCCCTTTTAAGGGCTGGTAAGGTAAAAGAGCTGTTAACTTTTTATTTTAGAATAGGGTAGGGCATTTTTTTATTTTGGGGGGCTTTGTTATTTTTTTAGGGGGCTTAGCGTAGGTGTAATTAGTTTAAAATTCTTGTAATTTTTTTTATTTTTTGTAATTTAGTGTTTGTTTTTTTGTAATTTAGTTTAGTTGATTTAATTGTAGATAATTGTAGATAGAAATAATTTATTGATAGTGTAGTGTTAGGTTTAATTGTAACTTAGGTTAGGATTTATTTTACAGGTAATTTTGTAATTATTTAAACTAGGTAGCTATTAAATAGTTATTAACTATTTAATAGCTATTGTACCTAGTTAAAATAAATAAAAAGTTGCATGTAAAATAGATATAAATCCTAAAATAGCTACAATATAATTCTTCGTTATATTGTAGCTATATTAGGGTTTATTTTACAGGTAAGTATTTAGCTTTAAATAGGATTAATTTATTTAATAAGAGTTAATTTATTTCGTTAGATAAAAATTATATTTAATTTAGGGGGGTGTTAGTGTTAGGGTTAGACTTAGCTTTAGGGGTTAATACATTTATTATAGTAGCGGCGAGGTCTAGTCGGCAGATTAGGGGTTAACACTTGAAGTTAGGTGTCGGCGATGTTAGGGAGGGCAGATTAGGGGTTAATACTATCTATTATAGGGTTTTTGAGGCGGGAGTGAGGTGGTTTAGGGGTTAATACATTTATTATAGTGGCGGCGAGGTCCGGTCGGCAGATTAGGGGTTAAAAAGTGTAGGTAGGTAGCGGCAACATAGGGGGGGCAGATTAGGGGGTAATAAATATAATATAGGGATCGGCGATGTTAGGGGCAGCAGATTAGGGGTACATAGGGATAATGTAGGTTGCGGCGGTGTGCGTTCGGCAGATTAGGGGTTAAAAAAATTTATTATAGTGGCGGCAATGTGGGGGGACCTCGGTTTAGGGGTACATAGGTAGTTTATGGGTGTTAGTGTACTTTAGAGCACAGTAGTCAGGAGCTTTATAAACCGGCGTTAGCCCATAAAGTTCTTAACTCCTGACTTTTTTTCTGCGGTTCTAACGCTCACTTCAGCCAAGACTCTAAATACGAGCGTTAGAAAGATCCCATTGAAAAGATAGGATACGCAATTGACGTAAGGGGATCTGCGGTATGGAAAAGTTGCGGCTGGAAAGTGAGCGTTAGACCCTTTCCTGACTGACTCTAAATACCAGCGGGCGGCCAAAACCAGCGTTAGGACCCCCTAATGCTGGTTTGGACGGCTAACGCAGAACTCTAAATCTAGGCGAATGTATTATTTTGCATTACACATTGGATTAGGCACATTTACAGATATACATATAACATATATATATACAATTGGAATAGATAAACAATTA
The DNA here is from genome assembly GCF_027579735.1 of Bombina bombina. NCBI lineage: Eukaryota > Metazoa > Chordata > Amphibia > Anura > Bombinatoridae > Bombina > Bombina bombina. The sequence continues at coordinate 1,405,730,227 of NC_069500.1, forward strand.
ATACATTTTTTGAAAAGCATAAATAGGAGCTGTCATTTTATCTTTAAATTAAGATGGCTTTAATCTTTTTTCTCTTCTATTAACCTTTGTGTATTGTATATTCTGATATACTAGCATTATATGTACAGGTATATAGCCTAAAAATGTTACATATATCCTGTTTTACATTAAGTAGGATGTTTAAATTATTGTTGTTTATAAGTAACTTACTGAATTTTGTATGCCTTATTATTATTTGTTATAGTGATCCTTAGAAGAGAAATGCACTAGATTTAAGATATTTGCACTTCTTTGGTTATCAAACAAATATAGGGGAGTGTATTATTTATAGAATTTGTAATGAACACACTAGAAACTCTTTTCCCCCCCTTCTTTGTATCATAGCTAAGGCACAAGAATACGTAAGAAACACTATATATTATAAATACTTACTGTCATTTTTGTATTTGCAAAAAACATTTTTACTTTGGATTTACACAGCAATAGTTAATATTCCTAGGTGCTGCATATGACGTCAGAGTAATGATTGCAATTTAAGAGGGCTGTGAACTAAAGACAGCACGGTCTATGAGTAAGGCAGGAACTGAAACATATTAGGCCGCTGGCTCTCCTGTTCCCCCGACTTGCTTTTACTTTACTTGCAATCCCATAATAACCTATTAAGCTCACAGTTTTAAAAAGCAATCGGTAACTCCCTCAATGCTGTGCGTGAAGAAATTGTGATGCCGATGTTCCAATTAATAACAAAACACTGACAGCTTTTTAAAGAATTTTTGGACTTAAAGGGACAGTCTAGTCCAAAAAAAACTTTCATGATTCAGATAGGGCATATAATTTTAAACAATTTTCCAATTTACTTTTATCACCAATTTTTCTTTGTTCTCTTGGTATTCTTAGTTGAAAGCTTAACCTAGGAGGTTCATATGCTAATTTCTTAGACCTTGAAGGCCGCCTCTTAAGAATGCATTTTAACAGGTTTTTCACCACTAGAGGGTGTTAGTTCATGTTTTTCATATAGATAACACTGTGCTCGTGCACGTGAAGTTAGCTGGGAGCCATCACTGATTGGCTAAACTGCAAGTCTGTCAAAGAACTGAAATAAAGGGGCAGTCTGCAGAGGCTTAGATACAAGATAATCACAGAGGTAAAAAATATATAAATATAACTGTGTTGGTTATGCAAAACTAGGGAATGGGTAAGAAAGGGATTATCTATCTTTTAAAACAATAACAATTCTGGTGTAGACTGTCCCTTTAAATGCTGTACCTTGGTTCAGGTGAAAACTGATGATTGTAATGGCTTTTCTTGATGGTTTCCAAAGCCTTTTTTTAATGTTAAAGTTTGTGAAGCTTGCTTAGATGAAAATTTAGTAAACTGTACTTTGTTAAAAAAAAAAAATTATAAAAAAATCTAAATAAAATTTCACTGTTGGACTATGAAACTTGTATGTTAAATAAAAATGATCATCAGAAGTTTTTTGAGTTTTTTCCCCTGGTAATTATATAGTTATATAAAATTATTCATAGAACACGTTAAGTGGAAAATAACTACGTGTATATGGCAGTTATCATCAGTAATACATGAAATAAGTATCATATTTAACACTTATTTTTTGTTCCTTGAAGTACACAGCTAATATGAGGGCTACTTACTTGCCATTGTATTGGTTACAACATTAAATCAATTAAATATTAGCTACTTACATTTTCCCATCATGTAGGTATCTGACAATGCCATGAAAATGTATGTAAAAAACTGCACATTTATTGAGTCTGATCTAAAGTCTGAGGTTTGGATATGTCTGACAATGTCCACAGGGCCAGGGGACAGATCTAAGATCTGTTGTGAGGATAAAGAGGACAGGGCTTTTAGGAATATGGGTCTGATTTAACACCTGGCACAATTTGGACACAGGTACTACATCACACAGTACTTTGCCCAGCGTACTGTGTTGACGTAGTACCTACATCCAACACTATGGCACATGCTAGGGTCCCTGCTGTTAGTTTAGACAGTGGAGAGTGCAAATGGGGGCAGAAGACATCTGCCTTCATATAGTAAGAGAGCTCTGATTGTTTTTCCTAACTATATGAAGACAGATCGCAGATCTTTAAAGAGAGTGACACTCTTTGTAATAATTATCGTTGGTGCCAAGTGGGAGAGGTGGGAGGGAAGGAGAGAATGAGGGAGTCAGGGGGATCAGCCCAATGGAGGAGGGGTTCCCTATACTGCATAAAATTATTTTGAAGGGAGAGGGAGGGATTGGGCCCTACACTTTAGAAAAAGAACAGCTGGGGGGGGAGGGGAGACCCTACACTGTAGAAATAAAAGTGATTTAAAAAAAAAAAAAAGTATAATTTGATTTCTGGTAGCGGTGGGAGCGTAAAGGGTTAGAGAGCTGTTTGGGGGAGCAGGGAGGTGGGTGGGTGAGAAGGGTTTCCTAAACTACGGAAATGTAAAAAACAACTAAATAAATAAAATCACTAAAATGCATACAGACTGTTTGCTAGTACCTAAGATGGTGGTGATCTGTGTAGCAGGGATCAAGGGCTGGGAGGTGTCAAGTGGGAGGGTTATCGCTACACTACAGCAAAAATTATCCTTACAAGCTAACTGTTTAAGCCCTTCACTCATTGGAATTTCAGAAGTGTGGTGCGCAGCTGCAACTAACGGCCTTCTAAAAGTAAAAAAAGAATTGCTAAGCCATATGTCTGCTGTTTCTGAACAAAGGGGACCCCAGAGAAGCTTTTACAACCATTTGTCTTATGAATGCAGTAGTTGTGTGTAAATAATTTCAGTGAGAAACTAAAAGTTTGTGAAAATATTGACAATTTTTTTCTATGATTATATTTGCACGTTTGCATGCCACTTGTAATCTAGTCCTATATAGGTTAGTCACTGGTCGCTCAGCGTTGTTAAAGTAAGCATGCAGCTTTTATTTGTACATTTAACCAATCAGATGAAGGAAACTGATATGCCAGGGAAATTATACCTGATGTTTGCCCAACACATTAACGTATTTTATACAGTAAAATGGAAAGATTGAAATATAGCTTCAACAATATATCTGGCAGAGAAAAAAGTCAAATAACTGTCACATACACAATAAAAAGACAATATCACTTACTTTGATTTTAAAATGCGCAGTAGAACATTTTCTGATAAATTTCAGAGTTAATCCAATGTTCCCTCCCCCTGTATCACGTGACAACCATCATCCAATCACAAAATGATTATATGTATATACTGTGCACTTTTGCACATGCATGGTGGGAACTGGAGCCTCAGAAAGTGTGCATATAAAGTTATTGTGCACCTTTTGATAATGGACGTATATTGGAAATATTTTTTAATTGCATGCTCTATCTGAATCATAAAACTTTTATTTTGACTTTAGCATCCCTTAAAAGTGAAGGTCAAGTTACCTTTTAAATTTATAATATTGCCCCATGGCATTGCATAGACATTTAAACATTAAGAAGGCTTTAATTCATGAAAAGTTTTAAATTTATACATATTGAAGAATTTTTACCTATTTACCGCTGCAAGGATAAGCGTAGCTCTCCCGCCCGCCATATTGTCAAAATGATTGACAGATGACGATTTGTAAAATAACGAATCCTTGTATCCCCCCGGGGCGTTCAGCCCCTTTGCATAAACATCACGGCCCGGGGGAAAACAAGGATTGGTTCTTTTAGGAATCGTCATCTGTCAATCAATTTGACAAAATGGCGAACGGGAGAGCTGCGCTTATCGTCGCAGTGGTAAATAGGAAAAATTCTTCAATATATATAAATTTTCATGAATTAAACCATTTTTAATTATTAAATGTCTATGCAATGTCGTGGGGCAATATTTGTAAATTGACCTTTACTTTAAATAAAATCTGCACTATGATGTTTATTTTTTTCTGTTTACTATTTTTATCAGAAACTTTGCATTTTCATAGTCATATAAATAATATAAACACTATCACCAGCTATGTAACCCATTGATTACCAAAGGCAGTTGCAAAGGTAAAATCCTTGAAGTGATCTCATTGTCCTTAATTTTACATTTAACTTAAGAATGACTTGGGGTTAATATATTCAGTTTAGTATATTTGTACTAATAACCTGCACATTTTAACAGTCACCAGAGGGATATATTGTATCAATAAGAAACACACTGCCTCTGTTAAATGCACATTCATTCTTGTAGCCGTGCAGAGTTTAAAGATCCCGAGTTCAAATGGTGAACAAGGCAGATTTAATGGATTCCATATTTGCAGCCTCTAGGTTAAGTATCAACAGTACAAGAAACCTTTCATGATTCACATCCTAATCTGAATGCAAGTCACATATTTTTGAGTGAGCTCTGCATGGATGAATCATGAGTACATCATAGTTCATTAACAATGAATTTGTGTTTGTTTGAAATTAATCCTTTGGCTGCAAGATACTCTTAATGTATTGCAAGTTGCATCTCTATACGGTAGCTAAAGCTCTACAGTGCTTCATTTTATAGAAAATGTCATATATGAATCAACTCATCATCTCTGCTTTATGCAAAAATAGTGCTAAAATAAATAAATAAATACATTAAGGAATGAATGAATAATTAATTGAAACCTGCATGGTTGAAATCATAGCCTCATGTTTCTCTATAAGGTGGGAAGATCTGCTTAGGGTGAGTATTGCCCATGTGGCTGCAATGCAGAAAGGGGAGAAAAATAAAAAAAAGATACTCAGTTCACACTGTGAAACAGTGAAACATGAAGATCACAGAGGCGCCTTATATGAGGCTGATGATAATTTAGGAATCCGACCAAAGCGCAGCTCTTCACAGGAGCAGAGATAATCGGGACAGCAATAGAAGAAAAAAGAAGGCGCTCCAATGGCGTGAAATCTTAAGGTGTTAGACCCCTCCAACCACACTCAATGGCCCCAGAAGGAAATATACTCACGGATTAACAGCATTTATCACAAAGTGCAAAATAAAACAGTCTGGAAAATTAGGAGCTTCCCAGCTAGCTCGCATACGATCACAGCAATGTCCTGGATACCCACAGCATCAATACAGCATCATTCAGAAATCCAATAAAAGATACAATATACTCCAAATTATAATATAAAAGGAGTAGTTTATTTAAAAGTGCACACAGCACATGTATAAAACAGCTGAACATGTTTCGTAAGGTACTCTTGCTTCATCAAGCAGCATAAATGGACATTGCTAGTATACACGTATTTATATACACATCACAAATTGATTGGACAAAAAATTAGACACACGCTTACCATAATTAGCCTAAAAATCTATATCACCCAATAACAATTATAATTGCCTTAGCCATTGTAATAGCTATATGGCATGTTAATCACATATTAACGGTTATTTGAATATACCAATGAACTACATTGGCAGAGCAAGCTGCAGTGTGAGACACTACGATCGTGAGATTTTGACATCATAGGTCTCGCAAGATCTTAAGACCATGACACAACAAACAGTTGTCATAGTGATTATTACATTTACACAGATCAAACGATCGAAGTATATCACGCAACACACCAGCATACAAAAAACAGCCTATAAAAAGAAATAGAGGGAAAACCCCTCAATAGACAATAATATACAATAAAGTGAATATGTGCAAAGAAATACATATGATACTCAAACAAAAATAGACATATATCGATAATAACAAATATAAATCAATACAAATCACTATAAATACATATAGATATTTACAAAACATATACAGGGAGTGCAGAATTATTAGGCAAATGAGTATTTTGACCACATCATCCTCTTTATGCATGTTGTCTTACTCCAAGCTGTATAGGCTCGAAAGCCTACTACCAATTAAGCATATTAGGTGATGTGCATCTCTGTAATGAGAAGGGGTGTGGTCTAATGACATCAACACCCTATATCAGGTGTGCATAATTATTAGGCAACTTCCTTTCCTTTGGCAAAATGGGTCAAAAGAAGGACTTGACAGGCTCAGAAAAGTCAAAAATAGTGAGATATCTTGCAGAGGGATGCAGCACTCTTAAAATTGCAAAGCTTCTGAAGCGTGATCATCGAACAATCAAGCGTTTCATTCAAAATAGTCAACAGGGTCGCAAGAAGCGTGTGGAAAAACCAAGGCGCAAAATAACTGCCCATGAACTGAGAAAAGTCAAGCGTGCAGCTGCCAAGATGCCACTTGCCACCAGTTTGGCCATATTTCAGAGCTGCAACATCACTGGAGTGCCCAAAAGCACAAGGTGTGCAATACTCAGAGACATGGCCAAGGTAAGAAAGGCTGAAAGACGACCACCACTGAACAAGACACACAAGCTGAAACGTCAAGACTGGGCCAAGAAATATCTCAAGACTGATTTTTCTAAGGTTTTATGGACTGATGAAATGAGAGTGAGTCTTGATGGGCCAGATGGATGGGCCCGTGGCTGGATTGGTAAAGGGCAGAGAGCTCCAGTCCGACTCAGACGCCAGCAAGGTGGAGGTGGAGTACTGGTTTGGGCTGGTATCATCAAAGATGAGCTTGTGGGGCCTTTTCGGGTTGAGGATGGAGTCAAGCTCAACTCCCAGTCCTACTGCCAGTTTCTGGAAGACACCTTCTTCAAGCAGTGGTACAGGAAGAAGTCTGCATCCTTCAAGAAAAACATGGTTTTCATGCAGGACAATGCTCCATCACACGCGTCCAAGTACTCCACAGCGTGGCTGGCAAGAAAGGGTATAAAAGAAGAAAATCTAATGACATGGCCTCCTTGTTCACCTGATCTGAACCCCATTGAGAACCTGTGGTCCATCATCAAATGTGAGATTTACAAGGAGGGAAAACAGTACACCTCTCTGAACAGTGTCTGGGAGGCTGTGGTTGCTGCTGCACGCAATGTTGATGGTGAACAGATCAAAACACTGACAGAATCCATGGATGGCATGCTTTTGAGTGTCCTTGCAAAGAAAGGTAGCTATATTGGTCACTGATTTGTTTTTGTTTTGTTTTTGAATGTCAGAAATGTATATTTGTGAATGTTGAGATGTTATATTGGTTTCACTGGTAAAAATAAATAATTGAAATGGGTATATATTTGTTTTTTGTTAAGTTGCCTAATAATTATGCACAGTAATAGTCACCTGCACACACAGATATCCCCCTAAAATAGCTATAACTAAAAACAAACTAAAAACTACTTCCAAAACTATTCAGCTTTGATATTAATGAGTTTTTTTGGGTTCATTGAGAACATGGTTGTTGTTCAATAATAAAATTAATCCTCAAAAATACAACTTGCCTAATAATTCTGCACTCCCTGTACATAATATATATATATATTATATATAACATACACTTAATTCAGTTAAAGGCTGCTAGATCTATATTATCATTAAAGGGAAATGAAACCCACATTTTTTATTTCAGGATTTAGATAGCACAAACTTTCTAATTTACTTCTTTTATCTAATTTGTTTCATTCTCTTGGTATCATTTGTTGAAGGAGCAGCAGTGAACTAATGGTTTCTAACTGAACACATGGGTGAGCCAATGACAATCGTAATAAATATGCATCCACCAATCAGCAGCTAGAATCTAGATTCTCTGCTGCTCCTGAGCTTGCCTAGATAAACTTTTCAGCAAAGGATAAAAAGAGAAGGAAGCAAATTAAATAATAGAAGTAAATTTGAAAGTTGTTTAAAATTGTATTCTCTATCTGAATCATGAAAGAAAATATTTGGGTTTCATGTCCCTTTAAGGGCCTCTGGTGATGAAGATCTTAGTTTCCAGATCCAGAAGGTCTCCCTCTGTCTGAGCCTAATAAACCTATTATACTGATTAGAAGGAGGTATGTACTCTATAGGTCTGATTCTATAGATGCCCTTTTTACCTTGGTGCTTACAGGCACTATGAAGAGAAACACTATGTTTTGGGAATTTATTCTTTATATTCCTCAAGTGTTCGCCCCAGCGTGTTCTAAGATCTACACAATACTGGAGTCCACAAACAGAGTCAACTAAATAAACAACATAGCAACTCTCACAGCTCATCCTAGATTTAATCAGGAAACTTTCACTCGTAACATTGGATTTGAATTCTATACATTTATTTTCCAAAAAGTTACAAGTCCCACACCTAGGCTTATCACATTTAAAAGCATCCTTAGCAGTACCTGCAAACTGAATAGTATTATATTTATTGAACTTATTCACTTTAGTTGACACCACCTTACTTGGTGCCAGTGAGTTTTTCAAAGTGGGGGCCCTCCTGAATACACATATCGGTCTCTCACCGATAAGATCCTTCAAAATAGGGTCCATGGATAAAACTGGCCAATGTTTATTTAAAATTTCAGCAATCCCTTTATAGTTGCTATTAAATTTAGTAATACATTTAGTGGAATGAGTAAATTTATTTTCAATTACTTTGGAGTCATCCTTTTTTTGGAAAAAAGATTCCCTATTTAATGCAGTATATTTTTAATTAAGGAATCTCTTCTCCAATATTTTGGATTCCTCCAAAAAATCCTCTACCCTCGTACAATTCCGCCTAATCCGGCAAAATTGGCTGAACAGAATATTGTCCAACTATTTCGGATGGTGATTGCTCTGTCGGTTGATATAACTATTAGAATCAACTTTTTTTAAAAAGCTCTTTGAAATCAATCGACCATCGGGGTCCCATTGTAGGGTCACATCCAAAAAATTATTCACATCTGATTCTCGCAAGATCTTAAGACCATGACACAACAAACAGTTGTCATAGTGATTATTACATTTACACAGATCAAACGATCGAAGTATATCATGCAACACACCAGCATACAAAAAACAGCCTATAAAAAGAAATAGAGGGAGAACCCCTCAATAGACAATAATATACAATAAAGTGAATATGTGCAAAAAAATACATATGATACTTGAACAAAAATAGACATATATCGATAAGAGCCTACTATAATCATCTACCCAAGATCCACAAGTCTCTAGAGAGACCACCGGGGAGACCTATAATTCTGGGTGTGAATTGCCTTACCAGTAATCTTTCTATGTACATCGATTGGTTCCTGAAGAGATATGTGATTAATCTAAACTCTTATATAAGGGATACTACCGATCTACTGGATAAAATTAGTAAAGTACCCATTAATAATACAGATCGCTATTGGATCAGTTGTGACGTCACTGCGTTATATTCCAATATTAAACATGATTTAGGTTTATTGGCAGTGAAATATTTCCTTGAGTTGGATAGTTTCCTCCCAGCTAAACAACTGGAATTTTTGTTTAAATCTATCGAGTTTATTTTAACTCATAATTATTTTGTTTATTTAGATAAATTTTATCTACAGATCTGTGGAAAACCCGTTAATATGTGATTAACATGCCATATAGCTATTACACTGGCTAAGGCAATTATGATTGTTATTGGGTGATATAGACTTTTAGGCTAATTATGGTAAGCGTGTGTCTAATTTTTTGTCCAATTAATTTGTGATGTGTGTATAACTACTCCTTTAATATTATAATTTGGAGTACATTGTATTCTTTTATTGGGTACCTGAATGGTGCTGTATTGATGTTGTGGGTATCCAGGACATTGCTGTGATCGTATGCGAGCTAGCTGGGAAGCTCATCATTTTCCAGACTGTTTTATTTTGCACTTTGTGATAAGTGCTGTTAATCCTTGAGTATATTTCCTTCTGGGGCCATTGAGTGTGGTTGGAGGGGTCTCACATCTTAAGATTTTATGCCATTGGAGCGCCTTCTTTTTTCTTCTATTGCTGTCCAGAAAGGGGAGATAATGGTTAAAATACCAATGAATTTTAAATAACATTTTTTTTAATTTAAAACTGCACATAATATGTTAACATACACGTTCCATTGAGTCAGCATTTCACATCAGCACCTTTTTGTCATGAAGCCCCTAAGCCTTCCCTTGTGGGAGCAGTGAAACACATCATTACAGGTGTTCTGCTTATGCCACTTAGAGTTGAGTACCTGGACTGCTATTCTGGTATTATTACTGATGATATTAGCCCTTTATTATTTGTTTGGTGTCTAAGGTTGATGTAATACGATGAAACACTAACTAGTATGAAGAGGAGCACCTACCATAGACAGCAAGTGGTATGCCTCACAAACAGCACATTGTAAATGCACTGACAGAGCCTACACCATTTGTTTTCACTTACTGCTTACTATAATTATTATATTTATAAAATAAGTGTGCAGATGTGAATCCCTCTTTAGGTGACTCTTCAAGGGACATAAAAGCCCAAATTAATCTTTCATGATTCAGACAGAGTGTGCAATCTTAAACAGCTTTCCAATTTCCTTCTATTAAATGTCCTGTGTTCTCTCAGTATCCTTTGTTGAAGAGCATACCTAGGTAAGCTCAGCAGTAGCAATACACTGCTAGGAGCTAGCTGCTGATTGGTGGCTGCACATATATGCCTCTTGTCATTGGCTCACCATGTTCAGCTAGCTCCCAGTATTGCATTGCTGCACCTACGTCTACTTTTCCAGAGAACAAAGCAATTTGATAATACAAGACAATTTTAAAGCTGCTTTAACTACACCATGAAAGTTAAGTTGTTGACGTGTGTTACTTTAAATTAAGAGCACTTCTCTTTATTTGCACTTTGTCTTTAGTCCATTTTCAATCTATGCTATTTGAAGGGTTTTCAAAGTTATTTGCGACAAAATTGTGCCCCTATAAAAACGGACAATTGAACATAATTGTTCCAACTTATCCCTTAGACCTTTCCAATTCAACAACCTTGAAATTTTGAAAATCCATTTCCCTCTTGTGTGTGGCATATCTTTCCTGAACATACAGATGTGGTCCAATGCTTTTAGACATTCTCAGTTAACATGCTAGGAAGAAGAAATATTTCCCAGTTTTATTAAAAAAACTCCCATGTTGGGGGCGGAGCCAGCGCTCAATAGAGATGGCTGCACCAGAGTGAGCTCCGTGCTGTAAAGAAGGCCAAGCTACCTATAACTAGACAAATCCTGGATGAAATTTATCAAGTCTACACTTAAAAACACCTTTACTACATCGCTGCTTCTACCCGAGGCATTGCAACGCTAAGATCAACAACGGAGATCCCTGCACACTCTACGGGCGTTCCGACACACTCCAGCCCCTGGTTTGAATAGGCCCGGCCTGCACCGACTGAGATTGTTCTGCATATCGACTGGGGTATTAACCCCAACCAAACCGCTTACTCCGCAACTGACAATTGCGGTTCGAAACTAGACATCACTCAGATTGGAGGTATCGAGCGGTAAGAATTGTTTGCTCAACACGCCAAGCGCCACAAGCACATCATTGGCGCCAGTGACACAGATACGAAGGAAAAAGCCCTGATTTATATCAAATACCCATACACAGCCTCAGAGACACTTGCATGTTATGTGGCCAATTTTGTTAGATAACGCCGATTCATCTAAGAAAGATATAAACAGTGACGGGCCGGGAAAATTTCATAGTGCATCACAGTTAATCAGACATGGGCCTACTCCTAAACCATCACACGATTTAATTCCCCCACATAATACACTTAAGGGGTTATGAGGATATGCCTGACAAAGTGATCGGTGAAGTTATGACCGCTGGAGCTAGTACAGTAAGGCATTATTTAACAAAAGACTGAAAATACTTTGTTGTGACTCTCTCACTACAGTGCCATTCACTCTTGCGCTATACAGTTCATGTTCTTTATATCACTATACAACGTACAGTTTTTGCTGTCTCCCCAGTGGTATTATAAGGCTCATACAGGGTCTCTAGCTCAGCCACAGCCCTGGTTTTTAACAAGTGGCAGCGAGGATTTATCTCTCTTCTATAATAAGAAACCAGGCTGACATGTCTCCCAAAAAAGGAACCAAGGGGGATAGACCTGGCAAGAAAAAAGTGAGCGGAGTACCCTCTGTAAATAAATTCTTTAAAAGCCTTGATTCTCAGCAAGTAACAGGCAACACGGAAATGGAGGCTGGAGGGAGAGACGATTCTTCATCCTCAGAATCTGACTCTGAATCTACTACGCACCCAATCACCATTCCTAAAGCTTTATTAGATTCCTTGCCTTCTAAGAAAGACTTTACATCCCTGGTCCAACAGGTAAAACAATGCATACGCGAGGAAATAGCGGATGTGAAAAAAGACTTGGCGGAGATAGGACAAAGGGTAGATAAATTAGAAGGTGATTCAAGTCAACATGATAAGCTGTTCCATACCTTTACAGACAGGATATCACAACAAGATTCTATAATACTGCAATTGGAAAACAAGGTGGACGACCTAGAGAACAGGAGCCGTCGACAAAACATAAGGATCAGAGGTGTCCCTGAGGAGGTCTTGGCTCACGATCTGGAAACTTATGTCCAAGGACTTTTCGCCTTTATTGTAGATGAGGGTGATGATTCTACATTCACCCTTGACAGAATACACAGAGCCCTGAGAGCGAGACCTCCAGAAGGCCAACCACAGAGAGATGTAATCGTTAAAGTTACCAGTTATCCCATAAAGGAGATGATAATGAAAAAGGCAAGGCAAAAGCACCCAATAAAATACAGAGATGTCAACTTTCAATTGTTTGAGGACCTATCTTCCAGAACCCTCCAGAAAAGGAGAGACATGTGGCCACTTACTTCCAGACTTCGCCAAAAGAACATACCATACAGATGGGGACATCCTTTTAACCTACAAATTCTTTGGAAAGGTAGAATTTTTTTTTTGCCAAACCCCAGAAGACTTTCCTCCAGTTTATAAAGAACTGCAGTTAGAACCACCTGGGGATGGTGAGAATTCAGGAACATCACGGGATAACTCTTCCAATAAAAGAACTCCACTCCCGCAAAGACCGGAATGGCAGAAGGCAACTTTTCGAAGAAATGAGAAGTCTATCTCTAAACAGAATAACAATGTTACTACAAGACAGGAAACAACCTGAGTGGGTACTTAGGGGCACTGTATTCTGGGTGATTCCACCCAGGAGAGTCCATGCTTCATTCTGTGACTAGAAATGTACCTTTATAGAGTGTATTGAGTAATGTTACGCAAGTGAAATTATAAGGTTCAAATTATGTTTTGGTGTTGTTGTATCATATATACAATGTTTTCATAGAATTGGAGCTGGGTTATCTGACACCCATATAAGACAAGCTGAAGGAGTATAAGACCCAAAGTGTAAATTTATGGGGTGTTAGATGAGCTAGATCCTATTAGATATGTTATATAGAAGTTTAAATGTAGTTAAACACAGGTATCTAAGTAATAAGAATTGAACGACCTGAAATTTAAATGTAACAGATGGCTTACTGTTTGTAATGGGTTTACTCTATTTCAACTATTCTATATCTTTAAGCTTGGCCTAACTTGGCTAATTCCCCTCCTTTTTTCTTTTGTGACTTTTTCTGTTGCTAGACTATTGATTTGAGAGTATTATGGTTCTAGCTCAGTGGTTTGATGATGTTAATCTTTTGTTTTTGCTATTTTTACTAAGCCCAGGGTACGTGCATGATGTCTCTGTTCTCAAAGTGTCTCAGGTGGAGAGGAGTATAGTAGAAATCAAGGTATATCGATGAACACACAAGGTAACGATCAATATATAAATATACTCACTCAAAATGTTAAAGGTTTTAATATCCCACATAAAAGAACAATTGCACTACAAGACTTACATAAAAAGGGAGGTAAGATTCTTTTCCTACAGGAAACTCACTTTAAATCAAATTGTATTCCGAGATACTTTTCTGCCCACTTTCCCCAGCACTTCCATAGTGTCAATCGGGATAAAAAGGTTAACGGAGTCAGTATCCTTATCCATAGAACCATCCCTTTTAAAATACTTCAAACTGAGAAAGACAAAGAAGGCAGGTTTTTATGTATTGTGGGCTTGCTATTTGGCAAACCGATCACTTTAGTTAACCTGTACGCCCCGAATCACCACCAAGATAATTTTCTTAAACAAATATCCCAGAAAATGTTAAATATATCCAAAGGCCCACTGGTAGTTGGAGGTGATTTCAATATTCCGCTTGACCCACTTCTAGATAGCTCAAACCCTAGTACCTGTATCCCGCACAAAGTTTTGAAATCAATATGGCAGTCTATCAAGACGTTAACCCTTCATGATACCTGGCGTTATATGCATCCTGGTAAAAGGGATTACACCTTTTTTTCATTCCCACACAAGAGTTACTCCCGATTAGATTATATTTTAAGTTACCATCTGGCTCTATCATATGTCAAACATTGTACCATAAAACATACCACATGGTCAGACCACTCTTTTGTGGAATGTATCATGTGTTGGCCATATGCACCAATCTGCCCCTTCAACTGGAGGTTAGATGACTCCCTATTACTAGACCCTCAGCTAGTTGAAACCCTGGCTAAGCAAATGGACACATATTTTTCCATTAACGATATTCCAGAAACTAAATTAGACACACTTTGGGAAACCCACAAGGCGTATATCAGGGGAGAGCTTATTAAAGTCAAAGCAACTAAGCAAAGAGCTAATAGGGGAGAATACCTGAAACTGGCAGGAGAAATTACTGAACTAGATTATTTGGCAAAACTTAATCCCAAAGATGACAAAATTACACAAGCTCTTAGTGAGTAAAGGAACTTATTAAATGAGCATCTCCAATTTGAGTCACAGAGGAAAGCTTATTTCCTACAACAGAAATTCTATGGGGAAAGCAATAAGACGGGCAAATATTTGGCTAGAGCCCTTAAGTGTAAGCAGCACAACTCCTACATACACTCACTTTTGACAAACTCAGGTACAAAAGTAGAAGATACGGTCAGGATTGCTAAGATATTTCAGGAATATTACCACAAGCTTTATAACATAAATACAAATAGACCTTTAGAGGCCCACAAAGAGAAATGTACTAAATATCTTGAGGAGATTATCCTACCGAAATTATCTGACGAGGAGACTCAAACACTGGAGTTGCCCATTAGTGAGAAGGAAATCCTTATGGCAATCTCGGCTATGAAATCAAAAAAAGCACCAGGACCCGATGGGTTCTCTGACTTATACTACAAAACCTTCAAAACCCAACTAGGCCCACACCTTGTCAAATTATTTAACTCCATAGCAGATGGTGGTAGGTTCCCAGACACCATGCTACAGGCCCATATAACGGTCATCCCCAAGCCGGGGAAACCTTCTACGACTCCAGCTAACTTTAGACCTATATCCCTATTAAATGTAGACATAAAATTATATGCAAAAATACTGGCTAATCGGATGAACGACCTACTCCCCACACTGATTGATGCTGACCAAGTGGGATTTGTGAAGGGGAGGGAGGCTAGAGATAATGTGGGTAAGGTTATTACTTTAATGGACCAGATTAAAATTTTGAAAAGCCCTGCTGTTCTCCTTTCGACGAATGCAGAAAAGGCATTCGACAGGCTAGATTGGACCTTCTTGCATTCCACACTAATTAAATTCGGTTTCCCTTCTAAATTTATCTCCCAAATTTTGGCTTTATATACCAGTCCATCTGCGCAGGTAAGGGTCAATGGCCTACTGTCGGATGCCTTTGAGATACGCAACGGGACCAGACAGGGCTGCCCTTTATCCCCGTTGTTGTTTGTTTTGTCTTTAGAACCCCTCGCAACCAGGATTCGTAATAACCCGAAGATAAGAGGTATAGAGGTACAAAATACCTCTTACAAATTAGCTATGTTTGCTGACGATGTCTTGATGACATTGTCAGACCCAGTAGAATCCCTGAGAGAGGCTCAAGCAGAACTAACCTATTATAACTTGTTTTCAGACTTTTTGGTTAACTCCTCAAAGTCAGAATTATACCCTATCAACCTCTCGACAGATTTATTAAATGATATCAGAAGCAATAGCCCCTATAAGATTAATTTGACATCTTTAAAATATCTAGGCGTATACCTGACCTCAAGGGAGACTGAGTTACGTAAACTTAATTATGGGAGACTTATAACCGAATTCCAATCCCTAACCTCTAGATGGTTACCCAAACAAAATATATTGTGGCTGGGCAGGATCTCGGCTGCAAAGATGATGTTACTACCTAAGGCCCTTTATCTTTTCCAAGCCCTACCACTGGGGAATGTTAATAGGGAGATACATAAGTTACAAACAATTCTGAACTCCTACATCTGGCAGAGGAGACCCCCTAGGATATCCCAAAATGTTATGTATACCCCTAGAGAAGGAGGGGGATTGGGAGTACCAAATTTATATTGGTATAAAGCTGCCATATCATTAGGTAGAATTGTAGATTGGTACCACCAAAATAAATTCTCATATAAAAAATTGGTCCAATTAGAGGGTCATCTACTGAATATACCACATATGGGAGGACTATGCTGGGCACCACAATCCAGTACCATACCGATAGTACCCAACAAGCTATATACTATCACACACGAGACATGGGCGGTCTGGTCAACTTATAGAAATAAATTTAATAAAATTTCGACACCATACTCCCCATTGACCACTCTATTACACAACACGGAATTGGGAAAGGATAAGGTTGAACTGGGGAGGAGGGCTGGAGAGGTGAATACGCTAGACGACTTAATCCCAATTGGCACACTAGTTCAGAAGGGTAAAATGCTAGATGTGCAAACCCTGCAGGAGCGTGGCTACAAGTGCTTCTCCTCTTGGTTTATATTACATCAGGTTAGACACTATATATATACACACAAGCATAGAACAGACTTTCTACGACCGCTAACTGCCTTCGAGTTGTTATGTGCAGGTATTGATTATTTGGGGTCAGGCGCAATATCTAAAATATATGTGTATTAGAGACGCGCATCTCCCTACTAGACCCATATATGTCCGAAAATGGGAGACAGAAATGAACAGACAGATAACCCCTAAACAGTGGAAACAGTGGTCTAACTTTACTGCAAAATCCTCACACTCATCTTCCTGTATGGAAACTAACCTAAAGGTCCTGATGAGGTGGTACCTAACCCCCAATAGACTAAAATACATGTTTAAAACTGCAAATAATAGATGCTGGAGAGGGTGTGGACAGGTGGGTACCATGCTCCATATTTGGTGGGATTGTGATCTAATACAACCGTATTGGAAAGCTATTTTCCTGGAGATTGGAAAGGTCATAGGCTTAACATTAGAACTGACCTCACTGATGGTGATTTTTAATGACTTATCTAGTGTCACATGTCAATTAAGACGCGCTTTAACCCAGATGATGCTTAATGCTGCTAAAAAATTAGTTCCAAGGCATTGGAAGTCTACGTATATTCCGACACTCGATAACTGGATAGAACAAGTAGATTTTATCATTAAAATGGAGAGATATTACTACTACACCACTGGTAGATTGAATGTATATCATGATATTGTGTTCTTATGGGAACAGTATAGATTAAAGCCGTAGGTCTACTAAAACATCTACCTAAAATTAGCCGATTAAAGGCATCTACACTTAAAGTACAGGAGTCGAGACCTCTGCAGTCCACTGGGGTTTGACTTCTTAGATTAGTTCTGGAACCATCAGATGGGCCCTGAGAAACATTGAAAATAATTGAAGCCGATGTGAGGGAGTTATTGAGAAAGGAAAAAAAAAAAAAAAAAAAGGGGAACACCTGAGAAGAGAGACATGAGATATGAGACATGAGATGAAAAGCATGATTAAACCCTGGGCCACAGTTACACCTGAATGCTTATTTATGATTTATTTACTCAAACTGATAAGATTGTTAATTTAACATTGATATTACCATTGATATTGTTGGTAAAGTAAAAACACTGTATTCAAACCCATTTATCAGTCTTCATCAATACTGAATACAGCCATTACCTCACTGGTGCTTGACCCTATCTCGCTCTGAGACAGAAGTCATTGAGATTTAAGCACATGGTTAGTTGACCCAGGGATTATTCTTGGCCAGGTTTAGGTGGATTCCCTTTGGAGAAATAGTGGATCATAACTACCAAAAAAGGACCTTCCTGCTCTGCTAACAAGCTGCTATCTTATACAGAATATGAATGAATTATTTCTCTATATTATTCACTTATAGTAACATCAAACTCAAATGGATTTACACTGCACTGGGCCATTCAGCCAATAGAATGCGAGCTCAATCCTATTGGCTGATTGCATCAGCCAATAGGATTTTTTCACCTTTACTTCCGATTGGCTGATAGAATTCTATCAGCCAATCAGAATTCAAGGGACGCCATCTTGGATGATGTCACTTAAAGGAACCTTCATTCGAGAAGAGCTGTTGTCAGAAGAGGATGCTTCGCGCCGGATGTCTTGAAGATGGAGCCGCTCCGCGCCGGATGGATGAAGATAGAAGATGCCATCTGGATAAAGACTTCTGCCTGTCTGGAGGACCACTTCGTTGAGGACTTCTTGCCGCTTGGATGAAGACTTCTCCCGGCTTCGTTGAGGATGGATGTCCAGCAGAAAAAGAGCTAAATGCCTTTTCAGGGCAATGGGGAGCTTAGGTTTTTTTAGTTAGGATTTTATTTGGGGGGTTTGGTTGTGTGGGTGGTGGGTTTTACTGTTGGGGGGTGTTAGTATTTTTTTTTACAGGTAAGAGAGCTGATTTATTTGGGGCAATGCCCCGCAAAAGGCCCTTTTAAGGGCCGTTAGTAGTTTATTGTAGGCTAGGTTTTTTTATTTTGGGGGGGGCTTTTTTATTTTGATAGGGCTATTAGATTAGGTGTAATTAGTTTAAATATTTGATAATTGCTTTTTTATTTTGTGTAATTTAGTGGTTTTTTTTGTAATTTAGTTAATTGTATTTAATAAATGTAATTGATTTAATTGTAGTGTAAGGTTAGGTTTTAGTGTAAGTTAATAACTATTTACTAACTATTCTACCTAGTTAAAATAAATACAAACTTAGCTGTGAAATAAAAATAAAACCTAAGATAGATACAATGTAACTATTAGTTATATGGTAGCTATCTTAGGGTTTATTTTATAGGTAAGTATTTAGTTTTAAATAGGAATTATTTAGTTATTAATTGTAGTTTGTATTTAGATTTATTTTAATTACAGTAAAGTTAGTGGGTGTTAGGGTTAGGGGTTAATAACTGTAGTATAGTGGTGGTGATGTTGGGGGCGGAAGATTAGGGGTTAATAAATGTAGGTAGGTGGTGGCGATGTTAGGGGTGGCAGATTAAGGGTTAATAAGTGTAATGTAGGTGGCGGCGACATTGGGGGTAGCAGATTAGGGGTTAATAAGTGTAGGTAGGTGGTGGCAATGTTAGGGGAGGCATATTAGGGGTTAATAAGTTTAATGTAGGTGTCGGCGAGGTTGGGGGCGGCAGATTAGGGGTTAATAAGTGTACTGTGGGTGGCGGCGGTGTCAGGGGCAGCAGATTAGGGGTCAATAAGTATAATGTAGGTGTCGGCGGTGTCGGGGGCAGCAGATTAGGGGTTAATAATTTTATTTTAGTGTTTGCGATGCGGGATGGCCTCGGTTTAGGGGTTAATAGGTAGTTTATGGGTGTTAGTGTACTTTTTAGCACTTTAGTTATGAGTTTTATGTTACAGCTTTGTAACATAAAAGCCATAACTACTGACTTTCAGTTTACGTTATGGATCTTGTTGTCATGGGCTGTACCGCTCACTTTTTGGCCTCCCAGGCAGACTCGTAATACCGGCGCTATGGAAGTCCTATTGAAAAAGGACTTTTTGAAAGTTGCGGTAATTACGTTGCGTAATGGCCAAAAAAGTGTGCTGTACTGCTAAACCTGCAAGACTCGTAATACCAGCGGAAGTGAAAAAGAGCCATAACGCTGCTTTTTCACTCATAACACAAAAATCATAATCTAGCTGTGAGTTTGTTATTTTTTGTAATTTAGTGTTTGTTATTTTTTGTAATTTAGTGTTTGTTATTTTTTGTAATTTAGTATTTGTTATTTTTTTGTAATTTTAGACAAACTTTTTTAGTAGTGTTATTTTTTTTAATGTGTAATTTAGTTTATTTGATTGATAGTTATTTTAATTTTAGTATAATAGTTATGTTAGGTTAATTTATAGTTTAAATTTAGGTTTTTTAATTTCACAGGTAAGTTTTTATTTATTTTAAGATAGGGATATTGTAATTTTAATTTAAAGTTAGGGGGTTGTTAGGTTTAGTGGTTAATAGTTTAATTTAGATTTTTGCAATGTGGGGGACTGGCAGTTTAGGGGTTAATAGGTTTATTTAGTGGCGGTGATGTGGGAGGCCAGAGGTTTAGGGGTTAATAACTTTATTTAGTGGCGGCGATGTCGGGGAGCGGCAGGAAAAAGGGGTTAATATCTTTATTATAGTGTTGGCGAGGTTGAGGTGCGGGGGAATAGGTTTAATAACTTTATTTTGGTGTCGGCAATGTCGTAGGCGGCAGGTTAGGGGTGTTTAGACTTGGGGTTTATGTTAGGGTGTTAGGTTTAAACCTAACTTTTTTTCCCCTATAGACATCAATCGGGTTGCGTTACGGTGATCGCCATTCCACGCTTCAGGTGTTAGTTTTTTTTCTAACACTCTCAACCCATTGATATCTATGGGGAAAGCGTGCACGAGCACAAATTCTTAGCTCTTGGATTTTGTGCGGTATGGAACTCATCGCCACCCTATCGCACGCACAAGGCGGCTTTTTAGAAACTTGTGATGGCAGCGCTATGGAGGGTGAAATAACGCAGCTTTTGCTGCATTTGTTTCGCAACCTCTATAGCTCAAAACGCGTAATCTAGGTGATAGTTAGTAGTTACTATTCTTTTGTAGTTGTGCACAGCAGTTTTAAATCTCTTTAATCCTGAAGATTTTTTTTTTAATTATTAGCAACAAATATAACAATTTCATGCTGTAAATGGTAAAATTTCAAGTTTTAAAAGTGCAGAAGCATTTTAGGTTTGTGATTGCTGGAAAGACTCTGAGCATACAGGCCAAGGTCCAGAAATCTGCAAGCTGCAAAAGGACACTGTTTCCTGGACTAGTGTGGGACTCTAGAGCACTTCTCGCCTAAATATTTGCAGGGGCCATGAATATAATATGTGGTCCAATTTTGTCTATAGCCAGCATGTGGGGCCATGCAGCCTAAGGTCTAATTTGGCGCATTACTAGCATGATGTGGCTGAAAAGGCTTGTAGATGATCTAAGGTATAATGTGGGACTATAGCTGACAGTGGCTGCTTGTGCCATGTACAATATTTATGGTTTCATTTGGCCATGTAGCTGGTATGATGAGGCTGTAGAGTCCATGCAATAAGTCTAAGATTTAATTTGCGCATATTGATGTAATGAAAAGACTGCAAAGTCCATGTACTTGTTTTGAGGTCCAATTTGGGCATATAGCTGGCATGACAAGGCTGCAGTGGAGATGATTAAGATATGAGGTGTAATTTGGACATTTTGTTGGCTTTAGGGTGTCATTGGGGGAATGAATGTGATTTGAACTCTAATTTGGACCTATAGATGGCATGAGGAGATTTCAGGGACTATGCATGCTCGGTGGTATAATTCTGACATATAAAATACATAAGAGGGAGGTTGAAAGGCTGTGCATCTGATCTGAAGTCTTATAAAGGAATATAGCCGCATGGTGCTTCAGGGGCATACATATATGTTAATGTATACTTTGGGCATAAAGATGGTATTAGAGAGTTACAGAAGCCATGCATATGATCTAAGATCTAATCTTGACATATCACTGTCATGAACACATTGTAGGCGGCATGCATGTGATCTGAGGTGCAATTTAAACATATAGCATGCATATGATGTGAGGTCTAATTTGGGCATATATCTGGCTTTACAGTGTTGCAGGGTCAATACATATGATCTCATGTCTAATTTAGGCAGATAGATAAGTGGATTTCATGGGTCATGCATATGTTTGGAAATATACGTTTGGCATATAATTTCCATGAACTGTTGTCTATAAGGCCATGCATAATTTGGAAATATAGCTGCATAGGAAAGGGAGCATACATATTATTTAAGATGTAATTAAGGCATTTAAAAGACAGAAGTGCATGAGACATGCATTTGGTCTAAGGTCTAGTTGGCATAAGGGGGCATAAATAAAAGTGTCATAGAAAGAATAGGCAAATATAATTTGTTCTGGAAGAGACTATTCACACATTTAATAGATAAAGGGCTACATGATAAATTATTTTTTTTAATAGCCAAACTTTATCTGCAGGTATTGGCCATTTTTTTATATAAACAATCACAATATTTCCCAGTTAAACTCAGCCAGGGTTGATAATTCCCATGAAATTCAATCTCCATTTCCCTACAGGCAACATTAATGAATGAAGACCAGAATCAATACACAGATAAAAATGCAACAGTCTCCTATCTCTCTGCATCTTCTCCTCTCCTCACAAGTAATATGGTAACTATCAGTGAGTGATTCCTGTCATAGTGGGATTATGAGGTTAATTGGGTTTTGCAGTTGGATAGAATAATGTTTATTTTTATTATCGTTTATTTGATTTCACAGATGTTAATATAATAATATATTCATGTTTTCATTTATATATCATGTAATTGACAATAATGATGGTGATATGTGTTCAGTATAGTTTTCTATTTGGTGCAATTCAAATGTCATCAAAGAGGGCTGTCGCTGATGTTGGCATGAGCAATGCCACCTTGTTTTTTTGGTCTGAACGATAGACTATATTGTTTATTTGTTTATTAGATGAGTGTTCTCATTTGATCTGTCGGTGTTGATCATTTATTAAGTACCTTTGGCTGTTGAATTAAATGGGTCCAATTTGTTGTTGATATTTAATCAATAATGTGTAATCAGGTGGATTGTAGTCGATTCTGATGTAAAAAAAAGGGCTGTAAAACAGCAGATAAACACAATCAACAACATTGCACTCAACCCCATAATGTAATCTTTTAACTTTTGTTGAAACCAATTTTCCTAAATTATATGTCAAATAGCTTTCTTTTATTTTTTAGGGCTTGGAAATAGTCACCCTAACTTGTTACTTATGTTTTTTCTATTTAAAGAGAAAAATTGAAAATTCGAATTATTTCCATTCAACAATTCAACTTTCATAAAGGAAAAAAAGTGATGTTTGATTTGCTGTGGCACCTGTCCTTGATAAAATGATGTTTTATTGTTTTAGCACATTGTAGAACCAAAGGTGTTACCAGTCCAGGACTACATTTCTTTTAATCATTACAATTTTATTGTAGACCTCTGGATATCAGGTTGATGTTAGAATCCACTGATGACTAAAGCACAGATTATAAAGTACCCCATAAACTCAATACTTCATACAGTATATATATATCCCAAAAACGACCTATTGAACAATGTGTCAGTATGATAAAACAGAGCTTTGAATTAACTTATGTTCACAGAGGTGTTACATTTCCCCACTGCTATTTAAAGTTCATAGAAAAGAAATATTATGCAGGTGGCATTATGCTTATCATAAACTGTAAAAGTCCATGATCAATCTCTGGTAGACAAGCAGAAAAACAAGGTAGAGCTGTGAAAAATGAAAAAAAAAAAGACAACAACAAAAATAACTGACTAACCATAGTTACATCGTTTTAATGATATTCTGGATACTGGAAATAATACAGGGAGTGCAGAATTATTAGGCAAATGAGTATTTTGACCACATCATCCTCTTTATGCATGTTGTCTTACTCCAAGCTGTATAGGCTCGAAAGCCTACTACCAATTAAGCATATTAGGTGATGTGCATCTCTGTAATGAGAAGGGGTGTGGTCTAATGACATCAACACCCTATATCAGGTGTGCATAATTATTAGGCAACTTCCTTTCCTTTGGCAAAATGGGTCAAAAGAAGGACTTGACAGGCTCAGAAAAGTAAAAAATAGTGAGATATCTTGCAGACGGAGGCAGCACTCTTAAAATTGCAAAGCTTCTGAAGCGTGATCATCGAACAATCAAGCGTTTCATTCAAAATAGTCAACAGGGTCGCAAGAAGCGTGTGGAAAAACCAAGGCGCAAAATAACTGCCCATGAACTGAGAAAAGTCAAGCGTGCAGCTGCCAAGATGCCACTTGCCACCAGTTTGGCCATATTTCAGAGCTGCAACATCACTGGAGTGCCCAAAAGCACAAGGTGTGCAATACTCAGAGACATGGCCAAGATAAGAAAGGCTGAAAGACGACCACCACTGAACAAGACACACAAGCTGAAACGTCAAGACTGGGCCAAGAAATATCTCAAGACTGATTTTTCTAAGGTTTTATGGACTGATGAAATGAGAGTGAGTCTTGATGGGCCAGATGGATGGGCCCGTGGCTGGATTGGTAAAGGGCAGAGAGCTCCAGTCCGACTCAGACGCCAGCAAGGCGGAGGTGGAGTACTGGTTTGGGCTGGTATCATCAAAGATGAGCTTGTGGGGCCTTTTCGGGTTGAGGATGGAGTCAAGCTCAACTCCCAGTCCTACTGCCAGTTTCTGGAAGACACCTTCTTCAAGCAGTGGTACAGGAAGAAGTCTGCATCCTTCAAGAAAAACATGATTTTCATGCAGGACAATGCTCCATCACATGCGTCCAAGTACTCCACAGCGTGGCTGGCAAGAAAGGGTATAAAAGAAGAAAATCTAATGACATGGCCTCCTTGTTCACCTGATCTGAACCCCATTGAGAACCTGTGGTCCATCATCAAATGTGAGATTTACAAGGAGGGAAAACAGTACACCTCTCTGAACAGTGTCTGGGAGGCTGTGGTTGCTGCTGCACGCAATGTTGATGGTGAACAGATCAAAACACTGACAGAATCCATGGATGGCAGGCTTTTGAGTGTCCTTGCAAAGAAAGGTGGCTATATTGGTCACTGATTTGTTTTTGTTTTGTTTTTGAATGTCAGAAATGTATATTTGTGAATGTTGAGATGTTATATTGGTTTCACTGGTAAAAATACATAATTGAAATGGGTATATATTTGTTTTTTGCTAAGTTGCCTAATAATTAAGCACAGTAATAGTCACCTGCACACACAGATATCCCCCTAAAATAGCTATAACTAAAAACAAACTAAAAACTACTTCCAAAACTATTCAGCTTTGATATTAATGAGTTTTTTGGGTTCATTGAGAACATGGTTGTTGTTCAATAATAAAATTAATCCTCAAAAATACAACTTGCCTAATAATTCTGCACTCCCTGTAATGTACTTGGCTTGAAGTTTCTTCCTAGAGAATTAATTATACAAGGAAACATGGATACAATAGTATAACATTGCCTACTGTACTGACTGATCATTATATACATGGAGGTAAATTGTAAGTGATCCACTAGTAATTAAAACACCTTTCTAATTCTACTCAAAAATTTGAGCACATGAATTGATTTTACCTATATCAGCAATATACCATCTAAACAAAACTACTAAAGACTATCATTAATATTAACAATAAAGTGCCATCCAGGGCAAGACTCCAGCAGGGATCTATGTTAAAATTTGAACAATAAATTGGAGATAGATAGAGCTCTGTTCTTAAACTCAAGATGTCCCAACAGCCATTAAGGGGGATCAGATAGGTAGGATGATCCATAATTAGGGTGTTTATGGAAATCGGTCTTAGAGAGGGATAACTTTTGGGGGGTAGGTGTTTGCAATAAGTGTGTTGTTTATAGTCAAATGTAGTAGTTTTGGAGGTTAAATTGGTCTTACACAAAATGATGTTTTAAAGGGACATAAAACCCATTTTTTTTTCATAATTCAGATAGGGAATACAATTTTAAACAACTTTACAATTTACTTCTACTATCTAATTTGCTTTATTCTCTTGGTATCCTTTGTTGAAAGAGCAGCAATGCACTACTGGGAGCTAGCTGAATGCCAATGACAAGAGGCATATCTGTGCAGCCACAAATTAGCAGCTTTTTAGCTTACCTAGGTACACCTTACAACAAAAGATACACACAAACACACACTCTCCAGAGCATACACATTTACGCACATACACACACTCTCCAGAGCATACACATGTACGCACATACACACACTCTCCAGAGCATACACATGTACACACAAACACACACTCTCCAGAGCATACACATGTACACACAAACACACTCTCTCCAGAGCATACACATGTACACACAAACACACACTCTCCAGAGCATACACATGTACACACAAACACACACTCTCCAGAGCATACACATGTACGCACATACACACACTTTCCAGAGCATAAACATGTACGCACATACACACACTCTCCAGAGAATACACATGTATGCACATACACACACTCTCCAGAGCATACACATGTACACACAAACACACACTCTCCAGAGAATACACATGTATGCACATACACACACTTTCCAGAGCATACACATGTACGCACATACACACACTCTCCAGAGAATACACATGTATGCACATACACACACTACAGAGCATACACATGTACGCACATACACACACTCTCCAGAGAATACACATGTATGCACATACACACACTCTCCAGAGCATACACATGTACACACAAACACACACTCTCCAGAGCATACACATGTACACACAAACACACACTCTCCAGAGCATACACATGTACGCACATACACACACTTTCCAGAGCATACACATGTACACACAAACACACACTACAGAGCACACACAAATTTATGTACACACTCTATATAATCCTATACATGTATATATACAAATACTACATACACACATTCCCTCTTACACACACATACTTTACAGCATACATAATAATATAACCACACTTGGCATAACAAACAGCACACATTTAAAAAAACGACAACTAAATGGCATCTCACATAATTTATTTATATGGGGTGTTTTTTTTCATTTCCAACGAAAGTAGAAAAGGCTCTAGTAATCTGTACTGGAGCTAATATTAAAAATACAAAGTATGTGTGCATTGTGCAGTATACTGAGGTGTGTTTGACCTGTAAGGGGGAATCCTGACATTTGGGGAGAACAAGATTAGCTATGGATCATCTAATCAATCAAGCTGATGCTTTTCAATGTGATTCTGGTGTGAGGTTAGCTGGTTAAATAGATTTAGGGCTGGTTAAAGAGATTTAGGGCAGCCAACAGGAGCAAAGCAAGGTAAAGATCTGAGACAGAGAGAAACAAATCTATAAAAATAAACCTTACCTTAATGTGTGAAGTATCAGCATGACACTATACATCAGTCACAGAAGCACATGTCCTTTCCCTCTCACCCTGCACTAGACAATGCTGCATGGGGGAGGGGTGTGTGTGTACTCACTTATTCTTCCCACTGACACCTTTCTAAAAAGCGCTGTTCCCCTAACAAACTTCAGTTAGTTGATCTGAGGGCCACAACAGAAAGAGCAGGGCTAAGGGGACAAGCAGACTGGATGCTGTCTGTCCAAGGCTGCATGGATACAGTGTGAGACAAGTCACACAGCCTAAAAACTGAAGAGAGCAGTATCTGCAGCTGCACAAATGTTCAAATCTTCACATGCCTGCCGCTCTAGCTTTCTGCTGCATGCGCCTACAGTCAGCCCTGATCCCAACCTCAGGAAATGTTAGATCTACCACAGACAATATGGTAGGATTCCGGATTTTGGTAGAAGAGCAGTGCTGGAAAATGTGGCCCGGTTGTAGGGAGAACTCTGATGATACCCCAGTACCTTCCGGGCTAATCTCGGTACAGCGAGCTACTTGGTCCGCCTTCTTTATGATCTCTCTGCTGCGTGCTGCCAGTGTTGTAGTCATCTCTGGAGTACAGGCATAGATCAGTAAGGTTTGGTAACTATATGATGGCATATATGGTGCCCATGTCCAAGTGAGGATCTTTAATGCTGCCATGTTCAGTCAGCCCACAGCCGCTGCCGTTGCCTTTTCCGAGTCCAGCCCACTGTATGGTCAGGGAGGAGAAACCCTTCTTACCTGTAGATGACTATATTATGTTTTCTGCATCAGGCTGGGAAGCGATTCTCTCCTTTGTTCTCCAAATCATCAGTACTGGCAGTCGGCTATCTGATTGCGCAGTTGGAATGCTTTCCATAGCTGTTGGACTGCCGACCTGCATTTCCACGCTGTGTGCCCCCTTCAATGCCGCTAATATGTTTGCTTCAAATAGGGAGAAAAAACTGCAAATCAGAATATCCAATGACTCTAGCATAGTAGGGTTTGGAAGTTCCATTGTATGTCCTCACAGAATTCTGGTGTAGATAGCGTTGAAGGCCTAAGCAAAGATGACTGCCCAGGACTAGTTCAGAGGGCTTAAACTAGGCTCCCGGTTGAGATCTTCACTCCTTAGAGCTATTATTAGTGCTCACAACATTCCTATTCCCAAGTACAGTATATAGTTTTCACTGCACTATCTCTAGCCTTTTATGAAGAATGCCCCATAAGAGTAAGATTCCATCAGTAGCTTCATCTAGATGCGTCCTCTCACCTCAGCAGTTGGCTCCACCCCTCGTTATTTAACCTTTTAACGCCTTTACGATGTTGTATTCCGTCCGAATTTCGCAGGGCTTTAGTGCAGATGGACGGAATACAATGTCCTAACAGCTTGGCTTTCCTGAAGCCACTGGCGCTTCCCTGATGGGATTGCGGTCTGGGGGCATGCCTAGCATCATAGGGACGCCCCCCTGACGTGATCCCATCATTGAAATCTTGTGATCACATGCATGTTCCGATGTAGACATGTTAACCCCGGCATGAAAGGGTTAAAATGTTATGCTCTATCTCAATCAGGAAATAAAAAAAATTGTGTTTCATGTCCCTTTATGGGTTATTTGAGTACTAGAGTCTTTCTGAGACGCCTAATGGAACATCTACTTGAAATTAACCCAGGCCTCTAAGCCACAATTAGAATCTAGCTATTGTCCCTTGGTGTTTTTGATTAATGTTTTTAAGATTTTGCTTATATCTGTGTAAATTGAAAATGAATTTGGAGCAAATTACTATACATTAATGTATCATTGTCTTTTACTAAAAAAGTACAAACAGGTACATCTGTTATCACAAATAAAATCTAGAAACCGCACTTTGAAAACACTTAATGCTATTTGCATTGCAAGATAAATAGATAGATAGATAGATAGACAGAAAGTCAGATAAATAGATAAATAGATGATTAATAGATAGATAGATAGATAGATAGATAGATAGATAGATAGATAGATAGATAGATAGATATAAATAGATGATAGATAGAGAGAGAGACAGACAGACTGACAGACAGATTAATAGATAGATAGATAGATAGATAGATAGATAGATAGATAGATAGATAGAAAGAAAGATATTTACTAACTAGTCTACCTAGTTAAAATAAATACAAACTTACCTGTGAAATAAAAACCTATGGCCTAGATTTGGAGTTTGGCGTTAGCCGTGAAAACCAGCGTTAGAGGCTCCTAACGCTGGTTTTAGGCTAACTCCGGTATTTGGAGTCACTCAAAAAAGGGTCTAACGCTCACTTTTCAGCCGCGACTTTTCCATACCGCAGATCCCCTTACGTCAATTGCGTATCCTATCTTTTCAATGGGATTTTTCTAACTCCGGTATTTAGAGTCGTGTCTGAAGTGAGCGTTAGAAATCTAACGACAAAACTCCAGCCGCAGAAAAAAGTCAGTAGTTAAGAGCTTTCTGGGCTAACGCCGGTTTATAAAGCTCCTAACTACTGTACACTAAAGTACACTAACACCCATAAACTACCTATGTACCCCTAAACCGAGGTCCCCCCACATCGCCGCCACTCGATTACATTTTTTTAACCCCTAATCTGCCGACCGCCACCTACGTTATACTTATGTACCCCTAATCTGCTGCCCCTAACACCGCCGACCCCTATATTATATTTATTAACCCCTAATCTGCCCCCCTCAATGTCGCCTCCACCTGCCTACACTTATTAACCCCTAATCTGCCGAGCGGACCGCACTGCTACTATAATAAAGTGATTAACCCCTAATCCGCCTCACTAACCCTATAATAAATAGTATTAACCCCTAATCTTCCCTCCCTAACATCGCCGACACCTAACTTCAATTATTAACCCCTAATTTGCCGACCGGAGCTCACCGCTATTCTAATAAATGTATTAACCCCTAAAGCTAAGTCTAACCCTAACACTAACACCCCCCCTAAGTTAAATATAATTTTAATCTAACAAAATTAATTAACTCTTATTAAATAAATTATTCCTATTTAAAGCTAAATACTTACCTGTAAAATAAACCCTAATATAGCTACAATATAAATTATAATTACATTGTAGCTATTTTAGGATTAATATTTATTTTACAGGCAACTTTGTAATTATTGTAACCAGGTACAATAGGTATTAAATAGTTAAGAACTATTTAATAGTTACCTAGTTAAAATAATTACAAAATTACCTGTAAAATAAATCCTAACCTAAGTTACAATTAAACCTAACACTATACTATCATTAAATTAATTAAATAAAATACCTACAATTACCTACAATTAAACCTAACACTACACTATCCCAATACATTAATTAAATACAATATCTACAAATAACTACAATGAAATAAACTAACTAAAGTACAAAAAATATAAAAGAACTAAGTTACAAAAAATAAAAAAATATTTACAAACATAAGAAAAATATTACAACAATTTTAAACTAATTACACCTACTCTAAGCCCCCTAATAAAATAACAAAGCCCCCAAAATAAAAAATGCCCTACCCTATTCTAAATTACTAAAGTTCAAAGCTCTTTTACCTTACCAGCCCTGAACAGGGCCCTTTGCGGGGCATGCCCCAAGAAGTTCAGCTCTTTTGCCTGTAAAAAAAAAATACAATACCCCCCCAACATTACAACCCACCACCCACATACCCCTAATCTAACCTAAACCCCCCTTAAATAAACCTAACACTAAGCCCCTGAAGATCTTCATACCTTGTCTTCACCATACCAGGTTCACCGATCGGTCCAGAAGAGCTCCTCCGATGTCCTGATCCAAGCTCAAGCGGGGGGCTGAAGATGTCCATTATCCGGTAGAAGTCTTCATCCAAGCGGGGCAGAAGAGGTCTTCCATCCAATTGAAGTCTTCATCCAAGCGGGGCAGAAGAGGTCTTCCATCTGATTAAAGTCTTCATCCAAGTGGCATCTTCTATCGACATCCATCTGGAGCGGAGCGGCAGCATCCTGAAGACCTCCAACGCGGAACATCCATCCTGGCCGACGACTGAACGACGAATGACGGTTCCTTTAAATGACGTCTTCCAAGATGGCATCCCTCGAATTCCGATTGGCTGATAGGATTCTATCAGCCAATCGGAATTAAGGTAGGAATATTCTGATTGGCTGATGGAATCAGCCAATCAGAATCAAGTTCAATCCGATTGGCTGATCCAATCAGCCAATCAGATTGAGCTTGCATTCTATTGGCTGTTCCGATTTATTTTGGGGGCTTTGTTATTTTATTAGGGGGCTTAGAGTAGGTGTAATTAGTTTAAAATTGTTGTAATATTTTTCTTATGTTTGTAAATATTTTTTTAATTTTTGTAACTTAGTTCTTTTTTATTTTTTGTACTTTAGTTAGTTTATTTCATTGTAGTAATTTGTAGTTATTGTATTTAATTAATGTATTGATAGTGTAGTGTTAGGTTTAATTGTAACTTAGGTTAGGATTTATTTTACAGGTAATTTTGTTATTATTTTAACTAGGTAACTATTAAATAGTTCTTAACTATTTAATAGCTATTGTACCTGGTTAAAATAATTACAAAGTTGCCTGTAAAATAAATATTAATCCTAAAATAGCTACAATGTAATTATAATTTATATTGTAGCTATATTAGGGTTTATTTTACAGGTAAGTATTTAGCTTTAAATAGGAATAATTTATTTAATAAGAGTTAATTTATTTCGTTAGATTAAAATTATATTTAATTTAGGGGGGTGTTAGTGTTAGGGTTAGACTTAGCTTTAGGGGTTAATACATTTATTAGAATAGCGGTGAGCTCCGGTCGGCAGATTGTTAATGTTTGAAGTTAGGTGTCAGCGATGTTAGGGAGGGCAGATTAGGGGTTAATACTATTTATTATAGGGTTAGTGAGGCGGATTAGGGGTTAATAACTTTATTATAGTAGAGGTGCGGTCCGCTCGGCAGATTAGGGGTTAATAAGTGTAGGCAGGTGGAGGCAACGTTGTGGGAGGAAGATTAGGGGTTAATAAATATAATATAGGGGTCGGCGGTGTTAGGGGCAGCAGATTAGGGGTACATAAGGATAATGTAAGTAGCGGCGGTTTACGGAGCGGCAGATTAGGGGTTAAAAATTGCCTTTTCCGAGTCCAGCCCACTGTATGGTCAGGGAGGAGAAACCCTTCTTACCTGTAGATGACTATATTATGTTTTCTGCATCAGGCTGGGAAGCGATTCTCTCCTTTGTTCTCCAAATCATCAGTACTGGAAGTCGGCTATCTGATTGCACAGTTGGAATGCTTTCCATAGCTGTTGGACTGCCGACCTGCATTTCCACGCTGTGTGCCCCCTTCAATGCCGCTAATATGTTTGCTTCAAATAGGGAGAAAAAACTGCAAATCAGAATATCCAATGACTCTAGCATAGTAGGGTTTGGAAGTTCCATTGTATGTCCTCACAGAATTCTGGTGTAGATAGCGTTGAAGGCCTAAGCAAAGATGACTGCCCAGGACTAGTTCAGAGGGCTTAAACTAGGCTCCCGGTTGAGATCTTCACTCCTTAGAGCTATTATTAGTGCTCACAACATTCCTATTCCCAAGTACAGTATATAGTTTTCACTGCACTATCTCTAGCCTTTTATGAAGAATGCCCCATAAGAGTAAGATTCCATCAGTAGCTTCATCTAGATGCGTCCTCTCACCTCAGCAGTTGGCTCCACCCCTCGTTATTTAACCTTTTAACGCCTTTACGATGTTGTATTCCGTCCGAATTTCGCAGGGCTTTAGTGCCGATGGACGGAATACAATGTCCTAACAGCTTGGCTTTCCTGAAGCCACTGGCGCTTCCCTGATGGGATTGCGGTCTGGGGGCATGCCTAGCATCATAGGGACGCCCCCCTGACGTGATCCCATCATTGAAATCTTGTGATCACATGCATGTTCCGATGTAGACATGTTAACCCCGGCATGAAAGGGTTAAAATGTTATGCTCTATCTCAATCAGGAAATAAAAAAAATTGTGTTTCATGTCCCTTTATGGGTTATTTGAGTACTAGAGTCTTTCTGAGACGCCTAATGGAACATCTACTTGAAATTAAACCAGGCCTCTAAGCCACAATTAGAATCTAGCTATTGTCCCTTGGTGTTTTTGATTAATGTTTTTAAGATTTTGCTTATATCTGTGTAAATTGAAAATGAATTTGGAGCAAATTACTATACATTAATGTATCATTGTCTTTTACTAAAAAAGTACAAACAGGTACATCTGTTATCACAAATAAAATCTAGAAACCGCACTTTGAAAACACTTAATGCTATTTGCATTGCAAGATAAATAGATAGATAGATAGATAGATAGATAGATAGATAGATAGATAGACAGAAAGTCAGATAAATAGATAAATAGATGATTAATAGATAGATAGATAGATAGATAGATAGATAGATAGATATAAATAGATGATAGATAGAGAGAGAGACAGACAGACTGACAGACAGATTAATAGATAGATAGATAGATAGATAGAAAGAAAGATATTTACTAACTAGTCTACCTAGTTAAAATAAATACAAACTTACCTGTGAAATAAAAACCTATGGCCTAGATTTGGAGTTTGGCGTTAGCCGTGAAAACCAGCGTTAGAGGCTCCTAACGCTGGTTTTAGGCTAACTCCGGTATTTGGAGTCACTCAAAAAAGGGTCTAACGCTCACTTTTCAGCCGCGACTTTTCCATACCGCAGATCCCCTTACGTCAATTGCGTATCCTATCTTTTCAATGGGATTTTTCTAACTCCGGTATTTAGAGTCGTGTCTGAAGTGAGCGTTAGAAATCTAACGACAAAACTCCAGCCGCAGAAAAAAGTCAGTAGTTAAGAGCTTTCTGGGCTAACGCCGGTTTATAAAGCTCCTAACTACTGTACACTAAAGTACACTAACACCCATAAACTACCTATGTACCCCTAAACCGAGGTCCCCCCACATCGCAGCCACTCGATTACATTTTTTTAACCCCTAATCTGCCGACCGCCACCTACGTTATACTTATGTACCCCTAATCTGCTGCCCCTAACACCGCCGACCCCTATATTATATTTATTAACCCCTAATCTGCCCCCCTCAACGTCGCCTCCACCTGCCTACACTTATTAACCCCTAATCTGCCGAGCGGACCGCACTGCTACTATAATAAAGTTATTAACCCCTAATCCGCCTCACTAACCCTATAATAAATAGTATTAACCCCTAATCTTCCCTCCCTAACATCGCCGACACCTAACTTCAATTATTAACCCCTAATCTGCCGACCGGAGCTCACCGCTATTCTAATAAATGTATTAACCCCTAAAGCTAAGTCTAACCCTAACACTAACACCCCCCCTAAGTTAAATATAATTTTAATCTAACAAAATTAATTAACTCTTATTAAATAAATTATTCCTATTTAAAGCTAAATACTTACCTGTAAAATAAACCCTAATATAGCTACAATATAAATTATAATTACATTGTAGCTATTTTAGGATTAATATTTATTTTACAGGCAACTTTGTAATTATTGTAACCAGGTACAATAGGTATTAAATAGTTAAGAACTATTTAATAGTTACCTAGTTAAAATAATTACAAAATTACCTGTAAAATAAATCCTAACCTAAGTTACAATTAAACCTAACACTATACTATCATTAAATTAATTAAATAAAATACCTACAATTACCTACAATTAAACCTAACACTACACTATCCCAATACATTAATTAAATACAATATCTACAAATAACTACAATGAAATAAACTAACTAAAGTACAAAAAATAAAAAAGAACTAAGTTACAAAAAATAAAAAAATATTTACAAACATAAGAAAAATATTACAACAATTTTAAACTAATTACACCTACTCTAAGCCCCCTAATAAAATAACAAAGCCCCCAAAATAAAAAATGCCCTACCCTATTCTAAATTACTAAAGTTCAAAGCTCTTTTACCTTACCAGCCCTGAACAGGGCCCTTTGCGGGGCATGCCCCAAGAAGTTCAGCTCTTTTGCCTGTAAAAAAAAAATACAATACCCCCCCAACATTACAACCCACCACCCACATACCCCTAATCTAACCTAAACCCCCCTTAAATAAACCTAACACTAAGCCCCTGAAGATCTTCCTACCTTGTCTTCACCATACCAGGTTCACCGATCGGTCCAGAAGAGCTCCTCCGATGTCCTGATCCAAGCTCAAGCGGGGGGCTGAAGATGTCCATTATCCGGTAGAAGTCTTCATCCAAGCGGGGCAGAAGAGGTCTTCCATCCGATTGAAGTCTTCATCCAAGCGGGGCAGAAGAGGTCTTCCATCTGATTAAAGTCTTCATCCAAGTGGCATCTTCTATCGACATCCATCTGGAGCGGAGCGGCAGCATCCTGAAGACCTCCAACGCGGAACATCCATCCTGGCCGACGACTGAACGACGAATGACGGTTCCTTTAAATGACGTCTTCCAAGATGGCATCCCTCGAATTCCGATTGGCTGATAGGATTCTATCAGCCAATCGGAATTAAGGTAGGAATATTCTGATTGGCTGATGGAATCAGCCAATCAGAATCAAGTTCAATCCGATTGGCTGATCCAATCAGCCAATCAGATTGAGCTTGCATTCTATTGGCTGTTCCGATTTATTTTGGGGGCTTTGTTATTTTATTAGGGGGCTTAGAGTAGGTGTAATTAGTTTAAAATTGTTGTAATATTTTTCTTATGTTTGTAAATATTTTTTTAATTTTTGTAACTTAGTTCTTTTTTATTTTTTGTACTTTAGTTAGTTTATTTCATTGTAGTAATTTGTAGATATTGTATTTAATTAATGTATTGATAGTGTAGTGTTAGGTTTAATTGTAACTTAGGTTAGGATTTATTTTACAGGTAATTTTGTTATTATTTTAACTAGGTAACTATTAAATAGTTCTTAACTATTTAATAGCTATTGTACCTGGTTAAAATAATTACAAAGTTGCCTGTAAAATAAATATTAATCCTAAAATAGCTACAATGTAATTATAATTTATATTGTAGCTATATTAGGGTTTATTTTACAGGTAAGTATTTAGCTTTAAATAGGAATAATTTATTTAATAAGAGTTAATTTATTTCGTTAGATTAAAATTATATTTAATTTAGGGGGGTGTTAGTGTTAGGGTTAGACTTAGCTTTAGGGGTTAATACATTTATTAGAATAGCGGTGAGCTCCGGTCGGCAGATTGTTAATGTTTGAAGTTAGGTGTCAGCGATGTTAGGGAGGGCAGATTAGGGGTTAATACTATTTATTATAGGGTTAGTGAGGCGGATTAGGGGTTAATAACTTTATTATAGTAGCGGTGCGGTCCGCTCGGCAGATTAGGGGTTAATAAGTGTAGGCAGGTGGAGGCAACGTTGTGGGAGGAAGATTAGGGGTTAATAAATATAATATAGGGGTCGGCGGTGTTAGGGGCAGCAGATTAGGGGTACATAAGGATAATGTAAGTAGCGGCGGTTTACGGAGCGGCAGATTAGGGGTTAAAAATAATATGCAGGGGTCAGCGATAGCGGGGGCGGCAGATTAGGGGTTAATAAGTGTAAGTTTAGGGGTGTTTAGACTCGGGGTACATGTTAGGGTGTTAGGTGCAGACTTAGGAAGTGTTTCCCCATAGCAAACAATGGGGCTGCGTTAGGAGCTGAACGCGGCTTTTTTGCAGGTGTTAGGTTTTTTTTCAGCTCAAACAGCCCCATTGTTTCCTATGGGGGAATCGTGCATGAGCACGTTTTTGAGGCTGGCCGCGTCCGTAAGCAATTCTGGTATCGAGAGTTGAAGCTGCGTTAAATATGCTCTACGTTCCTTTTTTGGAGCCTAATGCAGCCTTTATGTGGACTCTCAATACCAGAGTTATTTTTATGGTGCGGCCAGAAAAAAGCCGGCGTTAGCTACGCGGGTCCTTACCGACAAAACTCTAAATCTAGCCGTAAGCTAGCTACAATATAACTATTAGTTATATTATAGCTAGCTTAGGTTTTATTTTTATTTGACAGGTAAGTTTGTATTTAGTCTTAAATGGGTATTATTTAGTTAATAATTGTAATTTTAATTTAGGTCTATTTTAATTATGTTAAAGTTAGGGGGTGTTAGGTTTAGGGTTACGGTTGGGGTTAGGTTTTGGGGTTAATATAGTTTAATTTGGGTTGTGATGTGGGGGGCTGGCGGTTTAGGGGTTAATAGGTTTATTTAGTGGTAGTGATGTAGGAGGCCAGAGGTTTAGGGGTTAATAACTTTATTTAGTGGCGGCGATGTCGGGGGCGGCGAAATAGGGTTTAATATATTTATTATAGTGTGAGCGATGTTGGGGGGCGAGGGAATAGAGGTTAATAACTTTATTATAGTGTCTGCGATATCGGGAGCGGCAGATTAGGGGTTAATAGATTTATTTTGGTGGTGGCGATGTCGGGAGCAGCAGATTAGGTGTTAATAATTTTATGTAGGTGTTGTCGTAGTTGGGGGCAGCAGATTAGGGGTGTTTAGACATGGGGTTTATGTTAGGGTGTTAGGTTTAAACGTAACTTTTTTTTCCCCATAGACATCAATGGGGTTGCGTTACGGAGCTTTTCATTCCGCGATCGCAGGTGTTAGGTGTTTTCCTAACACACTCTCCCCATTGATGTCTATTGGGAAAGCGTGCACGAGCACGTCAAAGCAGCGCTTATATTTTCTGCGGTATGGAGCTCAACAGAACCATATCGCATGCAGAAGGTGGCTTTTCTAAAACTCGCAATGGCCGCGCTATGAAGTGTGAAATAACGCAACTCTCTACAGCTCAAAACTCGTAATCTAAGTGTCATTGATATATTAATTAATCTATTTTTTACGTATAATGAAGAGCTGTTTCTCTGCTACAGGATGAGTAATGTAACAGATTAGCCTGTAACAATTAATGCAAATCCCTGTTCTCCATTTACATTATCAGTCAAATAAAAAGAAAACATAATATTTTTCTAAGAATTGACCTATTGAGAAAAGACAACTGACATTAGAACCAGTCTTAGTAAAAATATATTTGTGGTCACTGAGAATTGTTGAAGATTAATGGTTTACATAGTAGCTCAGTGTTATATGAATGTGCGGCTGAAACACTAAACTAAACTCTGTTGCAAAAGCATTGGGATCATTTTCCTAACAAACTGTTGAGCTGTATGTAATATGATCCTAAAGGCTCTAATTAGTTGTTGATATTGACTTGTTAGCCATGTAACGCTAATGTCGTACACAAGGCTACTGTAAGCCTTCTGAGACCAAAAGAATGCTGAGTTTAGCATATAATGTTACATCGTTATAATGTCATTTTAACACTACCGACCCTGCTCTGCTGTGTTCAGCCCCTTCAAAGGGGATAAACACATAATTAAAATAATGTTCTAGAGCCACAGAGCACTGCTGGTCCCAAGTGGACATGACTGCTGACCTTGTCATATACCATGGCATCTACTTATCAAGCCGTCAACCGCAAATACGCTGGAATTCTGCACCGTAATTGTGGAGAGCTTGATTCTCCTTAGTTATCAAAGCCTACAGACCGGCAAAAGTAGAATTTTGTGATGTAACATACGATCCGCCGGTCTCAGTCCGACACAGATCAATGCTTATGTCACTACAGATGTTCCGAATGCAAATTCGGCACTATTTTACTACTTTTGCAAGTTAACAAATACCT
This sequence comes from Bombina bombina, assembly GCF_027579735.1. Taxonomy (NCBI): domain Eukaryota; kingdom Metazoa; phylum Chordata; class Amphibia; order Anura; family Bombinatoridae; genus Bombina; species Bombina bombina. The sequence continues at coordinate 1,405,769,079 of NC_069500.1, forward strand.
ACCAGGTACACTCGGCACTATTTCGGCCCAGAGTACCTGGTTTTCAATCCGCCGCCCTGAAGGCGGCGGATGCCATAGGAATCAATGGGAGTCTGAAAGCAGCGAAAGCTCATGTTCGCTGCTGCCCGATATCCCATTGATTCCTATGGGAGAATAAAAGTTATGTTTACACCTAACACCCTAACATGTACACTGAGTCTAAACACTCCTAATCTGCCGCCCCCTACACCGCCGCAACCTACATTATAATTATTAACCCCTAATCTGCCACCCAGCCACCGCCGCAACCTTCATAAAAGTATTAACCCCTATCCCGCCGTTCCCGGAGCACACCACAACTAAATAAATGTATTAACTCCTAAACCGCTAGCCCCCCACATCGCCATAAACTAAATTAACCTATTAATCCCTAAACCTAACAACCCGCTAACTGTACATTAAATATTAACTCATCCCTATCTTATAATAAATGTAAACTTACCTTTAGATTTAAAATAAACTATATTAAACTACTAATTAACCTATTCTAACTATAATAATAAAATTACATTAAACTATATTAAACTACTAATTAACCTATTCCAACTATAATAATAAAATTACATTAAACTATATTAAACTAATAATTAACCTATTCTAACTATAATAATAAAATTACATTAAACTATATTAAATGAATAATTAATCTATCCTAACTTTTATACTAAAATTACATAAATAACTATATTATATATGTAACCACCTAACCCTACTCAAATAATTTTATTCTACACTAAAAAATTACAAAGTTACAAAAAACTAACTAAGTTACAAAAAATAACAAACACTAAGTTACAAAAAATTAAAAAAGAAATTATCCAATAGGATTGAGCTGTCATTCTATTGGCTGATTGGATCAGCCAATAGGATGAAAGCTCAATCCTATTGGCTGATTGCAACAGCCAATAGGATTTTTTCAACCTTAATTTCGATTGGCTGATAGAATTCTATCAACCAATCGGAATCTAAGGGACGCCATATTGGATGACGTCACTTAAAGGAACCGTCATTCAGTAAGAAGACTCCGGATGAAGAGGATGCTCCGCGTCGGATGTCTTGAAGATGGAGCCGCTCCGCGTCGGATGGATGAAGATAGAAGATGCCGTCTGGATGAAGACTTCTGCCCGTCTGGAGGACCACTTCGCCTGGCTTGGATGAAGACTTCTCCCGGCTTCGTTGAGGACTTCGGCCCGGTTGGATGAAGACTTCTGCCGCTTCCTTGAGGATGGATGTCCGGTCTTCAGAACTGTAAGTCGATCTTCAGGGAGTTAGTGTTAGGTTTTTTTAAGGGTGTATTGGATGGGTTTTATTTTTAGGTTAGGGCTTTGGGCCGCAAAAGAGCTAACTGCCCTTTTAAGGGCAATGCCCATCCAAATGCCCTTTTCAGTGCAATGGGGAGCTTAGGTTTTTTTTTAGTTAGGGTTTTATTTGGGGGGTTTGGTAGTGTGGGTGGTGGGGGGGGGTTGTTTGTATTTTTTTTACAGGTAAAAGAGCTGATTTCTTTGGGGCAATGCCCCGCAAAAGGCCCTTTTAAGGGCTATTGGTAGTTTAGTTTAGGCTAGGGTTTTTTTATTTTGGGGGGGCTTTTTTATTTTGATAGGGCTATTAGATTAGGTGTAATTAGTTTAAATATCTTGTAATTTGTTTTTTATTTTCTGTAATTTAGTGTTAGTTTTTTTTGTACTTTAGCTATTTTAATTTAATTTAGGTAATTGTATTTAATTTAGTTAATTTATTTAATTATATTGTAGTGTTAGGTGTTAGTGTAACTTAGGTTAGGTTTTATTTTACAGGTAAATTTGTCTTTATTTTAGCCAGGTAGTTATTAAATAGTTAATAACTATGTAATAACTATTCTACCTAGTTAAAATAAATACAAACTTGCCTGTAAAATAAAAATAAACCCTAAGATAGCTACAATGTAACTAATAGTTATATTGTAGCTAGCTTAGGGTTTATTTTATAGGTAAGTATTTAGTTTTAAATAGGAATTATTTAGTTATTAATAGTAGATTTTATTTAGATTTATTGTAATTATATTTAAGTTAGGGGTGTTAGGGTTAGACTTAGGTTTAGGGGTTAATAAATTTAATATAGTGGCGGCGACGTTGGGGATGGCAGATTAGGGGTTAATAAGTATCATGTAGGTGGCGGTGGTGTAGGGGGCGGCAGATTAGGGGTTAATAACATAATGTAGGTGGCGGTGGGCTCCGGAAGCGGCAGGATAGGGGTTAATAAGTTTATTAGAGTGGCAGTGGGCTCCGGGAGTGGCAGGATAGGGGTTAATAAGTTTATTAGAGTGGCGGTGGGCTCCGGGAGCGGCAGGATAGGGGTTAATAAGTTTATTGCGGTGGGCTCCGGGAGCGGTGGTTTAGGGTTTAATAACTTTATTTAGTTGCGGCAGGGTCCGTGAGCAGTGGGATAGGGGTAAAACAGTATAGTATAGTGTGGGTGTTTAGTGACAGTATACCAATATAGCTGGGGAAAAGCCGAAGAGCAGCGAGATCGATGACTGTTAGTTAACAACAGTCCGCTGCTCATCGCCCCGTACTTGGTGCGCGGCTTTTTGACAGCTTTTTTGGTAACTTTGGAGAACGTATTCAGGTCGGCGGCAGTGATGTTGGGCGATCTTAGGCAAGCGTATTTGTCCCGTCGAATGCAAGTAAGTTGACGGCTTGATAAGTAGATGCCCATATCGCTTTACAACACATTTTATTTCAATAAACATAATAAATATATACAGTACATAACTTTTACTAGTTGTATACATGAGTGTAATACTATATTGTAATATATGTAACGTGTTGTAATGTACTTTTTTTTTAACTCTAACACTTTACTTCAGGTCTCCAGTCTCGCTAACTTTTATAGATCTGTTATGCGTTTCCCTAAAGCGCAACACGTAACTCATTATTTGCTTGTAAAGTGCCACTAGATTCCATTGGGTGCACAATGACACATTCATTGTAAAAAATGTTGTCAGCTAGGATGAACCTCCAGGGTAAAGGTGGAAAATATATCTAAATAGGTGGGTTTTTAAAGAAAGCTTGTAGCTAGGCAATATCAGAAACTGTCTGATGGGGCTGGGAAGAGAGTTCCAGAGTGCAGGAGCATCATTGGAAAAGTCTTAGAGATTGGAGAGCGAAGTACTAATGATGGCAGTTAGTAGACTTAGCTTGGAGGTTAGTCAAAAGTATTTGAAGATATTTTAGATCTCTGTATCTTGTTTGGTGGTTGTGATGATCCTCACACACTTCTAAAATGAGTGCTTAAACAGATGGGGTATAATTATATGGTATAGGGCTCCAGCAACCTTCAAATGCTTGTTTGCTAAATTATAATGACTTTGTCCATTGGAATAAAGTCAAATCTTTAGTCTCATGCTGTGAAAAGTTATCCATTTTTTACTATTCAAGAACAGTGGAGAGTTTATATCTCTTTTTCACATTTTTCTCTATAAATGATTAATGACCACACAACCTATAGGGAAATTAACACCCACATCTTTTTCATGATTCATACAGAGCATGTAATCTAAAACAACTTTACAATTTACTTCTATTATAAAAGTTGCTTCATTCTATTGGTATCCTGTGTTGACAAAGCATCAATGCGCTACTGGGAGCCAATCACAAGAGATTTTTGTGCTGCCACCAATCAGCCCTTTGTGTGCAGAAACATTTCTATATTTTTTTGCAGTTCATTTTAAACTGCACTTTTACTTTATCAGAAATGAATTATATTTCCGTGGAGACATATCATGTGACAGATAGCTAGGCCTGCTGACTTTATTTTGGGAAATACAACTTTCAATTAACGAAGTGTAACCCTTTGTGTGCAGAAACATTTCTCTTTTCTTTCAGTTAGTTTTAAACTGCATGTTTACTTTTTTTTAAAATAATATAAATTTAATAAAAATCACAATTCAATAAAAGTCATCAAAACATGTAATAAACAAAAATAAACAATAGTAAACTTTATGAATTTAGTGATACATTTTTTAAAAGTTAATGGATACATTGCCCCAGACTTTATTTTCAAGTCCTTCCTATGTTTCCAAAAACACTTCACCTGTTTCTCTTTCTGAGGTGTTTTGTTTAGGCTTATGTACTGTCAAGCCTACTTACCTAGCTCAGTAACTCTGCTGCCACTCCTGCCTCTGCCGTCCCTGCCCTGTGGTTGTCATCATCCGTCAATGCCAAATCATCAAGGTATTGCTGGCCTCTTTCTCCAAGGGACTCTAAACACATGTTTATCTTCTGTCCTTGGAGCTTAGTTTGGTTACTCTGCTTCCTGCTGCTGCCTCTTCTTTTCATGCTGATCTCTGAGTAAAGTCTCCAAGAAGAATTATTAACTACAAACTTGTTATGCAGCAGGTGTGTGAGAAACTGAGGAATGTGGGTACTTAAGTGTGAGGGATTTGAAAAAAAAAATTGTGTTGAACGATAAGAAAAAATTAATTTGGAATCTCTTTGTAAAAATTGTTCCAGTTCCTATATGTATTCGTGCCTCAGTTAGTAATGAATGTTTGGATTGTTTGCATTTGCTAGCAGTGTAATTATGCGGCTAAAAGGAGCGTTTTGAGAGCTCCCCATAGGCTTTAATGCAATGTAATGAATTCTGAATTTAAAAAAATGAATATCTGAATATTCAGCCAAACTGAATGGGCTAACGAACAAGATTCTGATGACCTAAATCAGTTGAAAATTCAGAACTGAAAATTTCATATGAACCGAAAATGTATCCGGTGCACATGTCTAGAAAACTTACATTTAACAGCTTACACTGTATTCATACCTATGATACAAATATTATATTAGCACATAAAGGGCCAGATTACAAGTGGAGCACAAAATCGCACTTTCGGTAGAGCACTAACAGTAAACCTTTTTTGCGAGTCGGGTTGCACTGGTATTATGAGTTGAAAGTAAAACGTTATAGCTCCAGCGCTAACCTGACTCACACAAAAAGGTTTACTGCTAGCACAGTTACACTATCGTGCGCACGATAACCTAGCATAGAAGTCAATGGAGCAAAAAAGTAAAAAAAAACCTAACACCCTATTTGCTTGCTAACCTGAATTGCCATAAGACCCCTACTGTAATAACCCCTAAACCGCCACATAGCCCACCGCAACGTCCCCACTACAATATTAACCCCTAATCCACCACACCCCCACATTGCAAAGTCTAGATTACAATATTAACCCCTAAACTGCCAGGCCACCAACAAAAAGTAAAATACTACACTATTAACCCCTAAACCTAAAGCCCACCACTGCAAGAGAAGTCACTAACATCTAACCCCCTTACCTAAAACCCCCTAAGTTAACCCAAAATAAACTAATCCTGCTTTTAAAAAAAAACTTACCTTTTAAAATAAAAAATGTTACATTACTATTTAAATAAAAAAATCCTAACATTACAATTAAAATAAAAAAATCTTAACATGTCTGTTTAAATAAAAAAAAACGTTACCATTACTAAAATAAAAAACTAACATTACAAAAAATAACAAAGTCTAACATTACAAAAATAACAAAGCAATTACCAACAATAAAAAGACAAACAAAAAAAGTCTAATCTTAAACCCCTCCCCCCCAAAAAAACCCCCCACTGAACCCCACGATGGTACTCACTGAAGATAATGGCGGCGAAGCTCCATCTGGATCCCAGCGGCACTCCATCTTCATCCATCTTCTTATCTTGCGGCAGCCCATTTTCTGGCAGTGTCCATCTTTTGAGCTTGAACACGGAGGTCCTTTTCATGCAGTCCCCAGCCGCACACTCAATTTGGAAAGCAAGGTACATCTTTTATATAGGGGAACAATTGCATTTCTATTGGCTGATTTGAATGTTCACTTAGGGGGTGTTAGGCTAGTGGGTTATCTTGCATTGGTGGGTTAATAGTGTAGAGGTTTAGTTTGTGGTGGGGGGCTGATGGTTTAGGGGTTAATAGTGTAGAGGTTTAGTTTGCGGTGGGGGCTGGTGGTTTATGGGTTAATAGTGTACATAGGTAGTTTGCGATGTGTGGGATGGTGGTTTAGAGGTTTGTAGTGTAGTTTAGTGCAACTGTTTCATCTGATCAAAATTTTTACATGACCTTCCAGGTCGTGTAAAAAGTTTGAGCGGTAAATGCAATTGTAATATGAGCTCATATTACCGCTCTACGCTACCCATAGAAAATACGTACTGATTAATACCTGGGATAAGCATGCAGCTGTCCAATGTACTAATTAATGCCGGGGATAAGCATAAGGCTATCCTACATACTAATTAATGCTTGGGATAAGCATAAGGCTATTCTAAATACTAATTAATGCCTTAGATAAGCATAAAGTTATCCTACATACTAATTAATGCCTGGGATAAGTATAAGGCTATCCTACATACTAATTAATGCCTGGTATAAGCATAAGGCTATCCTACATACTAATTAATGCCTGGTATAAGCATAAGACTATCCTACATACTGATTAATGTCTGGGATAATCATAAGGATATCATACATACTGATTAATGTCTTGGATAAGCATAAGGATAAGCATAAGACTATCCTACATACTGATTAATGTCTGGGATAAGCATAAGGATATCATACATACTGATTAATGTCTGGGATAAGCATAAGGATATCATACATACTGATTAATGTCTGGGATAAGCATAAGGATATCATACATACTGATTAATGTCTTGGATAAGCATAAGGATAAGCATAAGGCTATCCTACATACCAATTAATGTCTTTGATAAGCATAACGCTATCCTACATACTATCCTATATGAACTAGATAAGTTTATACTTTCAGAAAATATCGAGCAGACTTGCTGGGCCTATGGCTCTTATCTGCCGTCAAAATCTGTTTCTATACGTAATATGTTACATTATTTAACAGTTTCAGTGCTGAACACACTGACAATAAAGGACATGGTGAGATGTTTTCTAGAGCGAGTACAGTGACCATGAAAATGGCTTTATCTTGGCACTTTCTGTGATCAATCATTTCCTCAATAGCAATATAACATCAGTGCACCTTTCCAAATAAAACCCACAGAGGAAGCATTTAACTAGCGACAGGATGTTCCCGTTTTGGCTTGAGATGTCTATTGATCACTAGCAGGAAAGCTGAGTTCTGCAGTTTCCTCTGGACACAGGGCCAGATCGTGACTGTGCAACACAGACTGATGCACCCAGTTTTTTTGTTTTAACATTTTATTGATTTACCCCAATAAACAACCAAACAATTTGTTATACTTTAAACATTAGCTCATTGCTATAAATGATCCATTTTCAAAACATTAGTAGATCTATGTCTTGGTATCAATAATTGAACCTTATGTCTGGGAGCAATAGGTAGACAGGGATATTGTGTAAGGTCAGTTAATCAGCCTTGTTAAAATGACACTCTAATCTGTTAGAGCATGTCATTTTAACACTAGCAATGCTGTAATGCTCTGTGTTTAACCCCGACAAAGGGTTAAAATTCTTTACATAAAGGGTGGTTGATTCATGGACTAAACTTCCACAAGAGGTGACAATGGCAAACACTGTGGAGGACTTCAAGAATCCCTGGGATAAGCATAAAGCTATCCTACATACTGATTAATGCCTGGGATAAGCATACGGCTATCCTACATACTGATTAATGCCTGGAATAAGCATAAGACTATCCTATGTACTGATTATTGCCTGGTATAAGCATAAAGTTATCCTACATACTGATTAATGCCTGGGATTAGCATAAGACTATACTATGTACTGATTATTGCCTAGTATAAGCATAAAGTTATCCTACATACTGATTAATGCCTGGGATAAGCATAAGGCTATCATAAATACTGATTAATGCCTTGGATAAGTAAAAGGCTATCCTACATACTGATTAATGCCTGGGATAAGCATAAGGCTATCCTACATACTGATTAATGCCTGGGATAAGCATACGGCTATCCTATATACTGATTAAAGCCTGGATAAGCATATGGCTATCCTATGTACTAATTAATGCCTGGGATAAGCATACGGCTATCCTACGTACTGATTAATGCCTGGGATAAGCATGCGGCTATCTTACATACTAATTAATGCCTGGGATAAGCATAAGGTTATCCTACGTACTGATTAATGCTTGGGATAATCATACAGCTATCTTACATACTAAGTAATGCCTGTGATAAGCATAAGGTTATCCTAAGTCATGTCTATGACTACAGCCAGTATGGCTGAAACTGGTCAGACTTTTCCTTGAAGCTCACATATTTTCTATATGGAGTCTGCCTATTTTTGTAATTTTTATCACATTTAATAAAACTTTTTTCAGTATTTTAAAGTGCTTCCATTTCTTGCTGGAACACCTTTGGAATTTTTTTCTTATCCTATGTACTGATTAATGCCTGGGATAAGCATACAGTTATCCTACACACTGATTAATGCCTGGGATAAGCATACAGTTATCCTACATACTGATTAATGCCTGGGATAAGCATACAGTTATCCTACATACTGATTAATGCCTGGAATAAGCATGAAGCTATCCTACATACGTATTAATGCCTGGGATAAGCATAAGGCTATCCTACATACTGAATAATGCCTGGGATAAGCATAAGGTTATCATACATACTGATTATTGCCTGTGATAAGCATAAGGCTATCTTACATACTTATTAATACCTGGGGTAAGCATAAGGCTATCCTACATGCTAATTAATGCCTGGGATCAGCATAAAGCTATCTTACATTCTAATCAATGCCTGTGATAAGCATGAGGCTATCCTACATACGAATGAATGCCTGGGAGAGGCAGAAGGCTATCCTACATACTGATTAATGACTGGGATAAGCATAAGACTATCCTACATACTGATTAATGCCTGGGATAAGCATAAGGCTATCCTACATACTGATTAATGCCTGGCATACGAAAACAGCTATCCTACGTACTAATTAATGCCTGGGAAAAGCAAAAGGCTAGCTACATGCTAACTAATGCTTGGGAAAAGCATAAGGCTATCCTTCATACTAACTAATGCCTATTATAAGCATATGGCTATCCTACATACTGATTAATGCCTGGGATAAGCATAATGCTACCCTACATACTAATTGATGCCTGGTATAAGCATAAGACTATCCTACATACTAATTAATGCCTGGGATAAGCATAAAGCTATCTTATATACAAATTATTGGCTGGGATAAGCAGAAAGCTATCCTACATACTGATTAATGCCTGGGATAAGCAAAAAAACTATCCTACCTACTGATTAATGCCTTGGATAAGCATAAGGCTATCCTTTGTACTAATTAATGCCTTGGATAAGCATAAGGCTATCCTATGTACTAATTAATGCCTTGGATAAGCATAAGGCTATCCTAAATACTAATTAATGCCTTGGATAAGCATAAGGCTATTCTATGTACTAATTAATGCCTGGGATAAGCATAAGACTATCCTACGTACTAATTAATGTCTGGGATAAGCATAATGCTATCCTACATACTGATTAATGCCTGGGGTAAGCATATGACTATCCTATGTACTAATTTATGCCTGGGATAAGAAAAAGGCTATCTTACATGCTAACTAAAGCCTGGGAAAAGCATAAGGCTATCCTACATACTAACTAATGCCTGTGATAAGCATACGGCTAACCTACATACTGATTAATGCCTGGGATAAGCATACGCCTATCCTACATACTGATTAATGTCTGGGATAAGCATAAGGCTATCCTACATACCAACTAATGCCTGTGATAAGCATAAGGCTATCTTACATACTAAGTAATAGCTGGGAAAAGCATACACCTATCCTACATACTGATTAAAGCCTAGATAAGCATATGGATATCCTATGTACTAATTAATGCCCGGGATAAGCATACGGCTATCCTACGTGCTGATTAATGCCTGGGATAAGCATGCAGCTATCCTACATACTAATTAATGCCTGGGATAAGCATAAGGTTATCTTATGTAATGATTAATGCTTGGGATAAGCATACGGCTATCCTACGTACTGATTAATGTCTGGGATAAGCATAAGGCTCTCCTACCTACTGATTAAAGGGCCACTAAACCCAAAATCTTTCTTTCATGATTCAGATAGAGAATAGAAATTTAAACAACATTACCATTTACTTCTATCATTTATTTTGCTTCATTTTTTAGATATCCTTAGTTGCAGAAAAACCAATGCACATGGTGAGCCAATCACACAAGGCTTCTATGTGCAGCAACCAATCAGCAGCTGCTGAGCATATCTAGATATGCTTTTCTGCAAAGAATATCAAGAGAATAAAACAAATTAGATAATAGAAGTAAATTAGAAAGATGTTTAAAATTGCATTCTCTTTCTAAATCATGAAAGAAAAAATGTGGGTGTCATGTCCCTTTAATGCCTAGTATAAGCATAAGGCTATCCTACATACTGATTAATGCCTAGTATAAGAATAAGGCTATCCTGCATACCGATTAATACCTGGAAAGCATAAGGCTATCCTACATACTGATTAATGCCTAGTATAAGCATAAGGCTATCCTACATACTGATTAATGCCTGGATAAGCATAAGGCTATCATACATACTGATTAATGCCTTGGATAAGTAAAAGGCTATCCTACATACTGATTAATGCCTGTGATAAGCATAAGGCTATCCTACATACTGATTAATGCCTGGGATAAGCATACGGCTATCCTATATACTGATTAAAGCCTGGATAAGCATATGGCTATCCTATGTACTAATTAATGCCTGGGATAAGCATACGGCTATCCTACGTACTGATTAATGCCTGGGATAAGCATGCGGCTATCTTACATACTAATTAATGCCTGGGATAAGCATAAGGTTATCCTACGTACTGATTAATGTTTGGGATAATCATACAGCTATCCTACATACTAAGTAATGCCTGTGATAAGCATAAGGTTATCCTAAGTCATGTCAATGACTACAGCCAGTATGGCTGAAACTGGTCAGACTTTTCCTTGAAGCTCACATATTTTCTATATGGAGTCTGCCTATTTTTGTATTTTTTATCACATTTAATAAAGCTTTTTTCAGTATTTTAAAGTGCTTCCATTTCTTGCTGGAACACCTTTGGAATCTTTTTCTTATCCTATGTACTGATTAATGCCTGGGATAAGCATACAGTTATCCTACATACTGATTAATGCCTGGGATAAGAATACAGTTATCCTACATACTGATTAATGTCTGGGATAAGCATACAGTTATCTTACATACTGATTAATGCCTGGAATAAGCATGAAGCTATCCTACATACGTATTAATGCCTGGGATAAGCATAAGGCTATCCTACATACTGAATAATGCCTGGGATAAGCATAAGGTTATCATACATTCTGATTATTGCCTGTGATAAGCATAAGGCGATCTTACATACTTATTAATACCTGGGGTAAGCATAAGGCTATCCTACATGCTAATTAATGCCTGGGATCAGCATAAAGCGATCTTACATTCTAATCAATGCCTGTGATAAGCATGAGGCTATCCTACATACGAATGAATGCCTGGGAGAGGCAGAAGGCTATCCTACATACTGATTAATGACTGGGATAAGCATAAGACTATCCTACATACTGATTAATGCCTGGGATAAGAAAACAGTTACCCTACGTACTAATTAATGCCTGGGAAAAGCAAAAGGCTAGCCTACATGCTAACTAATGCTAGGGAAAAGCATAAGGCTATCCTTCATACTAACTAATGCCTATTATAAGCATATGGCTATCCTACATACTGATTAATGCCTGGGATAAGCATAATGCTACCCTACATACTAATTAATGCCTGGTATAAGCATAAGACTATCCTACATACTATTTAATGCCTGGGATAAGCATATGGCTATCATATGTGCTGATTAATGCCTGGGATAAGCATAAAGCTATCTTATATACAAATTATTGGCTGGGATAAGCAGAAAGCTATCCTACATACTGATTAATGCCTGGGATAAGCATAAAACTATCCTACCTACTGATTAATGCCTTGGATAAGCATAAGGCTATCCTTTGTACTAATTAATGCCTTGGATAAGCATAATTCTATCCTACGTACTAATTAATGCCTTGGATAAGCATAAGGCTATCCTAAATACTAATTAATGCCTTTTTATAAGCATAAGGCTATTCTATGTACTAATTAATGCCTGGGATAAGCATAAGACTATCCTACATACTAATTAATGCCTGGGATAAGCATAAGGCTATCCTTTGTACTAATTAATGCCTTGGATAAGCATAAGACTATCCTACGTACTAATTAATGCCTTGGATAAGCATAAGGCTATCCTAAATACTAATTAATGCCTTGGATAAGCATAAGGCTATTCTATGTACTAATTAATGCCTGGGATAAGCATAAGACTATCCTAAATACTAATTAATGCCTGGGATAAGCATAAGGCTATCCTACATACTAATTAATGCTTGGGATAAGCATAAGGCTATCCTACGTACTAATTAATGTCTGGGTTAAGCATAAGGCTATCAAAAAATGTATGTAAGGAGCGCCAGAAGGCTAAAGGTGTTAATAGATAAAATATATAGGGTCTACAATAAAATTAGTTACTTCAGTGAATTACAGAAAGCTGGCGGGAAGGTAACGTGTGACACTGTGACTGTGTCTTGAGAATCTGAGACTGTGCTTCCTGGGATTGTGCGGAAGACAGTGGGGCAGTGGCAGTGGGCTGGATTGTGGAGCTGCCCCATGGACCAGATCTCCAAGAGTCATTCATTTTCCTGTGGCTGTATCTACGTATCTTTGCTTTACAAAACTGACAAGGATTTTGGTATGGCCGGCTGAAAAAGTTTCTTGCCCAAAGAAGCTTTATAAGTACTCCAAGGTATCCTGTGTGCTAAGTGCACTTAAGAGCAGATACGTAACTCTACTAAAGTAAGGATACAAAGATGAATCAGCTGGGAAGTCTTTTTAGTTTTAAAAGAAACCACCTTTAACCAATAGGATCGAAGCATTCTGACAGCTCCCACACATGTGACCATAACGGCTACATACCCGAATCTCCACGGAAGCGGAGCAATCTGTGAGTTTACTGCACCGGGATATAACCCTGAAGGAATAAGGTAATAGACACCCACTTACCGGGGACTGCTAACAGTATATACAACCGGTCTTGGAAGCATATTGTATTTTGGGACTGCTTAAAATCAGTGGCTCCTCATTGGACTCTCTCATCTGACTGTCCTTTATGTGGTGGTAATTTTTAGGGCTATTGATTTTATTTGTATATATCGGAGACGTCCGATTTTTATAAATGTTTGTGGGTATAAAATTTCTGCCATAGTTTTTATTCTATTCTTTGTATATTAAGTAAAATTAAATATGCATATGCACCATATTTTGCCTATCACTAATTTTATTGTAGACCCTGTATATTTATTAACACCTTTAGCCTTCTGGCGCTCCTAACTTACATTTTTTGATTGCATTTGACCTTTACCTATTGTGGGGGATACTTAGTTATATTTAGGAGCGTGGTGTATTATACTCAGCGCACACTCCTCTGCTTGTTTGTAATAAGCATAAGGCTATCCTATGTTCTAATTAATGCCTGGGATAAGCATAAGGCTATCCTACATACTAATTAATGCTTGGGATAAGCATAAGGCTATCCTATGTACTAATTAATGCCTGGGATAAGCATAAGGCTATCCTACATACTAATTAATGCCTGGGATAATCATACGGCTACCCTACATACTAATTAATGCCTGGGATAAGCATAAGGCTATCCTACATACTAATTAATGCTTGGGATAAGCATAAGGCTATCCTACATACTAATTAATGCCTGGGATAAGCATAAGGCTATCCTATGTACTAATTAATGCCTGGGATAAGCATAAGGCTATCCTATGTACTAATTAATGCCTGGGATAAGCATAAGGCTATCCTATGTACTAATTAATGCCTGGGATAAGCATAAGGCTATCCTACATACTAATTAATGCTTGGGATAAGCATACGGCTATCCTACGTACTAATTAATGCCTGGGATAAGCATAAGGCTATCCTATGTACTAATTAATGCCTGGTATAAGCATAAGGCTATCCTACATTCTAATTAATGCCTGGGATAAGCATAAGGCTATCCTATGTACTAATTAATGCCTGGGATAAGCATAAGGTTATCCTATGTACTAATTAATGCCTGGGATAAGCATAAGGCTATCCTACATACTAATTAATGCTTGGGATAAGCATACGGCTATCCTACGTACTAATTAATGCCTGGGATAAGCATAAGGCTTTCCTACATACTAATTAATGCTTGGGATAAGCATACGACTATCCTATGAACAAGATAAGTTTATACTTTTTAGGAAATTATGGGCAGACTTGTTGGCCCTTGGTTCTTGCCTGCCATCAAAATATATGTTTATTTGTTTCTATGTTTAAGATAAAGTCACTATATAAGCTTTAATAGCCAGATGATCACTGTGGTAATAAAAACTGCAAGCAATCGTTACATTTAACCAGATCATCGTAATATGGGCAAAACTTTTTTAGCACTCCCCATACTTGTAATGGATAGCAATGGGAACGCTATTAGCACATCCATTGTGCCCATATTACAAGTGGCTAGTTAAAAGGACAGTAAAGTCATAATTGATTATTTAGACAGAGAATACAAATTTAAACAACATTCCAATTTATTTCTATTATTTAATTTGCTCCCTTCTCTCGTTATCCATTGCTGAAAGGTTTATCTAAGAAAGCTCAGGAGCATCAAATAACCTAGGTTCTAGTTGCTGATTGGTGGCTGCATATATATACCGATTGTCATTGGCTCGCCTATGTGTTCAATTAGAATCTACTACTGCATTGCTGCTCCATCAACAAATGATACAAAGAGAATGAAGGAGATACGATAATAGAAGTAAATTGGAAAGTTGTTTAGAATTGTATGTTCTATCTAAATCAGGAAAGAAACAATTTGGGTTTCATGTCCCTTTAAGTGTCCAAAATACTACTGTTAAATGTAAGACCTTAAAGGGACATTAAACCCAAATTGTTTCTTTCCTGATTTAGATAGAGAATACAATGTTAAACAACTTTCTAATTTATTTCTATTATTTCATTTGCCTTTATCTCTTGATATTCTTTCCTAAAAAGCATATCTAGATAGGCACAGGTGCTGCTGATTGGTGGCTGCACATAGATGCCTTGTGTAATTGGCTAACCCATGTGCATTGCTATTTATTTAACAAAGGATATCTAAAGAACGAAGCAAATTAGATAATAGAAGTGAATTTGAATATTGTTTAAATTTGTATTCTCTGAATCGTGAAATTAAATTTTAGATTTAATGTCCCTTTAAGTAAACCATTATTATTAATAGTATAGCACAGAACTACACAAAGAATTCCACTACTTGCGCCCCATTGGCTTAACCCATCCTCTGCTAAGTGCACCATTGGCTTAGCACTTGAGTGATATCTGTCAGGAATTTTACTGCAAACCCCCAATCTATTATGTGAAGGATTTAGTGCACCCATGCTATCCGACACGCCTTAGACTATCATGATAAAATATAACTGTGATTTGTAATATAAAAAACAGAAGCCCTATTGGTTTTGGTTATACTTGAGCAATTGTTATGCACAATAGCACTAGAATTATGAGCTAGTCAGCATTATATATTTTCACCTATAGATTACCTACATTATTTAAGAAAGAGATTTTTCATAAGCAAATTCATTGTTTTTTGTGTGTGTAATTATTTTCAGTAAAATAAATAAATAAATACTATGGCTAGATCATTGCCTTTGGTTGTCTACTTTAAAAAAATATATAGTTATGTTGGTTAGTTATGCTAGCCATACCAAATAAGAGTTGCCCGTTGTATCATTTTAGAATATGAGATAAAAATCTGTAAATATAGACCTTATTGTTATCAAAATTAATATCAATTTTATAAATGTTTGGTCTTAACTTACTCAAAAGATTACAATAAACACATTTTGAGATTTTTTTCCCAGGCAGTTGTTTAGCTACAGATTTTTGTGATATGGCATAATGAATCCTGTAACATATTTTTATTTTTTTATATTATTATTATTATTATTATTATTATTATAATAATAATTATTATTATTATATATATTTATTTGTAAAGCACCAAGAGATTCTGCAGCACTATAAACATAGCTATGATATGTAAAGAAAACGGGTAGAGGGCCCTGCCAAGAGTTGCCAAATCATCTTACACAAAGGTGATCTACAGCTGGACTCGTCGGCTACCATGATAAGGGGGTTCAAAGCAATGACAAAAGAAGAAGAGGAACTGAGGTAAGAAAAGGTTAGGATACATTCTATATATCCCTGAAGAGTAGAGTCTTTAAGGTGCTGTTAAAACTGTGAAACCTATGGAAGAGTCTCATGGAGCAAGGGAGGGAGTTCCACAAGATTGGGACCATTCTGGAGAAGTCCTGTAGATGGGAATGTGAGGAGGTGACTAGTGAGGAGGAGAGAAGGTCATGAACATAGCGAAGGCAACAGGAGGGAGACTATCTGGAGGCAAGGTCAGAGATATAGAGAGAAGCAGTGTTATTAAAGTCTTTGAATGTTAGAGTCAGGATTTTGTATTTTATTCTGGAGGTTAGAGGAAGCCAGTGAAGGGATTGGCAGAAAGGTACTGCCGATGGATTTTGAGCAAGATAGGGTGGTCAACAATATAAAAGGCCGTTGGCAGGTCATTAACCATTAACAGAGATAAATGGACTTTAGATTTTTTTGTAAATAGGTCATTAGTAACCTTAAAGGGACACTAAACCCAAAACATTTCTTTCATGATTCAGATAGAACATACAAATTTGAACAACAATCCAATTTACTTCTATTATTTATTTTGCTTAATTTTTTAGATATCCTTAGTTGAAGAAAAAGCAATGCACATGGGTGAGCCAATCACATGAGGCTTCTAAGTGCAGCAACCAATCAGCAGCTACTGAGCCTATCTAGATATGCTTTTCAGCAAAGAATATCAAGAGAATAAGACAAATTAGATAATAGAAGTAAATTAGAAAGTTGTTTAAAATTGCATGCTCTTTCCATATCATGAAATAAAAAAAATGAGTTTCATGTGCCTTTAAAGATTGCCGTCTCTGTGGAGTGTTAGGGGTGAAATCCAGATTGCAATGGGTCAAGGAAGGCGTTTGATGTGAAGAAATGTGATAGACATGGATATACTAGTCTTTCTAGGAGTTTTCAGACAAGGCAAAGCACTGTAGTTGGATTGAGAGAAGATTGTCGAGGATAGGTGTGACTAGTGCATGTTTATGGGATGAAGGAAATATACCAGTACTGAGAGATTAAAGTTATATGCAATCATTTCTCAATTTTGTAACTAAATATCTGTTTTAAACCGTCATCCACTGAAAGCTCTTTTTATGTCAAAAAATATATTACATTTTGATAAAGATAAATAAAAAAACAAAGGTTCTCTTTCTGTTTAAACTGAATGATAGCAAAAATATAAACAATTACCTGGTACTTGCACATAACACACAGGGTTTAAATTACAGGAAAATGGGTCAATATAAACAATAAAAAACACATGCTATTTATTTTATTTTTATTAGGTGTTTCTGTCCCACTGAACCTTTTTTGGTGACATTTCCACTTAATACGTTTTGTTTATTGTTATGTAAAACATTTAAGTTAACTGTTTCATTTCTTGCTAATGCTTACATTTACAGTATTTTCTAGGCTTTCTAGGTTTCGGATGCCTAAGAAGAAGACAGCCGCTCTCAGCGATCGGCTCTTTTCGAGCTGGATTTCATCTTGTGAAAGAGCAACACTAAGATCTCAGTATGCTGCACTTTCACAAGCAGAAACCAGCTTAGAAAAGAACCAAACGTCACAGGGGGACAGCTGTTTCCCTTGTTCGGAGGCATCCAAAACCTCCAAATGCATAGGCCTAGTATTTTGAGAAATCGGCAGAATTTAAGATCTTTTACTACAATAAATGGAAAGTTTGTTGAACTTTTACTAAATTTTACTAACCCTGTATTCCAAAAAATTACTGTACCTGCTACGTAGGGGATATTTTACTAATCTCTATCAAACTGTGATATAAAAAAGAACAGAAATAAATAACAAAGATAAATACATAGAATTCAGATAAAAAAAAATTGAGGAAAATG
This sequence comes from Bombina bombina, assembly GCF_027579735.1. Lineage (NCBI taxonomy): Eukaryota > Metazoa > Chordata > Amphibia > Anura > Bombinatoridae > Bombina > Bombina bombina. Next base: position 1,405,787,325 of record NC_069500.1, read on the forward strand.
TGTAATGTGTAATTTTTTTTTTTTTTAACAATTTTGGGCGCGATCCGATATAGATCGCAGTTTGCGGCGCAAGCGAGGGAACCCGCGTCGCCCGCAGTTTCAGCTTGCAACTCGAGCTATCCCATATATGTCGCCGTCAGATGCTAACGTGCCGTAAGTCTGACAAACCAGCGATGTCCAGAAATCTGTGCAAGTACAAATTTCTGGCGTCGCCAGTGACTTGCGGCACGTTAGAAACTGCCGGCGCCTACAAAACCTGACTAAAGTCTAAATCACCCGCACTGTCTAACACGCCTCCCTAACATAGCCCCACACGTCTAACACGCCTCCCTAACATAGCCCGACACGTCTAACCCTCTATCCGCTATCCCCCCTCACTATCCTAACAATAAAATATGTATTAACCCCTAAACCGCCGCTACCTAATAAAGTTATTAACCCCTAAACTGCCGCCAGCTATATTAAATCTATAACCCCCTAAAGTGAGGCCCTAACACCGCCGCCATCTACCTTACCTACCCCCTAAAGTGAGCCCCAACCCCGCCGCTATTTTAAAATTATTAACCCCTAATCTAATCCCCCTACCCCGCCGCCATCTATATTAAATTATTTAACCCCTAAAATACTAAACTATCCCTACCACTAAACCTAAGTCTAACCCTACAAATAGCCCTGAAAAGGACTTTTTGCATGGCATTGGCCCAAAGTAACAGCTCTTTTGCCAGCCCTTAAAAGGGCTTTTTGCGGGGCATGCCCCAAAGTAACAGCTCTTTTGCCAGCCCTTAAAAGGGCTTTTGGCGGGGCTTTGTCACAAAGTAAACTGCTCTTTTGCCTACAATCTACATCCCCCTACACCGCGGCCACCTATAATAAATGTATTAACCCCTAATCTAATCCCCCTACACCGCCGCCAGCTATATTAACTATATTAACCCTAATTATATTAGGGTTAATATAGTTAATACAGTTATATTATATATATTAACTATATTAACCCTAATTATATTAGGGTTAATATAGTTGATATCGTTATTATATTATATATATATTAAGTATAATAACCCTATCTAACTCTAACATCCTAACTAAACTCTTATTAAAATAAATCTAATATTAATATTATTAATTAAAATATTCCTATTTAAATCTAAATACTTACCTATAAAATAAACCCTAAGATAGCTACAATGTAATTAATAATTACATTATAGCTATGTTAGGGTTTATATTTATTTTACAGGTAAATTGTTAATTATTTTAACTAGGTATAATAGCTATTAAATAGTTATTAACTATTTAATAGCTACCTAGTTAAAATAATTACCCAATTACCTGTAAAATAAATCCTAACCTAAGTTACAAATACACCTACACTATCAATAAATTAAAGAAACTACAAATATCTATCTAAAAATTCAATTAAATAAACTAAACTAAATTACAAAAAACAAACAAACACTAAATTACAAAAAATAAAAAAAAGATTACAAGATTTTTAAGCTAATTACACCTATTCTAAGCCCCCTAATAAAATAATAAAGCCCCCCCAAATAAAAAAAATTCCCTACCCTATTCTAAATTAAAACAAGTTCAAAGCTCTTTTACCTTACCAGCCCTTAAAAGGGCCTTTTGTGGGGGCATGCCCCAAAGAAAACTGCTCTTTTGCCTGCAAAAAAACACACAATACCACCCCCCAACATTACAATCCACCACCCACATACCCCTAATCTAACCCAAACCCCCCTTAAATAAACCTAGCACTACCCCCCCTGAAGATCTCCCTATCTTGTATTCACCCCGCCGGGCAGAACTCCTGATCCGATCCGGGCGATGTGTTCCAGCAAGCGGCAGTGAAGTCTTCTTCCATCCGGGCGATGTCTTGAAGCAAGCGGCAGAGAGTCTTCTTCCATCGGCGACGTCTTCAAGCAAATCGGCATCTTCAATCTTCTTACTTCGCTCCTCCGCCGCGGAGCATCCTTCCGGCACGACGACTTCCCGACGAATGAGGTTCCTTTAAATGACGTCATCCAAGATGGCGTCTGTCGAATTCCGATTGGCTGATAGGATTCTATCAGCCAATCGGAATTAAGGTAGAAAAATCTGATTGGCTGATTGAATCAGCCGATCAGATTCAAGTTCAATCTGATTGGCTGATTGGTTCAGCCAATCGGATTAAACTTGAATCTGATTGGCTGATTCAATCAGCCAATCAGATTTTTCTAACTTAATTCCGATTGTCTGATAGAATCCTATCAGCCAATCGGAATTCGGCGGACGCCATCTTGGATGACGTCATTTAAAGGTACCTCATTCGTCATTCAGTCGTCGGCCGGGATGGATGCTCCGCGGTGGCGGAGCGAAGAAAGAAGATTGAAGATGCCGCTTCATGGAAGATGCTGCCGGAAGGAAGAAGACTTTGCTGCCGCTTGGAGGAAGACGTCGCCGGGAGGAAGAATTCTTCTTTTCCGCTTGGAGGAAGACATCGCCGGAGGAAGAATTCTTCTTTGCCGCTTGGAGCAAGACATCGCCCGGATCGGATGAGGAGTTCGGCCCGGTGTGGTGAAGACAAGGTAGGGAGATCTTCAGGGGGGTAGTGTTAGGCTTTTTTAAGGGGGGTTTGGGTGGGTTTAGAATAGGGGTATGTGGGTGGTGGGTTGTAATGGGGGGGGTTATTGTATATGTTTTTAAATGCAAAAGAGCTGAATTCTTTGGGGCATGCCCCACAAAAGGCCCTTTTAAGGGCTGGTAAGGTAAAGAGCTTTGAACTTTTTTTAATTTAGAATAGGGCAGGGAATTTTTTTTATTTTGGGGGGCTTTATTATTTTATTAGGGGGCTTAGAAAAGGTGTAATTAGCTTAAAAATCTTGTAATCTTTTTTTTATTTTTTGTAATTTAGTGTTTGTTTTTTTTGTAATTTAGTTTAGTTAATTTAATTGTATTTTTAGATAGATATTTGTAGTTTATTTAATTTATTGATAGCGTAGGTGTATTTGTAACTTAGGTTAGGATTTATTTTACAGGTAATTGGGTAATTATTTTAACTAGGTAGATATTAAATAGTTAATAACTATTTAATAGCTATTATACCTAGTTAAAATAATTAACAATTTACCTGTAAAATAAATATTAACCCTAACATAGCTACAATGTAATTATTAATTATATTGTAGCTATCTTAGGGTTTATTTTATAGGTAAGTATTTAGATTTAAATAGGAATATTTTAGTTTATAATATGAAGTAGATTAATTTAATATAAATTTAGTTTGGGGTGTTAGGGTTAGATAGAGTTAATATAGTTAATATAAATACTATAGTAACTATATTAACTATATTAACCCTAATATAATTAGGGTTAATATAGTTAATATATATAATGTAATAACTATATTAACTATAATATACTTAGGGTTAATATAGATAATATAGCTGGAGGCGGGGTAGGTAGATTAAATTAGGGGTTAATAATTTTAATAGAGATGGCGGCGGTGTAAGGGGCTTACATTAGGGGTTAATAATATTAATATAGCTGGCGGCGGTATAGGGGGATTAGATTACGGGTTAATAATTTTTATATAGGTGGCGGCGGTGTAAGGGGTCAGATTAGGGGATAGATAAGGTAGATGGCGGCGGTTTTAGGGGCTCACAGTAGGGGGTTAGTTTATGTAGATGGCGGCGGGGTCCGGAAGCGGCGGTTTAGGGGTTAATAACTTTATTAGGGATTTCGGGGGGGGTCGCAGTTGACAGGTAGATAGACATTGCGCATGCGTTAGGTGTGTAGCCCTAACACTTTAGTTCAAGGGGCCGAATTATCATTGTGCGAGCGGACATCATCCGATATTGCGGATCATGTCTGCTGCAAATCGATAAATGTTAGCATATGCTCTCTGCATTTATCTTGTGAACTGCTGGTGCAATACCGCCCTCTGCAGATTCGTGGCCGCTAGTAGGGGGTGTCAATCAACCCGATCGTATTCGATCAGGTTGGTTTCTGTCGATTTCTGTCTGCCTCCTCAGAGCAGGTGGACAGGTTATGGAGCAGCAGTCTTTAGACGTCTCCTTCATAACCTTGCTAACATTTTTAGCGAGGTTATGTGTTGCAGACTTGTAATATGATCGTTGTTCAGCACGTCCACACGATCCACTGAAAGAATAGGGTGCAATAGAGAGATGTCAGCCACACTAAACATTCCCTAGTAATTATTTTGCCACTGACTTGTAATACTAGAATGTGCACTATTCTTAGCGCAGGTTTGCAATATTGATAGCGCATCCTGAATTATCAGTAGCGCTCTACTTGTAATATGGGCCTTAGTGTTTAATATCCTTTTAACTATATTTTACTATTTTGACTTTTTTTTTCAGAATTTGAGGTGTTTTTTCCATAAATTAACCAATCCAAAGTTAAACTTTATGTGGAAACTGTGAGTGACAAAGTCATGGGTGTTATAATGCTGGGGAACCATTTTTTGGGCACAATTTTAGATATAAAACCTTAGTTTGGCATTCTCTTTATGTCTTTGGACGTTCTACTTTCTCACATAATTTTTATGTAAAAATAGATTTTACAAGGGTTGGTAATATATTGGTACAGAATTAAATAGATTTTGAACTCCAATATTTAACATTAACAATACAAAATGTTGTATAATATTTTTGTACAGAGACCTTTGGCTTAATTACTGATATATGCTATGCAGATATAAAAATAGTTTTATTTATTTGTAATTACATTTTTACAGCCAATCCATAGTAAATGAACTAGTTCTGTAAACTGCAGCTACAAATTTGAAAGAGTCTTTATAAAAACAAACTAGTTGGACAAAGACCTATAAAATATAATACATTCAGTTACTTTGTTAAGGAAATAAATAATTTGCTCTGTTTTATTGAAATAGCTTAACGCAGGTGATATTTAAGTGCTCTTTTTACCTCTAAACTTGGGCAATAACATTATTGTACCTGTCCAACTCCAAATTCATTTTTACAGGACTAGCTTTAGCTAATCTCCTGGAGCCAGCCTCCTCTAGGGATTCCTTTGGTTCCTGAAGTAACTACTTTACTAAATATTGTATTGTCTTGTTACAGAGCAGGCTGTCCAACAATCATATGAAGGGCCAAGATATAAAATCATTCTACAGCAGCTTCTAGTTTAAATGTGATGTGGTGTTTATTATGACTAATAAACAACAACAAAGTATTTTACTCAATAATAACAGTTATTTTATGTAAAAATAAATAAATATTTTTTATCCCTTTGTACAATTTTGGAATTAATGTAAAAATAAGTAGGAAAAACCCTCCTCACAATCCAGCTACCTCCTATTTGCCCTACTGTCCCTTATCGCAAAGCATCGAGCATGAGGGGGTTAGGGTAATTATGGTATTATCGATAGTTATAGAAACGTGGGGATCAAGATTTTGGAAGAATGGAGGAAAAAATAAATTTAGCTTAATTGGACATAAAACCCCAAATTGTTCTTTCATGATTTAGATAGAACATACAATTTTAAACAAGTTTCCAATTTACATCTATTATTACATTTTCTTCATTTTCTTGTTATCCTTTGTTGAAAAGCAGGAAGGTAAGTTCTGGAGTGTGTCTGAAGTACTATATGGCAGCAGTTTGTGCTTGTTATACATTAGCAAGAGCACTAGATGGCAGCACTATTTCCTGTCATGTAGTACTAATGTTATACATTAACAAGAGCACTAGAGGGCAGCACTATTTCCTGTCATGTAGTACTAATGTTATACATTAGCAAGAGCACTAGATGGCAGCACTATTTCTTGTCATGTAGTACTAATGTTACACATTAGCAAGAGCACTAGATGGCAGCACTATTTCCTGTCATGTAGTACTAATGTTATACATTAGCAAGAGCACTAGATGGCAGCACTATTTCCTGTCATGTAGTACTATTGTTATATATTAGCAAGAGCACTAGATGGCAGCACTATTTCCTGTCATGTAGTACTAATGTTACACATTAGCAAGAGCACTAGATGGCAGCACTATTTCCTGTCATGCAGTACTAAAGTTATACATTAGCAAGAGCACTAGAGGGCAGCACTATTTCCTGTCATGTAGTACTATTGTTATACATAAACAAGAGCACAAGATGGCAGCACTATTTCCTGTCATGTAGTACTAATGTTATACATTAACAAGAGCACTAGATGGCAGCGCTATTTCCTGTCATGTAGTACTAAAGTTATACATTAGCAAGAGCACTAGATAACAGCACTATTTCCTGTCATATAGTACTAATGTTATACATCAGCAAGAGCACTAGATGGCAGCACTATTTCCTGTCATGTAGTACTAATGTTATACATTAGCAAGAGCACTAGATGGCAGCACTATTTCCTGTCATGTAGTACTAATGTTATACATTAGCAAGAACACTAGATGGCAGCACTATTTCCTGTCATGTAGTACTAATGTTATACATCAGCAAGAGCACTAGATGGCAGCACTATTTCCTGTCATGTAGTACTAATGTTATACATTAGCAGGAACACTAGATGGCAGCACTATTTCCTGCCATGTAGTACTAATGTTATACATTAACAAGAGCACTAGATGGTAGCACTATTTCCTGTCATGTAGTACTAATGTTATACATTAGCAAGAGCACTAGATGGTAGCGCTATTTCCTGTCATGTAGTACTAATGTTATACATGTGCAAGAGCACTAGATGGCAGCACTATTTCCTGTCATATAGAACTATTGTTATACATTAGCAAGAGCACTAGATGGCAGCACTATTTCCTGTCATATAGAACTATTGTTATACATTAGCAAGAGCACTAGATGGTAGAACTATTTCCTCTCATGTAGTACTAATGTTATACATTAACAACAGCACTAGATGGCAGCACTATTTCCTGTCATGTAGTACTAATGTTATACATTAACAAGAGCACTAGATGGCAGCACTATTTCCTGTCATGTAGTACAAATGTTCTACAATAGCAAGAGCACTAGATGGCAGCACTATTTCCTGTCATGTAGTACTAATGTTATAAATTAGCAAGAGCACTAGATGGCAGCACTATTTCCTGTCATGTAGTACTGATGTTATACATTAGCAAGAGCACTAGATGGCAGCACTATTTCCTGTCATGTAGTACTAATGTTATACATTAGCAAGAGCACTAAATTGAAGCCCTTTTCCTGTCATGTAGTATTAATGTTATACATTAGCAAGAGCACTAGATGACAGCACTATTTCTTGTCATGCAGTACTAATGTTATACATTAGCAAGAGCACTAGATGGCAGAACTATTTCCTGTCATGTAGTACTAATGTTATACATTAGCAGGAACACTAGATGGCAGAGCTATTTACTGTTATGTAAAACTAATGTTATACATTAGCAAGAGCACTAGATGGCAGCACTATTTCCTGTCATGTAGTACTAATGTTATACATTAGCAAGAGCACTAGATGGCAGCACTATTTCCTGTCATGTAAGTACTAATGTTATACATTAGCAGGAACACTAGATGGCAGCACTATTTCCTGTCAAGTAGTACTAATGTTATACATTAGCAAGAGCACTAGATGGCAGCACTATTTCCTGTCATGTAGTACTAATGTTATACATTAGCAAGAGCACAAGATGGCAGCACTATTTCCTGTCATGTAGTACTAATGTTATACATTAGCAAGAGCACTAGATGGCAGCACTATTTCCTGTCATGTAGTACTAATGTTATACATTAGCAGGAGCACTAGATGGCAGCACTATTTCCTGTCATGTAGTACTATTGTTATAAATTAGCAAGAGCACTAGATGGCAGCACTATTTCCTGTCATGTAGTACTAATGTTATACATTAGCAAGAGCACTAGATGGTAGCACTATTTCCTGTCATATAGTACTAATGTTATACATTAGCAAGAGCACTAGAAGGCAGCACTATTTCCTGTCATGTAGTACTAATGTTATACATTAGCAAGAGCACTAGATGGCAGCACTATTTCCTGTCATGTAGTACTAATGTTATACATTAGCAAGAGCACTAAATGGCAGCACTATTTCCTGTCATGTAGTACTAATGTTATACATTAGCAAGAGCACAAGATGGCAGCACTATTTCCTGTCATTTAGTACTAATGTTATACATTAGCAAGAGCACTAGATGGCAGCACTATTTCCTGTCATGTAGTACTAATGTTATACATTAGCAGGAGCACTAGATGGCAGCACTATTTCCTGTCATGTAGTACTACTGTTATACATTAGCAAGAGCACTAGATGGCAGCACTATTTCCTGTCATGTAGTACTAATGTTATACATTAGCAAGAGCACTAGATGGTAGCACTATTTCCTGTCATATAGTACTAATGTTATACATTAGCAAGAGCACTAGAAGGCAGCACTATTTCCTGACATGTAGTACTAATGTTATACATTAGCAAGAGCACTAGATGGCAGCACTATTTCCTGTCATGTAGTACTAATGTTATACATTAGCAAGAGCACTAAATGGCAGCACTATTTCCTGTCATGTAGTACTAATGTTATACATGAACAGTAGCACTAGATGGCAGCAATATTTCCTGTCATGTAGTACTAATGTTATACATTAGCCAGAGCATTAGATGGTAGCACTATTTCCTGTCATATAGTACTAATGTTATACATTAGCATGAGCACTAAATGGCAGCACTATTTCCTGTCATGTAGTACTAATGTTATACATGAACAGTAGCACTAGATGGCAGCACTATTTCCTGTCATGTAGTACTAATGTTATACATTAGCAAGAGCACTAAATGGCAGCACTATTTCCTGTCATGTAGTACTAATGTTATACATGAACAGTAGCACTAGATGGCAGCAATATTTCCTGTCATGTAGTACTAATGTTATACATTAGCCAGAGCATTAGATGGTAGCACTATTTCCTGTCATGTAGTACTAATGTTATACATTAGCAAGAGCACTAGATGGCAGCACTATTTCCTGTCATGTAGTACTAATGTTATACATTAGCAAGAGCACCAGATGGCAGAACTATTTCCTGTCATGTAGTACTATTGTTATACAATAGCAAGAGCACTAGATGGCAGCAATATTTCCTTTCATATAGTACTAATTGTATACATTAGCAAGAGCACTAGATGGCAGCACTATTTCCTGTCATGCAGTACTAATGTTATACATTAGCAAGAGTACTAAATGGCAGCACTATTTCCTGTCATGTAGTACTAATGTTATACATTAGCAAGAGCACTAGATGGCAGCACTATTTCCTGTCATGTAGTACTAATGTTATACATAAGCAAGAGCACTAGATGGCAGCACTATTTCCTGTCATGTAGTACTAATGTTATACATTAGCAAGAGCACTAGATGGCAGCACTATTTCCTGTCATGTAGTACTAATGTTATACATTAGCAAGAGCACTAGATGGCAGCACTATTTCCTGTCATATAGTACTAATGTTATACAATAGCAAGAGCACTAGATGGCAGCAATATTTCCTTTCATATAGTACTAATTGTATACATTAGCAAGAGCACTAGATGGCAGCACTATTTCCTGTCATGCAGTACTAATGTTATACATTAGCAAGAGTACTAAATGGCAGCACTATTTCCTGTCATGTAGTACTAATGTTATACATTAGCAAGAGCACTAGATGGCAGCACTATTTCCTGTCATGTAGTACTAATGTTATACATAAGCAAGAGCACTAGATGGCAGCACTATTTCCTGTCATGTAGTACTAATGTTATACATTAGCAAGAGCACTAGATGGCAGCACTATTTCCTGTCATGTAGTACTAATGTTATACATTAGCAAGAGCACTAGATGGCAGCACTATTTCCTGTCATATAGTACTAATGTTATACATTAACAAGAGCACTAGATGGCAGCACTATTTCCTGTCATATAGTACTAATGTTATACATTAGCAAGAGCACCAGATGGTAGCACTATTCCCTGTCATATAGTGCTAATGTTATACATTAGCAAGAGCACTAGATGGCAGCACTTTTTCCTGTCATGTAGTACTAATGTTATACATTAGCAAGAGCACTAGATAGCAGCACTATTTCCTGTAATGTAAAACTAATGTTATACATTAGCAAGAGCACTAGATGGCAGCACTATTTCCTGTCATGTAGTACTAATGTTATACATTAGCCAGATCACTAGATGGCAGCACTATTTCCTGTCATGTAGTACTAATGTTATACATTAGCAAAGAGCACTAGATGGCAGCACGATTTCCTGTCATGTAGTACTATTGTTATACATTAGCAAGAGCACTTGATGGCAGCACTATTTCCTGTCATGTAGTACTAATGTTATACATTAGCAAGAGCACTAGATGGTAGCACTATTTCCTGTCATGTAAAACAAATGTTATACATTAGCAAGAGCACTAGATGGTAGCACTATTTCCTGTCATGTAAAACTAATGTTATACATTAGCAAGAGCACTAGATGGTAGCACTATTTCCTGTCATGTAGTACTAATGTTATACATTAGCAAGAGCACTAGATGGCAGCACTATTTCCTGTCATGTAGTACTAATGTTATACATTAACAAGAGCACTTGATGGCAGCACTATTTCCTGTCATGTAGTACTAATGTTATACATTAGCAAGAGCACTAGATGGCAGCACTATTTCCTGTCATGTAGTGCTAATGTTATACATTAGCAAGAGCACTAGATGGCAGCACTATTTCCTGTCATGTAAAAATAATGTTATACATTAGCAAGAGCACTAGATGGTAGCACTATTTCCTGTCATGTAAAACTAATGTTATACATTAGCAAGAGCACTAGATGGTAGCACTATTTCCTGTCATTTAGTACTAATGTTATACATTAGCAAGAGCACTAAATGGCAGCACTATTTCCTGTCATGTAGTACTAATGTTATACATTAGCAAGAGCACTAGAGGGCTGCACTATTTCCTGTCATGTAGTACTAATGTTATACATTAGCAAGAGCACTAGATGGTAGCACTATTTCCTGCCATGTAGTACTAATGTTATACATTAGCAAGAGCACTAGATGGCAGCACCATTTCCTGTCATGCAGTACTAATCTTATACATTAGCAAGAGCACTAGATGGCAGCACTATTTCCTTCATGCAGTACTAATGTTATACATTAGCAAGAGCACAAGATGGCAGCACTATTTCCTGTCATGTAGTACTAATGTTATACATTAGCAAGAGCACTAGATGGCAGCACTATTTCCTGTCATGTAGTACTAATGTTATACATTAGCAAGAGCACTAGATGGCAGCACTATTTCCTGTCATGTAGTACTAATGTTATACATTATCAAGAGCACTAGAGGTCAGCACTGTTTCCTGTCATCTAGTACTAATGTTATACATTAGCAAGAGCACTAGAGGGCAGCACTATTTCCTGTCATTTAGTACTAATGTTATACATTAGCAAGAGCACTAGATGGCAGCACTATTTCCTGTCATGTAGTACTAATGTTATACATTAGCAAGAGCACTAGATGGCAGCACTATTTCCTGTCATGTAGTACTAATGTTATACATTAGCAAGAGCACTAGATGGCAGCACTATTTCCTGTCATGTAGTACTAATGTTATACATTAGCAGGAGCACTAGATGGCAGCACTATTTCCTGTCATGTAGTACTAATGTTATACATTAGCAGGAGCACTAGATGGCAGCACTATTTCCTGTCATGTAGTACTAATGTTATACATTAGCAAGAGCACTAAATGGCAGCACTATTTCCTGTCATGTAGTACTAATGTTATACATGAACAGTAGCACTAGATGGCAGCAATATTTCCTGTCATGTAGTACTAATGTTATACATTAGCCAGAGCACTAGATGGTAGCACTATTTCCTGTCATATAGTACTAATGTTATACATTAGCATGAGCACTAAATGGCAGCACTATTTCCTGTCATGTAGTACTAATGTTATACATGAACAGTAGCACTAGATGGCAGCACTATTTCCTGTCATGTAGTACTAATGTTATACATTAGCCAGAGCACTAGATGGTAGCACTATTTCCTGTCATATAGTACTAATGTTATACATTAGCATGAGCACTAAATGGCAGCACTATTTCCTGTCATGTAGTACTAATGTTATACATGAACAGTAGCACTAGATGGCAGCACTATTTCCTGTCATGTAGTACTAATGTTATACATTAGCAAGAGCAATAGATGGCAGCAATATTTCCTTTCATATAGTACTAATTGTATACATTAGCAAGAGCACTAGATGGCAGCACTATTTCCTGTCATGCAGTACTAATGTTATACATTAGCAAGAGTACTAAATGGCAGCACTATTTCCTGTCATGTAGTACTAATGTTATACATTAGCAAGAGCACTAGATGGCAGCACTATTTCCTGTCATGTAGTACTAATGTTATACATTAGCAAGATCACTAGATGGCAGCACTATTTCCTGTCATGTAGTACTAATGTTATACATTAGCAAGAGCACTAGATGGCAGCACTATTTCCTGTCATGTAGTGCTAATGTTATACATTAGCAAGAGCAATAGAAGGCAGCACTATTTCCTGTCATGTAGTACTATTGTTATACATAAGCAAGAGCACTAGATGGCAGCACTATTTCCTGTCATGTAGTTCTAATGTTATACATTAGCAAGAGCACCAGATGGTAGCACTATTCCCTGTCATATAGTGCTAATGTTATACATTAGCAAGAGCACTAGATGGCAGCACTTTTTCCTGTCATGTAGTACTAATGTTATACATTAGCAAGAGCACTAGATAGCAGCACTATTTCCTGTCATGTAAAACTAATGTTATACATTAGCAAGAGCACTAGATGGCAGCACTATTTCCTGTCATGTAGTACTAATGTTATACATTAGCCAGATCACTAGATGGCAGCACTATTTCCTGTCATGTAGTACTAATGTTATACATTAGCAAGAGCACTAGATGGCAGCACTATTTCCTGTCATGTAGTACTATTGTTATACATTAGCAAGAGCACTTGATGGCAGCACTATTTCCTGTCATGTAGTACTAATGTTATACATTAGCAAGAGCACTAGATGGTAGCACTATTTCCTGTCATGTAAAACTAATGTTATACATTAGCAAGAGCACTAGATGGTAGCACTATTTCCTGTCATGTAAAACTAATGTTATACATTAGCAAGAGCACTAGATGGCAGCACTATTTCCTGTCATGTAGTACTAATGTTATACATTAGCAAGAGCACTAGATGGCAGCACTATTTCCTGTCATGTAGTACTAATGTTATAAATTAGCAAGAGCACTAGATGGTAGCACTATTTCCTGTCATGTAGTACTAATGTTATACATTAGCAAGAGCACTAGATGGCAGCACTATTTACTGTCATGTAAAACTAATGTTATACATTAGCAAGAGCACTAGATGGCAGCACTATTTCCTGTCATTTAGTACTAATGTTATACATTAGCAAGAGCACTAGATGGCAGCACTATTTCCTGTCATGTAGTGCTCTAGACGTGCACATTACCCTTTTTTTTAGATATTACCCTTTTTTTTAGATATCTCTTCAAGAAAGATTAAACAAGAGAAGAAAATTTGATAATAAAAAAAATTAGAAATTGTTTTAAAATTGTATTTTCTATCTGAATCATGACATTTTTTGGGGGGGTTTCAGGTCCCTTTAAGGCAGAGAGAGGAAAAATTAGAACGCTAGTTAGTGACATGAGTTAGCAAGAAGGGGATAGGTCTGGTGCAGAGAGGTAGAGTTGGGTTTCATCAGCACACAAATGATACTTTATTTAGGATCCTAAGGATGAAGTATAGACTGAGAAGAGAAGGGACCAAGAACAGAGCTGTGCGGTACCCCAACCGAGAATGGTAATGGAGCAGAGTAAGTGCCAGAGAAGGATACACTAAAGGTACAGTTAAACAGGTGGGAGGAAATCCTTGCCTACATATTGTATTTGTCTCATTACAGTGACTGCTGTCCAGCACTTATTAGAAGCATCACATTATATAATTATGCTACAGCAGCTTCTAGTTTAAAGGGACATGAAACTCAACATTTTTCTTTCATGATTGAGATAGAACATTTGTTAAAGAAGCATCAATGCATTACTGGGATCTAGTTAACACATTGGGTGAGCCAATAGCATGAGGCATATATATACAGCCACCAATCAGCAGCTCATGTGCCTACCTAGGTATGCTTTTCAACAAAGGATACCAAGAGAGAGAAAAAAATAGATAATATAAGTAAATTGGAAAGTTTTTTAAAATCACATGCTGTCTGTATCATTAAAGAAATAATTTGGGTTTCATATCCCTTTAAATGGGATGTGATAAAAAAGAGAACCATAAATATATCACATAATATTATAACTACTAAACATTCTAGTTACTCAGATGAGTGATGACCTATTTTTAAATTGTGTTCATTTTCCTAACCATGTCCAAATTGATCTGATATTATAGTGACAAAAATGGAAACACAACAAACATGAAATATTTACACCAAAATGATTCTATATAATTTTCAAAAGACGGTCACCTTTTTAAAGCTCACTCTTTTCTGGCATTTATTTGGATAGAAATGAGAATCTTGAAATCCTGACATAAACAAAATGACTAAATGTGGCTTTAGGTGATTGTTATTATAATTTCTTCTTTGCTATAAGGCTATGAAACTTATTATTAGATGGTTAAACACACTTCTTTCTAATCATGGGTCTTTAATATATTTGTATGGTGGGAACATGATTTGAACCTCTTTAAAGTCATCAGAACTCCCAAAACTGGACCTAGCATGGTAGGCATTTGTCATGCTTAGGGCAATCTTTTACTAATCTTTTACTAGCTTAATAGGCATAGGACCCCTATTTGAAGTAATAAGATTACTGCTTTCAAATAAGGGGTAGTGTGTTTACTCTATGTACTGTGAGGAGCAACAGAGGGGTTGTCCCAATACCCTCATTTTTTTATTTATGATTTTCATTTTATGAGGTGTATACTGTTGCCATGGTGATATAATTTGAAGAAAAAAAAGACTCTTCTTTTTAACAAGATGGGGTTCAATTAACTTACTGTTAAATATATATGGGGTGCTAGAATCCCTTTCCGATCTCCTAATATATTTAAATTCACCAACTAGATAAGTGATTGCAATTTCTAAATAAACCTATTAACCCATAAACCGCCAGCCCCCCACATTGCAGAAAAATAAATTAAACTATTGACCCCTAAACCTAACACCCCCTAACTTTAAATAAAATTACAATATCCCTATCTTAAAATAAATAAAGACTTACCTGTCAAATAAAAAAAAACAAAGTTTAAACTAACACTTAACCTAACTTAACTATTATACTAACATTAAAATAACTACCAATTAAAAAAAATAATTTATGTAAGAACTTACCTGATAAATTCATTTATTTCACATTGGCAAGAGTCCATGAGCTAGTGACATATGGGATATACACTCCTACCAGAAGGGGCAAATTTTCCCAAACCTCAAAATGCTGATAAATACACCCCTCACCACACCCACAATTCAGTTTAACAAATAGCCAAGTAGTGGGGTGATAAAGAAAGGAGTAAAAAGCATCAAAAAAAGGAATTTGTAAATAATTGTGCTTTATATAAAAAATCATTATCACCATAAAAAAGGGTGGGTCTCATGGACTCTTGCCAATATGAAAGAAATGAATTTATCAGGAAAGTTCTTACATAAATTATGTTTTCTTTCATGTAATTGGCAAGAGTCCATGAGCTAGTGACTTATGGGATAGCAATACCCAAGATGTGGAACTCCACAGAAGAGTCATTAGAGTGGGAGGGATAAAAATAATAACAGCCATTTTCCGCTGAAAAAATTAATCCACAACCCAAAATATAAGTTTATTCTGATAAATGAAAAGAAAAAAAACTTAAAAATAAGCAGAGGAATTAAACTGAAACAGCTGCCTGAAAAACTTTTCTACCAAAAACTGCTTCCGAAGAAGCAAATACATCAAAACGGTAGAATTTAGTAAATGCAGGCAAAGAAGACCAAGTTGCTGCTTTGCAAATCTGATCAACTGAAGCTTCATTCTTAAAAGCCCACGAAGTGGAGACTGATCTAGTAGAATGAGCTGTAATTCTCTGAGGCAGGGCCTGACCCAACTCCAAATAAGCCTGATGAATCAAAAGCTTTAACCAAGATGCCAAGGAAATGGCAGAAGCCTTCTGACCTTTCCTAGAACCAGAAAAGACAACAAATATACTAGAAGTCTTCCTGAAATCTTTAGAAGCTTCAACATAATATTTCAAAGCTCTTACCACATCCAAAGAATGTAAGGATCTCTCCAAAGAATTATTAGGATTAGGACACAAAAAGGAGCAACAATTTCTCTATTAATATTGTTAGAATTCACAACCTTAGGTAGAAATTTAAATGAAGTCCGCAAAACTGCCTTTTCCTAATGGAAAATCAGAAAAGTAGATTCACAAGAAAGAGCAGATAATTCGAAAAACTCTTCTAGCAGAAGAGATTGCCAAAAGGAACAACACTTTCCAAGAAAGTAGTTTAATGTCCAAAGAATGCATAGGCTCAAATGAAGGAGCCTGTAAAGCCTTCAAAACCAAATTAAGACTCCAAGGAGGAGAGATTGATTTAATGACAGGCATGATATGGACCAAAGCCTGTACAAAACAGTGAATATCAGCAAGCTTAGCAATCTTTCTGTGAAATAAAACAGAAAGAGCAGAGATTTGTCCCTTCAAGGAACTTGCAGACAAACCTTTATCCAAACCATCCTGAAGAAACTGTAAGATTCTAGGAATCCTAAAAGAATGCCAGGGAATTTATGAGAAGAACACCATGAAATATAAGTCTTCCAAACTCGATAATAAATCTTCCTAGAAACATATTTATGAGCCTTTAACATAGTATTAATTACTGAGTCAGAGAAACCTCTATGACTAAGCACTAGGCGTTCATTTTCCATACCTTCAAATTTAATGATTTGAGATCCTAATGGAAAAACGGACCTTGAGACAGAAGGTCTTGTCTTAAAGAGAGTGGCCAAGGTTGGCAACTGGACATCCGAACAAGATCTGCATACCAAAACCTGTGAGGCCATGCTGGAGCTACCAGCAACACAAACGATTGTTTCATGATGATCTTGGAGAGCACTCTTGGAATAACAACTAGAGGCGGGAAGATATAAGCAGGTTGATAACACCAAGGAACTGCTAACGCATCCACCGCCTCCGCCTGAGGATCCCTGGACCTGGAGAGGTACCTGGGAAGTTTCTTGTTTAGATGGGAAGCCATCAGATCTATTTCTGAACAATCTACATCTGAACAATCTCAGAAAACACATCTGGATGGAGCGACCACTTCCCCGGATGTAAAGTCTGATGGCTGAGATAATCCGCTTCCCAATTGTCTACACCTGGGATATGAAATGCAGAAATTAGACAGGAGCTTGATTCCATTGAAGAAAGTATCCGAGATACTTCTTTCATAGCTTGGGGACTGTGAGTCCCACCCTGATAATTGACATATGCCACAGTTGTGATATTGTCTGTCTGAAAACAAATGAACGGTTCTCTCTTCAACAGAGGCCAAACCTGAAGAGCCCTGAAAATAGCACAGAGTTCTAAAATATTGATTGGTAACCTCGCCTCTTGAGATTTCCAAACCCCTTGTGCTGTCAGAGATCCCCAGACAGCTCCCCAACCTGAAAGACTTGCATCTATTGTGATCACAGTCCAGGTTGGACAAACAAAAGAGGCCCCTTGAACTATACGATGGTGATCTAACCACCAAGTCAGAGAGAGTCGAACATTGGGATTTAAGGATATTAATTGTGATATCTTTGTATAATCCCTGCACCACTGATTCAGCATACAAAGCTGGAGAGGTCTCATATGAAAACGAGCAAAGGAGATCGCGTCCGATGCTGCAGTCATGAGACCTAAAACTTACATGCACATAGCTACTGAAGGGAATGATTGAGACTGAAGGTTTCGACAAGCTGAAACCAATTGTATTCATCTCTTGTCTGTTAGAGACAGAGTCATAGACACTGAATCTATCTGGAAACCTAAAAAGGTGACCCTTGTCTGAGGAATCAAGGAACTTTTTGGTAAATTGATCCTCCAACCATGTCTTTGAAGAAACAACACTAGTTGATTCATGTGAGATTCTGCAGAATGTAAAGACTGGGCTAGTACCAAGATATTGTCCAAATAAAGAAAAACACTGCAATAACCCGTTCTCTGATTACAGAGAGTAGGGCAGAGAGAACTTTTGAAAAGATTCTTGGAGCTGTTGCTAGGCCAAATGGAAGAGCGACAAATTGGTAATGCTTGTTTAAAAAAGAGAATCTCAGAAACTGATAGTGGTCTGGTTGAATCAGAATATAAGATATGCATTCTGTAAGTCTATCGTGGACATATAATGCCTTTGCTGAACAAAAGGCAGAATATTCCTTATAGTCAACATTTTGAAAGTTGGCACTCTTACAAAACGATTCAAAATTTTCAGATCCAGAACTGGCCTGAATGAATTTTCTTTCTTTAGGACAATGAATAGATTTGAATAAAACCACAGACCCTGTTCCTGAAACGGAACTGGTAAGATTACCCCTGAAAGCTCCAGGTCTGAAACACACTTCAGAAAAGCCTGAGCTTTTATTGGATTTGCTGGGATGTGTGAGAGAAAAAATCTTCTCACAGGAGGTCTTACTCTGAATCCTATTCGGTACCCTTGAGAGACAATACTCTGAATCCATTGATTTTGGACAGAATCTGCCCAAATGCTTTGGAAGAATCCTAATCTGCCCCCTACCAGCTGAGCTGGAATTAGGGCCACACCTTCATGCAGACTTGGGGGCTGGCTTTGGTTTCTTAAACGGCTTGGATTTACTCCAACTTGAAGAAGGTTTCCAATTGGAACTAGATTCTTTGGGGGAAGGATTGGATTTCTGTTCCTTATTTTGTTGAAAGGAACAAAAACGGTTAGAAGTTTTAGATTTACCCTTAGGTCTTTTATTCTGAGATAAAAAAAACTCCCTTCCCCCAAGTGACAGTTGAAATAATCAAATCCAACTGAGAACCAAATAAATTATTACCTTGGAAAGAGATAGTAATCTAGACTTAGATACCATGTCAGCATTCCAATATTTGAGCCACAAAGCTCTTCTAGCTAAAATAGCTAAAGACATAGATTTAATATCAATTTTGATTATATCAAAAATGGCATCACAGATAAAATGATTAGCATGTTGAAGCAAGCGAACAATGCTAGACAAATCAGGATCCATTTCCTGTTGCGCTAAACTTTCCAACCAAAAAGTTGATGCAGCTACAACATCAGCCATAGAAATGGCAGACCTGAGAAGATAGCCAGAATATAAATAAGCTTTCCTTAGATAAGATTCAAGTTTCCTATCTAAAGGGTCCTTAAAGGAAGTACTATCTTCCATAGGAATAGTAGTACGTTTGGCAAGAGAAGAAATAGCCCCATCAACTTTGGGGATCTTTTCCCAAAACTCCAATCTAACTGCTGGCAAAAGATACAATTTTTTAAACCTTGAAGAAGGAATAAAAGAAGTACTAGGCCTATTCCATTCCTTAGATATCATATCAGAAATAGCATCAGGAATGGGAAAAACCTCTGGAGTAACCACAGGAGGTTTATAAACAGAATTTAAATGTTTACTAGTTTTAGTATCAAGAGGACTAGTTTCCTCAATATCCAACGTAATCAACACCTCTTTTAACAAGGAATGAATATACTCCATTTTAAATAAATAAGTAGATTTGTCAGTGTCAATATCTGAGGAAGGATCTTCTGAATCAGATAGACCCTCATCAGAGGAGGATAATTCAGTATATTGTCAGTCATTTAAAATTTCATCAACTTTATGAGAAGTTTTAAAAGACCTTTTACGTTTATTAGAAGGCGGGATAGCAGACAAAGCCTTCTGAATTGCATCAGCAAAAAAATATTTAATATTCACAGGGATATCATGTACATTAGATGTTGAAGGAACAACAGGCATTGTACTATTACTGATGAATACATTCTCTGCATGTAAAAGCTTATCATGACAACTATTACAAACCACAGCTGGAGATATAATATCCACAAATTTACAACAGATAGACTTAGCTTTGGTAGAACTGTTATCAGGCAGCAGGGTTCCAACAGTGGTTTCTGAGACAGGATGAGATTGAGATATCTTGCAAATGTAAGAGAAAAAACAACATATAAAGCAAAATTATCAATTTCCTTATATGGCAGTTTCATGAATGGGAAAAAATGCGAAGAGCATAGCCCTCTGACATAAAAAAAAGGCAAAAGGCATATAGGAATGGGGTTTTAAATAAAGAAATTATTTGGTGCCATGTATGACGCACAACGCAAAATAAATTTTTTTGGCGCTAATATCCGGAAATGACACACTCGCCTCATTGCAGACGCAACCTTGTGCAAGGGACTCGGCGTCAACTAAGACGCCAGAAATGACAAATTTGCGTCACCGGACAAACCTTTGCGCCAAAAAAATTCTTGCGCCAAAAATGATGCAATAAACATCAGCATTTTGCGACCTCGTGAGCCTAATTTTGCCTGTGAAAATTTAATGAAAAGCAGTCAATTTTGAAAAAGACTATACCCCAGGTAAGAAGAAATAGCCCCATCAACTTTGGGGATCTTTTCCCAAAACTCCAATCTAACTGCTGGCAAAAGTTTCCTTGCACAAGGTTGCATCTGCAATGAGGCAAAGTTTGTAAAATTGAATTGTGGGTGTGTTGAGGGGTGTATTTATAGGTATTTTGAGGTTTGGGAAACTTTGCCTCTCCTGGTAGGATTGTATATCCCATACTTCACTAGCTCATGGACTCTTGCCAATTACATGAAAGAAAACTAAATTACACATTGAAGAAAACCTAATACTACTAAAAAAAATGACATCTAAAATTACAAAAAATAAAAAATACTAAATTACAAACAATAACAAACACTAAATTACAAAAAAATAACAAACACTAAATAACAAACTAAATTATCCAAAATAAAAACAATTACACGTAATCTAATAGCCCTATAAAAGTAAAAAAAGCCCCCCAAAATAAAAAAAAAACCCTAGCCTACAATAAACTACCAATTGTCCTTAAAGGGGCCTTTTGTAGGGCATTATCCTAAAGAAATCAGCTCTTTTACCTGTAAAAAAATACAAAGTTTCCCCAACAGTAAAACCCACCACCCAACCAACCCCCCAAAATAAAAAGCCTAACTTTAACAAAAACCTAAGCTACCCATTGCCCCTAAAGGGGCATTTGTATGGGCATTGCCCTTAAAAAGGGCATTTATCTCTTTTGCATTGCCCTTAAAAGGACATTTAGCTCTTTTAAAAAAGTCCAAACCCTAATCTAAAAAAAACCCCCACCCATTTATCATTGCACAAGGATTTCTAGTGAAATGCCCCATGCTCACCGGCGGCCTATCGACCACTAGCTGGGGGTGTCAATCATCCTGAGCCTGAAACGATGGTGGTCGGAAGCAGCATCCGTGGCTTAATAAATCTATCCCTTGTTGCCTTTATTTGTGGATCCATACTCAAAGGTACAGGAAACCCCAAAAGTTTCTTTCATGATTCATATAGAACATACAATTTTTAAATAACTTTCCAATTTACTTATATTATCAAATTTGCTTTATTCTCTTGTTATCCATTGCTAAAGGGACAGCATTGCACCACTGGCAGCTACCCTTTTTAAAGCAGCAATATGGTCACCCTACTTGGAAAGCACCCAGATTTATCACTCTTTAGGACAGAGAGTTCTGGCTTCTTTCATTCTATATATATATACATATATATATATATGTATATATCTCCAAATGGGTTAAATGTGTGCATAGATAACAGCTTTTTTTATTTCCTTTTTTCTCTTGTTATCCATTGCTAAAGGAACAACATTGCACCACTGGCAGATACTTGAACATATCTAGTTAGCCAATCACAAGAGACAAATGTGTCAGGCACCAATCAGCAGCTACGAGGCCGGACTGGGACCAAAAATAGACCCGGGCATTTTAAGGCAGAGCAGCCCCCACCAACATTTTAAATGACAATATGGAGGACTGGCAACTTTTGGTCCATGGTCAAGTACAACCCAGAGGCCCCGGGAACAGCACCTGCGCCACTTTGAAATCCAATATTTAATAATGAAAACAACAAAGCAAGTGAAACACATAGCAAATCTATAATTTGTTGATTAGGGGTTAATTACTTTATAATTTTGCAATGTGGGGGTTGGCGGTTTAGGTGTTTGTTATTATTTCTTGTGGGTGCTTAGGTGTTTTTATGTTAATACTTTGTACAATCAGTTAGGTTTTTTTTGTTAATAATTTGTGCGGGGGTTAGGTTTTTTTATTATTTCGTGCGGGCGATTTGTTTTTTTTATTATTTTGTGCGGGTGGTTAGTTTTTTTTATTATTTCGTGTGGGCGATTTGTTTTTTTTTATTATTTTGAGCGGGTGTTTAGTTTTTTTATTATATCGTGCGGGAGGTTAGTTTTTTTTTGTTATTTCGTGTTTTTTTGTTAATACTTTGTGCGGGTGCTTAGGTGTTTTTTTCTTGATGCTTCGTTTTGCTATGCTGCATCCAGGTGGATTCCGAAAATGGTAGGGTGGTGAAAGAATCCACCTAGGAGGATTCCGAAAATGGCAGGGTGAATTCTCTCACCACCCTGCTAGCAGTTTACGCTGCATCCAGGTGGATTATTTTGGCTGCATGCGCAGCCAACATTCTTTTGGCTCGCGCACAGCCAACATTCCTTTTTGGATGCATGCACAACTACCGACAGCGACGGACGCGTTACAAATGCGATTATAGTATAGCTATATATTCTCCAAATATATATATATATATATTACAAAAATTAAAGCACTCACTGGATTTAGTATAAAATAAAACTTAGCTTTTATTCAGGAGTCACATATAAAATGAGAAGTGTGACGAGACCAATCTCGCCACTGTGCATTGGAGGAGCCTGGTTGCCCGCCTGCTGCCTTTAGACTATGGCCCCCTGTTGAAACGCTTGATTTTCCCCTGCAGGGAAACGAAGGCCGGGTCGTTCGGTGCTTGCCCTATTTGAACAGTATTACCCCAGATAGCTATGCCATGAAGCCCATTTGTATAACGAAAGACTATGTGAAAGACTTTGGCTCCATGGCAATTGAACTGTATGTGTGTGACCTGACCACCATTCTGTAATAATGTGCACTCAGATCTAGGCTATCTGGGGATTTGTTGAATGTACCTGTTTTATGCAATAGCTGCACAGTTATATATTTTTATG
Organism: Bombina bombina; assembly: GCF_027579735.1. Taxonomy (NCBI): domain Eukaryota; kingdom Metazoa; phylum Chordata; class Amphibia; order Anura; family Bombinatoridae; genus Bombina; species Bombina bombina. The sequence continues at coordinate 1,405,810,690 of NC_069500.1, forward strand.
TATATTATTGTCTTTTGCTACCATGTGTTCAATGGAGTTTTGCCTCGGTCCTTGGAGATAATTGTATTACTTCCCAATTATCTCCAGGATAGAAGACTCTGTGGAACTGGTTTAAGGTAATTGTATCAACAATTGTGTAAGGTAATTGTATTAACCATTGTGTAAGGTAACTGCATCAACCATTGTGTAAGGTAATTGTATTAACCATTGTGTAAGGTAACTGCATCAACCATTGTGTAAGGTAAATGTATTAACCATTGTGTAAGGTAACTGCATCAACCATTGTGTAAGGTAATTGTATTAACCATTGTGTAAGGTAACTGCATCAACCATTGTGTAAGGTAACTGCATCAACCATTGTGTAAGGTAATTGCATCACCCATTGTGTAAGGTAATTGCATCAGGCAGAGGGGAGGATTTTGTGTGGAAGTGTCTGAGAGTATTGTATGTGTTTATTGGTTGTTTTACAAAACCCTGTGGGGGGTACTAATGTGTAAAAATGTGTATATATGAACAATAAACCCACAGCTCTTGCTGATATCTGTTTGACCCTCACCATGGAGCTTTGACTCATGCTTGGGGGGAGGGAGAGGGGAAATTTACTGTATGCTGTGCCTCTGAAAGGGAAGATCTACTAAACGGCAGTTTAACCCTCTTATGCTTGGGGGTGCCGTTACAAGAAGTCCATAACATTTTGATGCCTTACTGGCCTCTTTATCAAATGGTTTCAAGTTCTGTCCAAAAGAGACATCAACACATGATAGCCCAAAGAAAGAACAAGGTACCTTTGTTTGTACCACGACGAGTGCTCTCTATGGACTCTGTTTGATATCTATACTTGGGAATAGGGTGACCATATTGCCGCTTTAAAAAGAGACGCATATGAAAAATACGTATGTCAGGGCTGTTTTCAGGGCTGTTTAAAGAAATGTTTTGTATAAGAACCCTGACATATGTATTTTTCATATGTGTCCCTTTTTAAAGTGGCAATATGGTCACCTTACTTGGGAAGCAAAATATATATATATATATATATATATATATATATATATCCAAATGGGTTACATGTGTGCATAGATAACAGCTTTTTTTTATTTGATCTAGTTATGAAAAGTTCCTGAGGGTTGCATAGACCTCTTTCCTGAACTCAGAGTGATTTAATACCTCTGCAGCTACCATGGCCATTTGCGGGGTGGACTGGTATTCCTGGAATGCAGGCAAGCACAAGAGGAACTCCGTGCACCGCTCTGTAAGTCCATCGCTGGTTGAGTGTGCTGAACGCTGCCTGACATAATCATATGCAGCATTTAGCACATAAATGATCAGCACCAATACCACAGAGCAGTGAACTTGCCTACAATCTATCTGGCTGTGGCTGCAGTAACTACTCAGCCCTCATACATGCCTCATTGTTTAGGATGTGGGGAAAACAGTGTGTGAAGGCAAAATTAGAAACAGAGTAATTTTGCTATGCAAAGCTAAAGAGATAAAGTTAAAGCCTACCTTTGAAAAGCTACAACCCCTGCACCATCCCTCTGCACGCACTCAGTCAGAAGCCCCATACTGAAGTGCAGATGCCAAAAAAAGTATTTCCCGCTTTACCCTGAACTACCGCTCTAAAAAACATGCGCTAGTTAACCCATCCTACAGGCAACCACTAATATTTAATTTTTTTTATCAGCCCTATTTCTCCACTACGGCCTTGGTCTATTGGCCCTGGGCCAGCCTGTCCCTGGTGTGCATATGAGTCCTGGGTGGGGGTAAGGGACCTGGATGGTGGGTGTGGCTAAGGGATCCAGCGGTGTGCAAGTTAAGGGATCCGGTCAGTGAGTGGGGCTAATAGATCTGGTCAGTGGGCGGGGGTAAGGTACCCTGTGGCCCACCGGGCATTTGCCTGGCATGGCCTATGGCCAGTTTGGGCCTAAGCAGCTAGCTCCCACTAGTGTAGGAAATGTGTGTATTATTTTCCAACAAGCAATACAAAGAGAACTAAGCACATTTGAAAATAGAAGTTAATTTAAAGGTATCTTAAAATGACATGCTCTATCTGAATCATGTAAGTTTAATTTTGACTTTCTTATCCCTTTACCTAAAAATATTGTCTTATTTCTTCTTTTATGTGTTTGATATTTTATAATTTAACAGTGATGTTTCTGGGCTCCAATAACTGCTATAGATTTGTTTAATTGTCCACTTTTGTTTTGGACATTGCATGATCAGAATGGGTGAAAGAATGAAGGTTAATCTCAGAGATTAAATTAAGACTAGTTACATCTACCAATAAATCATATTTTCTTGTGTATATTTTCTGAACAGCAGAATACAAATTATGGGCCAGATTACGAATGGAGCTCAAATGTTTGCATATGAGCGATAAGGGGTTAATTGCGGGGGTTTGCACTCATCGGACTTACTGCTCGTATTACGAGTTGTAAGTAAACGTGATCGCTTGAGCGCAGTCGCCATTTATGCTAGAATGATTACCGTGTTGACAGAGCTGTTAACTGTTTTGCAAAACTAAAAAGTTGCACAAAACACATAAAAAAAACATGACAAAGTACAGTTATATATATAATAACACTTTCATTGGAGCCCTTTGCAGTTAAGCAGATAAAGTGCAATATTCATATTTAATAAAATGTTTAACTATGTATTTATTGTAAATATTTCACATTACAATGTCCTGCACAAGTACCTATATATAATCAATCAAAAAAACATAATTTCCCACTTTTTTCTCCATTAACTTCTATGGGGGAATACGTGATATGGTAAGTTTGACGTTTTGTGATTGTCCGGTTAGCACAGGAGTGAAAACAGTTTACTTTCAACTCATAATACGAGTGCAACCCGTCGAGCGCAAAAGCTTACTTCTAGCGCATTTAACGCTTGAGCTGGAACATTACTTAGTGAGCCACTTGTACTCGTGGTGGTGACCAGTAGTGAGGGAGGGAAGAGAGCTGTTTGGGAGGGCTCAGTAGTGATTAGGGGGTGGTAGGTGTCAGGTGGGAGGGTAACCTCTACACTACAGCTATAATTAACCTTACAAGTTACCCCTTAACTGCCAGGAATAATAGAAGTGTGATGTACAGTTGCAATAAGCAGCATTCTAATTGCCAAAAACCAACTGCAAAGCCATGTATACCTGCTAATTCTGAACAAAGGGGATCCCAGAGAAGCTTTTATAACCATTTGTGTCATGATTGCACAATCGGTATGTAAATAATTTCAGTGACATAACCCAAAGTTTGTGAAAAAGTTAATTGTTTTTATATAATCGCATTTGGAGGTGAAAGGGTGGCATAAAATATAACAAAATGGGCCTAGATCAATACCTTGGGTTGTCTACTTAAAAAATATATACCGTTAAAAGAAAAAAAAAACAAAGCTCTATTTCTGATTAAAGGGAGTATAGCAAAAACGCTAAAAATTCTCTGGTATTTTGAGCAAGTTCTTCTCTGAAATTGCCGGTAGCGAAGGAGTTAAATGCATGGGTGGCATGACAGCACCAATTCACCATACTATACGATTCACATAGGTACTCTAACCCATAAAAAGACAGTTTGAAAGTACATTCTTTGCAGATATTTTGGATGTTTCTTATTCTATACCTGTTGTAAACCAATTTTCCTTGTTTGAGTCAAAGTTTTGGACACAATGTTTATAACCATGCTTAGTTTGCATATTGATAAACATCTTTTTTTTTTTGGTTGAATCATAAGTTTCAAATATAACTCAAATTGTGTATTTAAACCCTGAAAATTCTCAGGTTAAACTTTTTTTTTTTACTACAAAAATATCTATAATTTATTTAGTGGTTAATGTTCTGAGACACTGATCTAATGTATTCATCCTAAGGTGTAAGAAACATTTATTATACTGACTCACAGATATGAGCATATAGCATAGTAAGCACATTAATACAGCGTGTTAAAGAGACAGTAAAGTCAAAATTAAACATTCATGATTCTGACAGAGCAGCAATTTTAAACAATCCATTTTTCTTCTGCAACTACATTTGTTCATTTGGTATCTTTTATTGAAGAGTAAAACTAGGTAGGCTCACAAGAGCTCAGGAGTGGCAGCAGTGTTTTGCAACATTATTTGTAGATTTGTTATACAATGTTGTAAAACACTGCAGCCATAGAATACTAAATACACGTGCACAATTCTGAGCTTACTTAGTTTACTCTTCAATAAAAGATACCAAAAGAACAAAGCAAATTTGAAAACCAAAGTAAACTGGAAAGTTGTTTAAAATTGCATGCTCTATCTGAATCATGAACGTTTTATTTTCACTTTACTGTTCCTTTAATCTTAAATAACGCTCCTAATTAAGTCTGTCTATACACAATGCAGCACTTTAAAACTCCTCGCCCTCCTACCGTATTTAAACAACCCCGTAATAAATAATGATTGTGTAACTCTCATTGGTCTGATTACATGCAATTTATTCCAGCCCCTGCTGTTTTGTAAATACAAGTGAGACATTAAAACTAATGAGAGTATTTGTTAGTGCGCACTGCGCTGAGGTGACCATATTGTTTTATGTCTTGCACGCCCGCTCACCGCCCTCAGACCTAAACATATTATTAAGAACAGCAGGAAATTGAATAATCGCTAGTCTCTGTTAACTTGAAAGACCGCACAGTTCTCTGCTTACTTAGTAAAGTCTGGCGTCATTTATTATATTGAGAAAGACACAGGTCATTCAGATGCTGCTGCGCGATGGGCTTGTGAAAGCTACAAATAAGGTCGCAAAGCCGTATTATATACATTTAACCTCTTCCCTGTCATATGGGACTTCAGTGAAATTGAGATACTAGACAGTAGCTACAAAGACTTTATTTCAAGGGACATGAAACCCAAAACTTTTTCTTTCATGATTCAGGTAGAACATACAATTTTCCAATTTACTTTATTCTCATGGTATCCTTTGTTGAAGGAGCAGCAATGTTCTACTGGGAGCTAGCTGAGCACATGAGCCAGTGACAAGAGGCATATATGTACAGCCACCAATCAGCAGCTAGCTCACAGCTCCTGAGCCTACCTAGGGATGCTTTTTAACAGAGGATACCAAGAGAATGAAGCACATAAGATAATAAAAGTAAACTGGAAAGTTGTTCAAAATTGTATGATCTATCTAAATCATGAAAGAAAATTTGTAGGTTTGATGTCCCTTTAACGCTTTCTGTAACAGGAAATTTCAATGTAAAAAAAACGTGTTCTAATTTATTACAGATTGTCATTTTTTCACATTAGTGTCCCTAGATAACTACTTTTTAACCCCTCGCAAAGCAGTTATACACATACATTATGTCCTCCAAGGCGTGTAGCTCCTGAGTGTTTCACAGCTGGTGGAGACTGACTGGCTTGTGCAATTCCAACGTTTCTGTGTAGATATTCAACCGTCAGAGAAGGTTTATTCTACCATTTGAATATCAGACATTCGCCCTTCTATGACATAGAAGAGTTCACTATGAAGTCACATATTTATAGAAACATCAACACTTGCTACATTGATATTTAAAAGGACATGAGCAGCAAAATTTACTTTGTTCACTTGGTATCCTTTGTTGAAAAGCAATCCTAGTTAGTCTCGGGATTTATTGTATTAATGATTCTCCAAAGGGAAATAAAATAACTTCTTTTTCATATTGATGATTTCAAATTGCTCAAGTAACACTGTATTATACTCATCTTCTTAAAGGGATAATCAAATCCAAGAAAAACTTTCATGATTTGGATAGGACATGTCATTTTAAGCAACTTTCCAATTTAATTTTATCACCATTTTGCTTTGTTCTTTGGTATTCTTAGTTGAAAGCTAAACCTAGGGTGGCTAATATGATGATTTCTAAGCCCTTGAAGGCCGCCTCTTATCACATGTTTTAAAAAAAAAAAAAAAAAATTATTGAGGTTTTACGCATGATAATAACAAAGAATAAATGTCATATGACAAATATAGTAAAGTTTTCATAAAATACAGTACAATAGTACAAGTTGAAAGTAAAATAAATAACAGAGTATGAACATTAGAAACCTCAATTCTTAAGTTTTGTAAACATTTATGAATAGCTAATGAGCTTGCTACCCATGGACCCTTTTATATAGGAAATACTGGTGTGGGAAGTTAGCCATTTCGGGGACCTTGTTAGATCCCATGTCACGAATGAGTTATGAGAATGAAGTCTTGTTATGAAATAGTAGAGTATAAGTTGATATTGTAAATAGTATAAAAATTTGCATATTAGTTTACAGCGGGTAAGCCCCGCTTGAGAAGGTGATCAGCGGACAAAAGCTGCTTTAAGGATGGGGGGGGGGCAGAGGGGAGAATACTAAATGAAGCAACCAAACAGCAATCCATCTCAATGAGATAGCGCATCTCTTAGGCTGTAGTAGTACAGAGGATGAGGGGTGGGTGGGGTTTAGAAGTGTGATATAAGTTATGAGGGGGCAGTTGTATTAATAAAAAAGTGGGAATAGCTATGAGAGAAGTTTTATACTTTTAGGAGATCTAATATTTCATCCTAGTTGAGAGCTGGTGATAAATTTTTGACATAGGATATCCAACATCCCTGACACAAAAGCAGATAAACCACGATTAAGTCGGGAATTCTAGTACACAACATAAGATATATGGTTAAGGGAAATAATATGATAATCCACCACTGTGTATAATGAATTTTAGTCAAACGAATATCATACGAAAGTTCTATATTGCGTGAGTAATTTGTGTAGTGTATAAGTGTTTATGGATATGTCTCATTCTGGATAAGCCTGCCGGAGTCCATCCCAATAGCCTTTAACTAACACATATCTTATACCAAATATAGCGTCTACATAAAAGAAATATAAGGAGTCTCATATGTAACGAGTGCATAGCTTAGGATATATATATATCTTAAAGACTCCAGCTGAAAAAGCTAAAACTACCGTAATAAGCACCCCCTCTTAGTAACATCCCAAACACTACACAATAAGCAGTAAAAATTGCGCATCCAAAATAAAAATGATTTGATAGTCATAATTGCTATTGTAATAGACTACTCATTTAGTATTACTCAAGAATAACATTAAATATGAAGCTTAAACTATAATTGCAAAGAAGAGAGATCGGTTCTGTAGTACACCCAGGCCCCAAGAATGTGTCTTGTATGAAAGCATAACGGCACGAATCAAAGGGAGGTATGCCAGTGTTTTTGTGTAGATGTGGGTCAAGATGCCAGAAAGTCAGTCTAGACACTAAATATATATTAGAGAACAGCCCTAAATTATAGATGTGTGAGTTCACAAATCAACGTCCCTCCTCACCCTCGCCGGCTGAGGGAGATGGAGGGATTACATCTATATGGGTTAGTAGGGGAACTTGGTAGCATTCAGTACAGGACATTTACAGGCTATCTGGGAACTGTCAGTCTGCTACATTTCAAGAAACAGCATTAAATGGCAGCGAACATATTGTCATAACTAAACATAATCTACGCTTTAGCAAGTTAAAGAACATAGACAACATTCTACAGAAAATATACTAGTGCAGGGTAAAGGTTAGCCTTGCAAATTATAACTCTTATCTTATAAAGAGAAAGGTATAGGGAGCAAACTATAACTAGATAACTGCGCATTTGAGTAGAACATATTATAAACATACATATAGTATAAATGAAAATAAAATGCAGGTAGCTGTTATCGTTTAGAGAATAACTCTAATCTCTAAAACAGTGTTATTTAGTAATAGAGAATTAAACTAATCTGGCTCTGCTAAGGCAACAAAAATGAACTCTGCCTCAGGAAGATCACCTAAAACACAACCAAGTTCAAGGTATAGAAGGCAGTTCTAGATACCCGGTCACCAATATAACTCATGCCAGGTCTTGTAAAATCTAACTTGGTCCATATCAGATCATCCTTAAGAGGTTCCATGCTTCTCATATAGCTGTCCGATTGCAGGAAAAAAATCTGCCAGCCCGAGAAGGTGACTGTCTCTGGCAAACTTTATGTGGATGAAAGTGTAAGCATAAATTGCAACCTAGGGATGATGTAATTCCGACCCTGGTAAAAGCCCTAGGGTTACTTAACATGGTATAAACTCCCCCTGGGTCCCACAGCAATGTACTTGTTATCGACCTTAGGTATTGGGAGATTCGCATTTTAGCAGCCAGATACTTTGTAGGTATGTCACAACCACTTAGTTGTCGTAAGTTCTGATATCGTAGAAGAATATCCTGCAGGTCAGATCTTTTGTATGGCTGTTTGCTAGGGTACTTCCTGTTTTCTCCACCTTCTCTTTGTACGGAGAGTGACGTGGGGTGTTCTGCAAGATGGTCGCCGCCATGCCTCTTGTTGTCATGTGGCAAGGAAGCCATATTATGGGCAGGTGAGATAATAATTCTGGGCTCCATTGCCACTGGGCATGTTGTAAACACCTGGAATAAGTGTTTTTGGGTATTGCCCAAAACAGATACTTCTGCGCAGGACTCCTTTGAAGAAGTAGGCAAGAATGCCGACTTAATTTCTGCTAAATAATTAAAGAAAAGTCCAGCACACAAAAGGGATCCAAAGAGGGCAATTTCTCAGAGTGACTGCCACACTCAGACACATAAATCCAAAAAAGCAATGGGAAAAGCTCCTCTGTAGTAAAAGAAAATCCAAATTTTATTGTGATACAGGATCAGACATAAAAACCACTGGTTTTTATGTCTGATCCTGTATCACAATAAAATTTGGATTTTTATTACTACAGAGGAGCTTTTCCCATTGCTTTTTTGGACTTAATTTCTGCTGAAAGCACCGCTGCATGATAATCCAATAATTCTGACAGCACAAGCAGCAAGTCTCTAGCACAAGGCGCCATGATACATTCCATGTGATCCAGACCACTCAGGATTTATTGTCGAGTCTAGTTAAGTCTCTGAGCCCTCCAGATACTTAGATCTTTTAGAAGTGACTCTTCAGTGTTCGAGTGTGACAAAGATGAACAATGTTGGTCAGCGGATCACTCATGAAGCGGTGCCGGCGAACCTGCGTGTGCTCCATCCTTCATTTATGGGCATTTCAATTTTGACCCAGAATATCCCTTTAATCACAGAGGTAAAAAAGTATATTATTATAACTGTGTTGGTTGTGCAAAACTGGGGAATGGGTAATAAAGGGATTATCTATCTTTTAAAACAACAACAATTCTGGGGTTTACTGTCCCTTTAAGCAAAACAATAATATTATAATTTTATCATGTGACAAAAAAAGAAAACAACGTGTGTAAGAAAATGTTTGTATTTCTATAGTTCTGTGGCTGCATAGATATGAGCTGATCATTGGGAAAATGACAATTTATAGTGATAAAACCAAACATGTTGAATTTGTAGGTTCTATTTATTAAGCAGCAGAAATGTTATGAACCTGAGGAAACGCCTATTACATCTGAGAAACGCGTAGCACATTTTATGATTGTTTTTAATAAAATGATTTTTATTTAGTTTCTGATTGTCACTATTTCAATACTGATTATTGAAGCAATATGCTTTGACCACTCTTCTGGTATTAGTGCAGTGATGTCCCACGTGTGGAACATGATTTGGAGATCGTGGTTATGTTGGAGATGTTGGGACCGCCCTGCCATATGTGAATTGCCATGGCGATCAAGAGGCTTTCAGTGAGAGACCCACATCAGGGCTGGTTCTGTTTGACGGTCATCAGGGATACTGAGCGGTTCCTGCGTGCTCATATAACACCAGGGTGTGCTTTATCCTTGTGAGGAGAACAATAATGCTTTGAATATATATTCCTGTGCCCTATACTGGTTCACGCTATGTGGCGCCCCTGTCTTTTGTTCTTCTGTTTGCAGACATCTGTGGAGTCTGTGTGACCTGGCTACAGGGAGCTGCTATTTGATTTGTGGGCTTTTGATTTGATTGGATAAGATATTATACCCCATATTTTATTAATTTGGGTATTGTGTTACCATTGCTAGCTACAAGTGAGTTTGACATACATTGCAGAACAAATGAACACATTTTATATATATTATATATATTATATATTTATTATATTATATTTAAACAACTTTCCAATTTACTTTTATTATCAAAAAGGTAAAACGTATATTAATATAACTGTGTTAGCTATGCAGAACTGGGGGAGTTAGTAATAAAGGGATTATCTATCTTTTTAAACAATAACAATTCTGGAGTAGACTGTCCCATTAATAATAAAAAAAAGTTAGAAAGACAAGACTGCGGACGGACATGATACGATGTAGCGTATCATGTCCACCGCACATCGATAAATGCTGACAGCATACGCCCCCTGCAGATTCGCTGCCAATCCGCGCCCCCCGCAATTCGCGGCCGCTAGCAGGGAGTGTCAATCAACCCGATTGCAAGCGGACAGGTTATGGAGCAGCGGATTCTGGCGAGCATTAACACGGGGCCCCTGAGACAGAACACTTCACAATGCAACAGGATGTTTATGAATTCTACCTGCTGAATGGTGTACATTAAAAATCCTATCCACAGCTCTAGGACCCCCAGAACACCGCGGCCAGTGCCCTCTAGAAACAGCACTAGCATAAAAAACAAACATGTACATATGTTACACTGCCAGCGTGTATGTGTTTTGCATTGGTGTTTCACAATTTTTGTGGTTTATTTTGTGATTTATTTTCATGTTGGCGTTCTCGATTGAGTTGTGAGATATCGTTATTGGGCACATGATGCAGCCTTACAAGTTTATGGTAGGAACTCTCACTAAAGAAAAGCTGGGAAATATAGTAATACGTTTTAAAAAAAATCTCAGAACCTCACAAGTGCCTATGAACCTCGGCTAATGAATGAAAAGGAAGACACTGAGCTGGAAGCTAAAATACATGAAGTTTGTATGAGGAAAGATTTGAACTATTATTTGTTTCCCATGATACCAGAAGGGTTAATGGCACCACCTTTACAGACACAGCTTTGTTCCTCTGGCCTGCATTATATTGTTTGCAGACCCCAGACTGACCCTCATTAGTTCTCACATAATACAGTTGTTCAGACCTCTTTACCTTCCCAGGCAGCAGTCTGCCTGAGTTCTGTTTTATGACCCCATTTGATTTTTTGTGACTAATTTGCAAAGTACATTAATTACTTCCATGTCTAGATTTTATTGCCTATAACTCCAAACAAATTGCAGTTTTGAAAATGGGACACAAATCCCTGTTAGGCTGATGTTTCTGGTCGTCAGAAACACACAACGGATTTCCTGTCCTTTTTTACTGACTTCCATTTGGTTTGATGTCTATAGGTGTGCATCTGAAATAACTCCAGTTGAAGGTAAAACAAGGTTAAACAAACTATTTGATACACTGAACTGCAAAAAGTATATACTTGCTTATTTATCAATCATTTAATCTATCTATCTATCTATCTATCTATCTATCTATCTATCTATCATCTGTCTGTCTGTCTGTCTATTTATCTCTCTCTATCTATATATCATCATTTCAATAATCATTTCTCTGTATCTATCATCATTTCAATCAATCAATCAATCAATCAATCAATCAATCTATCTGTCTATCTATCTATTTATCTATATATCCATCCCTATCTATCTATTTATCTATATATCCATCCCTATCTATCTGTTTATCTATATATCCATCCCTATCTATCTATCTGTCTCTATCTATCTATCTATCTATCTATCTATCTATCTATCTGTCTGTCTGTCTGTCTGTCTGTCTCTATCTATCTATCTATCTATCTATCTATCTATCTATCTATCTATCTGTCTGTCTGTCTGTCTCTATCTATCTATCTATCTATCTATCTATCTATCTGTCTGTCTGTCTGTCTGTCTCTATCTATCTGTCTGTCTCTATCTATCTGTCTGTCTCTATCTGTCTGTCTCTATCTGTCTGTCTCTATCTATCTATCTATCTATCTATCTCTATCTATCTATCTATCTATCTATCTGTCTCTATCTATCTATCTATCTATCTATCTATCTATCTATCTATCTATCTATCTATCTGTCTGTCTGTCTGTCTCTATCTATCTGTCTGTCTGTCTCTATCTATCTGTCTGTCTCTATCTATCTGTCTGTCTCTATCTGTCTGTCTCTATCTATCTATCTATCTATCTATCTATCTATCTATCTATCTATCTGTCTGTCTGTCTGTCTCTCTGTCTGTCTGTCTGTCTCTATCTCTCTATCTCTCTATCTATATATAGAACTAACTATATATCTGTCTGTCTCTATAGTTATCTATTTGTCTATTTATCTATATTTCAGAACAATTAGGGCTAGATTAAAACTGAAGCACTAAATTATGACGCACCCGTAAACAGGCGCAAAATAATTGACCAGCCATTACAAGTGGCTGGTTATGGCTACCACAAGCTTGCGTTAGCGATTAGCGCTATTATAATTAACCATAAATTAGATCTCTGATTCATTTTCTATAAGTGCCCCAAATGCCCTCAAAATAGAGGACATTATAGTTTTTATTTTAAAAAATGCAGCTTTTTTTTTTCTAAATAAATAATTAACTGCAATAGGCAGTTTTGGGGCTTTAAAGTTGGTGAGAGTGGGGTGTTAGAAAAAAAACGGCACTGAAAAGTGGCTTTACATTGCGGTCTATAGGAACTGTGTGAATAATTTTGTTACAAATTTTAATGCACCTTTAAAATACAGTCTTTTCATCATATTTTTGTGTGAATGGTTAAATTATTTGTTTTGTAAGATTTTCAAATCACAATTGTTTTTGGTGCACTTTTGTAATATAGGCATCTCCTTCCCATAAGAAAAATACAATTTATGCCCCTTAACGAGACACCCTGTTTTCAGGGTAGAAAGTGGTTTTATATAATTCTACCAGGGAAATAGAAGTATTGACAGCATTCTTATAGAATCTCACCAGCCCAGAGAGCTTTTTAGATCTATCTATCTATCTATCTATCTATCTATCTATCTACTTAAAAGTATACAAAAAAACACATAAAAAAATCTATCCAAGCCATAGAGATAATAGGATAGAGAGATAGATAGATGATAGATAGATAGATAGATAGATAGATAGATAGATAATAGGAAGGTTAAAGAATTGTTATGTATGCCACTTTTGCAAAACTAACATCTGAACAAATACACAAACTAGCGGAATTCATTAGTATATATTCATTTCCTTTAAATTAGATTTAAAACGTGACATATTTACCTAAAGCGCTCTAGGGGAACTGCGCTAATCACAACCCTTCTTCACAGAGCTCATGGCAATAGGAGGCTTAGTGCAGGTGCTGGTATCCGCTGCGCTAAGAGGAGGCTAAGTGCAGGTGCTGGTATCCGCTGCGCTAATAGGAGGCTTAGTGAAGGTGCTGGGATCCGCTGCGCTAAGAGAAGACTTACTGCAGGTGCTGGGATCCGCTGTGCTAAGAGGGGGTTTAGTGCAGGTGCTAGGATCTGCTGCGCTAATAGGAGGCTTAGTGAAGGTGCTGGGATCCGCTGCGCTAATAGGAGGCTTAGTGCAAATGCTGGAATCCGCTGCACTAAGAGAAGACTTACTGCAGGTGCTGGGATCCTCTGTGCTAAGAGGGGGCTTAGTGCAGGTGCTGGGATCCACTAAGCTAAGAGGAGGCTTAGTGCAGGTGCTGGGATCCGCTGCGCTAAGAGGAGGCTAAGTGCAGGTGTTGGGATCCGCTGCACTAATTGGAGGCTTAGTGCAGGTGCTGGGATCTGCTGCGCTAATAGGAGGTTTAGTGTAGGTGCTGGGATCCGCTGTACTAATAGGAGGCTTAGTGCAGGTGCTGGGATCCGCTGTACTAATAGGAGGCTTAGTGCAGGTGCTGGGATCCACTGCGCTAAGAGGAGGCTAAGTGTAGGTGCTGGGATCTGCTGCACTAATAGGAGGCTTAGTGAAGGTGCTGGGATCCGCTGCGCTAATAGGAGGCTTAGTGAAGGTGCTGGGATCCGCTGCGCTAAGAGGAGGCTAAGTGCAGGTGCTGGGATCCGCTGCGCTAATAGGAGGCTTAGTGAAGGTGCTGGGATCCGCTGCGCTAAGAGAAGACTTACTGCAGGTGCTGGGATCCGCTGTGCTAAGAGGGGGTTTAGTGCAGGTGCTAGGATCTGCTGCGCTAATAGGAGGCTTAGTGAAGGTGCTGGGATCCGCTGCGCTAATAGGAGGCTTAGTGCAAATGCTGGAATCCGCTGCACTAAGAGAAGACTTACTGCAGGTGCTGGGATCCTCTGTGCTAAGAGGGGGCTTAGTGCAGGTGCTGGGATCCACTAAGCTAAGAGGAGGCTTAGTGCAGGTGCTGGGATCCGCTGCGCTAAGAGGAGGCTAAGTGCAGGTGTTGGGATCCGCTGCACTAATTGGAGGCTTAGTGCAGGTGCTGGGATCTGCTGCGCTAATAGGAGTTTTAGTGTAGGTGCTGGGATCCGCTGTACTAATAGGAGGCTTAGTGCAGGTGCTGGGATCCGCTGTACTAATAGGAGGCTTAGTGCAGGTGCTGGGATCCACTGCGCTAAGAGGAGGCTAAGTGTAGGTGCTGGGATCCGCTGCACTAATAGGAGGCTTAGTGAAGGTGCTGGGATCCGCTGCGCTAAGAGGAGGCTTAGTGCAGGTGCTGGGATCCGCTGCACTAATAGGAGGCTTAGTGCAGGTGCTGGGATCTGCTGCGCTAATAGGAGGCTTAGTGCAGGTGCTGGGATCCGCTGCACTAATAGGAGGCTTAGTGAAGGTGCTGGGATCCGCTGCGCTAAGAGGAGGCTTAGTGCAGGTGCTGGGATCTGCTGTGCTAAGAGGAGGCTTAGTGCAGTTGCTGGGATCGGCTGCACTAAGAGGATGCTTAGTGCAGGTGCTGGGATCTGCTGCGCTAAGAAGAGGCTTAGTGCATGCTCTGGGATCAGCTGCGCTAATAGGAGCCTTAGTGCAGGTGCTAGGATCCTCTGCACTAATAGGTGGCTTAGTGCAGGTGCTGGGATCCACTGTGCTAATAGGAGACTTAGTGCAGGTGCTGGGATCTGCTGCACTAATAGGAGGGTTAGTGCAGGTGCTGGGATCTGCTGCGCTAAGAGAAGGCTTAGTGCAGGTGCTGGAATCCGCTGCACTAATAGAAGGCTTAGTGCATGCTCTGGGATCCGCTGCAATAAGAGGAGGCTTAGTGCAGGTGCTGGGATCCGCTGCGCTAAGAGGAGCCTAAGTGCAGGTGCTGGGATCCGTTGCATTAAGAGGAGGCTAATTGCAGGTGCTGGGATCTGCTGCGCTAAGAGGAGGCTTAGTTCAGGTGCTGGGATCCGCTGCGCTAAGAGGAGGCTAAGCGCAGGTATTGGGATCCGCTGCACTAATAGGAGGCTTAGTGAAGGTGCTGGGATCCGCTGCGCTAAGAGAAGACTTACTGCAGGTGCTGGGATCCGCTGTGCTAAGAGGGGGTTTAGTTCAGGTGCTGGGATCCGCTGCGCTAATAGGAGGCTTAGTGAAGGTGCTGGGATCCGCTGCGCTAATAGGAGGCTTAGTGCAAATGCTGGGATCCGCTGCACTAAGAGAAGACTTACTGCAGGTGCTGGGATCCTCTGTGCTAAGAGGGGGCTTAGTGCAGGTGCTGGGATCCACTAAGCTAAGAGGAGGCTTAGTGCAGGTGCTGGGATCTGCTGCGCTAATAGGAGGCATAGCGCAGGTGCTGGGATCCGCTGCACTAATAGGAGGCTTAGTGCAGGTGCTGGGATCCGCTGCACTTATAGGAGGTTTAGTGCAGGTGCTGGGATCCACTGCACTAATAGGAGGCTTAGTGCAGGTGCTGGGATCTACAGTGCTAAGAGGAGGCTAAGTGCAGGTGCTGGGATCCGCTGGGCTAATAGGAGGCTTAGTGCAGGTGCTAGGATCCGCTGCACTAAGAGGAGGCTAAGTGCAGGTGCTGGGATCTGCTGCGCTAATAGGAGGCTTAGTGCAGGTGCTGGCATATGCTGCAGTAATATGAGGCTTAGTGCAGGTGCTGGGATCTGCTGCGCTAAGAAGAGGCTTAGTGCAGGTGTTGGGATCCGCTGCACTAATAGGAGGCTAATTGCAGGTGCTGGGATCTGCTGCGCTAAGAGGAGGCTTAGTGCAGGTGCTGGAATCCGCTGCGCTAAGAGGAGGCTTAGTGCAGGTGCTGGCATATGCTGCAGTAATATGAGGCTTAGTGCAGGTGCTGGGATACGCTGCACTAATAGCAGGCTTAGTACAGGTGCTGGGATCTGCTGCGCTAAGAAGAGGCTAAGTGCAGGTGTTGGGATCCGCTGCACTAATAGGAGGCTTAATGCAGGTGCTGGGATCTGCTGCGCTAAGAGGAGGCTTAGTGCAGGTGCTGGAATCCGCTGTGCTAAGAGGAAGCTTAGTGCAGGTGCTGGGATCCGCTGCGCTAAGAGGAGGCTTAGTGCAGGTGCTGGGATCCGCTGCGCTAATAGGAGGCTTATTGCAGGTGCTAGGATCTGCTGCGCTAAGAGGAGGCTTAGTGCAGGTGCTGGGATCCGCTGTGCTAATAGGAGGCTTATTGCAGGTGCTGGGATCCGCTGCGCTAATAGGAGGCTTATTGCAGGTGCTAGGATCTGCTGCGCTAAGAAGAGGCTTAGTGCAGGTGCTGGGATCCGCTGCGCTAATAGGAGGCTTATTGCAGGTGCTAGGATCTGCTGCGCTAAGAGGAGGCTTAGTGCAGGTGCTGGGATCTGCTGCTCTAATAGGAGGCTTAGTGCAGGTGCTAATATCTGCAGTGCTAAGAGGAGGCTTAGCAGGTGCTGGGATCCGCTGCGCTAAGACGAGGCGTAGTGCAGGTGCTGGGATCCGCTGCGCTAAGAGGAGGCTTAGTAAAGGTGCTGGGATCCGCTTTGCTAATAGGAGGCTTATTGCAGGTTCTAGGATCTGCTGCGCTAAAAGGAGGCTTAGTGCAGGTGCTGGGATTCGCTGAACTAATTGGAGGCTTAGTGCAGGTGCTGGGATCCGCTGCACTAATAGGAGGCTTAGTGCAGGTGCTGGGATCCGCTGTGCTAATAGGAGGCTTATTGCAGGTGCTAGGATCTGCTGCACTAAGAGGAGGCTTAGTGCAGGTGCTGGGATCCGCTGCGCTAATAGGAGGCTTAGTGCAGGTGCTGGGATCCGCTGTGCTAATAGGAGGCTTATTGCAGGTGCTAGGATCTGCTGCACTAAGAGGAGGCTTAGTGCAGGTGCTGGGATTCGCTGCACTAATAGGAGGCTTAGTGCAGGTGCTGGGATCCGCTGCGCTAAGAGGAGGCTTCGTGCAGGTGCTGGAATCCGCTGTGCTAAGAGGAAGCTTAGTGCAGGTGCTGGGATCCGCTGCGCTAAGAGGAGGCTTAGTGCAGGTGCTGGGATCCACTGCGCTAATAGGAGGCTTATTGCAGGTGCTAGGATCTGCTGCGCTAAGAGGAGGCTTAGTGCAGGTGCTGGGATCCGCTGTGCTAATAGGAGGCTTATTGCAGGTGCTGGGATCCGCTGCGCTAATTGGAGGCTTATTGCAGGTGCTAGGATCTGCTGCGCTAAGAAGAGGCTTAGTGCAGGTGCTGGGATCCGCTGCGCTAATAGGAGGCTTATTGCAGGTGCTAGGATCTGCTGCGCTAAGAGGAGGCTTAGTGCAGGTGCTGGGATCTGCTGCTCTAATAGGAGGCTTAGTGCAGGTGCTAATATCTGCAGTGCTAAGAGGAGGCTTAGCAGGTGCTGGGATCCGCTGCGCTAAGACGAGGCGTAGTGCAGGTGCTGGGATCCGCTGCGCTAAGAGGAGGCTTAGTAAAGGTGCTGGGATCCGCTTTGCTAATAGGAGGCTTATTGCAGGTTCTAGGATCTGCTGCGCTAAAAGGAGGCTTAGTGCAGGTGCTGGGATTCGCTGAACTAATTGGAGGCTTAGTGCAGGTGCTGGGATCCGCTGTGCTAATAGGAGGCTTATTGCAGGTGCTAGGATCTGCTGCACTAAGAGGAGGCTTAGTGCAGGTGCTGGGATTCGCTGCACTAATAGGAGGCTTAGTGCAGGTGCTGGGATCCGCTGCGCTAAGAGGAGGCTTAGTGCAGGTGCTGGAATCCGCTGCGCTAAGAGGAGGCTTAGTAAAGGTGCTGGGATCCGCTTTGCTAATAGGAGGCTTATTGCAGGTTCTAGGATCTGCTGCGCTAAAAGGAGGCTTAGTGCAGGTGCTGGGATTCGCTGAACTAATTGGAGGCTTAGTGCAGGTGCTGGGATCCGCTGCACTAATAGGAGGCTTAGTGCAGGTGCTGGGATCCGCTGTGCTAATAGGAGGCTTATTGCAGGTGCTAGGATCTGCTGCACTAAGAGGAGGCTTAGTGCAGGTGCTGGGATCCGCTGCGCTAATAGGAGGCTTAGTGCAGGTGCTGGGATCCGCTGTGCTAATAGGAGGCTTATTGCAGGTGCTAGGATCTGCTGCACTAAGAGGAGGCTTAGTGCAGGTGCTGGGATTCGCTGCACTAATAGGAGGCTTAGTGCAGGTGCTGGGATCCGCTGCGCTACGAGGAGGCATAGTGCAGGTGCTGGGATCCGCTGCGCTAAGAGGAGGCTTAGTAAAGGTGCTGGGATCCGCTTTGCTAATAGGAGGCTTATTGCAGGTTCTAGGATCTGCTGCGCTAAAAGGAGGCTTAGTGCAGGTGCTGGGATTCGCTGAACTAATTGGAGGCTTAGTGCAGGTGCTGGGATCCGCTGCACTAATAGGAGGCTTAGTGCAGGTGCTGGGATCCGCTGTGCTAATAGGAGGCTTATTGCAGGTGCTAGGATCTGCTGCACTAAGAGGAGGCTTAGTGCAGGTGCTGGGATCCGCTGCGCTAATAGGAGGCTTAGTGCAGGTGCTGGGATCCGCTGTGCTAATAGGAGGCTTATTGCAGGTGCTAGGATCTGCTGCACTAAGAGGAGGCTTAGTGCAGGTGCTGGGATTCGCTGCACTAATAGGAGGCTTAGTGCAGGTGCTGGGATCCGCTGCGCTAAGAGGAGGCTTAGTGCAGGTGCTGGAATCCGCTGTGCTAAGAGGAAGCTTAGTGCAGGTGCTGGGATCCGCTGCGCTAAGAGGAGGCTTAGTGCAGGTGCTGGGATCCGCTGCGCTAATAGGAGGCTTATTGCAGGTGCTAGGATCTGCTGCGCTAAGAGGAGGCTTAGTGCAGGTGCTGGGATCCGCTGTGCTAATAGGAGGCTTATTGCAGGTGCTGGGATCCGCTGCGCTAATTGGAGGCTTATTGCAGGTGCTAGGATCTGCTGCGCTAAGAAGAGGCTTAGTGCAGGTGCTGGGATCCGCTGCGCTAATAGGAGGCTTATTGCAGGTGCTAGGATCTGCTGCGCTAAGAGGAGGCTTAGTGCAGGTGCTGGGATCTGCTGCTCTAATAGGAGGCTTAGTGCAGGTGCTAATATCTGCAGTGCTAAGAGGAGGCTTAGCAGGTGCTGGGATCCGCTGCGCTAAGAGGAGGCTTAGTAAAGGTGCTGGGATCCGCTTTGCTAATAGGAGGCTTATTACAGGTTCTAGGATCTGCTGCGCTAAAAGGAGGCTTAGTGCAGGTGCTGGGATTCGCTGAACTAATTGGAGGCTTAGTGCAGGTGCTGGGATCCGCTGCACTAATAGGAGGCTTAGTGCAGGTGCTGGGATCCGCTGTGCTAATAGGAGGCTTATTGCAGGTGCTAGGATCTGCTGCACTAAGAGGAGGCTTAGTGCAGGTGCTGGGATCCGCTGCGCTAATAGGGGGCTTAGTGCAGGTGCTGGGATCCGCTGTGCTAATAGGAGGCTTATTGCAGGTGCTAGGATCTGCTGCACTAAGAGGAGGCTTAGTGCAGGTGCTGGGATTCGCTGCACTAATAGGAGGCTTAGTGCAGGTGCTGGGATCCGCTGCGCTAAGAGGAGGCTTAGTGCAGGTGCTGGGATTCGCTGCACTAATTGGAGACTTAGTGCAGGTGCTGGGATTCGCTGCACTAATAGGAGACTAAGTGCATGCTTTGGGATCTGCTGCGCTAAACTTTCTATTAGTATGTGTTCTATGAAAAAGAGTTGGGATTAGCGCCGCTCCCCAGCGCGCTATAGGTAAATATTAAACTACAAGTGACATTTTAACCCTGCATTAAAGGGACATTTAAATTAATGTCAACAAAAAGAAATGTAAATGTTACAGAATATTCAGTATTCGTTTAATTTTAAACAAAACAAATTGTGAAGCAAACAAATATTCGCAAAAATAAAATATCAAAATATTTGTTACGAATAATTTTTCTGAAAATAAATATTCACTGCTGGACAAGTCTAGAAAAACCCCTGAGCAACCTCACAAGGGTGTATGAATTCCGCCAATAAATAAGCTCTTTAGGATGATGACAATTAAAAAAATATGTACGTCACAGGAGAGCTCTTTAATATAAGGGAACATAAAACCCCAAAATGTACGTTCATGATTCAGATAGAACATTCAATTTTAAACAACTTTCCAATTAACTTAATGGTAGCAATACTTCCTGTCATGTAGTGCTCCAGACATGTGAACGCTACCTATATTTTGATATATTTCATCAAGAAAGAATAACAAGAGAACAAAGCAAATTTTAAAAGAGAAGTAAATTGTTAAAAAAAAAATTAATTGTATTCTCTATCTGAAACATGAAATATTTTTTTTGTTTCATGGTTGCCCTATTTATACTCATAAAGGTTGAGTGACTGAATTTGCTGAATGGTAAAATTGCCATAAATCTGAAGTCAAATAGCTAAAGTGTTTCTGCGTCTCATGTCTGGTAAAAGTCAGATTATTTGTACACATTGGCCTCTAGTTATCAAGCCGTCTACTTACCTGCCTTTGCCGGCCCCAATACGCCCGCCTAAGCTCGCCTCACATCGCCGCTGCAGACCTGAATACGCTCGCCAAAGTTATCAAAAAAGCTGTCAAAAAGCTGCGCATCAAGTACGGGGCGATGAGCAGAGGACTGTGATAGTTATCACTCATCCGATCTCGCTGCTCTTCGACTTTTTCCCAGCTTTATTGATAAGCTGTCACTAAGCACCCACACTAAACTACACTGTTCTACCCCCTATACCGGCGCCCCCCGCGACTAAATAAAGTTATTAACCCCTAAACCGCTGCTCCCGGACCCCACCGCCACTTATATTAAACTTATTAACCCCTAATCTCCCCCCCTACACCGTCACCACCTATAATAAATTTATCAACCCCTATCCTGCCCCCCCTACACTGCCGCAACCTATAATAAAATTATTAACCCCTAAACCTAAGTCTAACACTAACCCTAACATCCCCCTATCTTAAATATTAATTAAATAAATCTAAATCAGCCAATAGAATGCGAGCTCCATCTGATTGGCTGATTGGATCAGCCAATCGGATTGAACTTGAATCTGATTGGCTGATTGCATCAGCCAATCAGATTTTTCCTACTTTGGGGCATGCCCCGCAAAAGGCCCTTTTAAGGGCTGGTAAGGTAATAGAGCTGTTAACATTTGTAATTTAGAATAGGGTAGGACATCTTTTATTTTGGGGGGCTTTGTTATTTTATTAGGGGGCTTAGATTAGGTGTAATTATCTTAAAAATCTTGTAATATTGTAATATTTTTTTATTTTATTAGGGGGCTTAGATTAGGTGTAATTATCTTAAAAATCTTGTAATATTGTAATATTTTTTTATTTTTTGTAACTTTGTTTTTTTATTTTTTGTACTTTAGTTAGTTTATTTAATTGTATTTAATTGTAGCTACTTGTAGTTAATTAATTTAATTTATTTAATGATAGTGTAGTGTTAGGTTTAATTGTAACTTAGGTTAGGATTTATTTTACAGGTAATTTTGTATTTCTTTTAGCTAGGGAGTTATTAAATAACTATTTATTCGCTATTGTACCTAGTTAAAATAAATACAAAGTTACCTGTAAAATAAATATAAATCCTAAGATAGCTACAATGTAATTATTAATTACATTGTAGCTATCTTAGGGTTTATTTTACAGGTATTTAGTTTTAAATAGGAATAATTAATTTAATAAGAGATTTATTTATTTAGATTTATTTAATTAATATTTAAGATAGGGGTGTGTTAGGGTTAGTGTTAGACTTAGGTTTAGGGGTTAATAATTTTATTATAGGTTGCGGCGGTGTAGGGGGGCAGATTAGGGGTTAATAAGTTTAATATAGGTGGCGACGGGGTCCGAGAGCGGCGGTTTAGGGGTTAAACAATTTATTTAGTTGTGGCGGGGTCCGAGATCGGCAGGATAGGAGTTAATAAATGTATTATAGGTGGCGGCGGTATATGGGGGGCAGGATAGGGGTTAATAGGTATTATGTAGGTGGCGGAGGGGTCCGGGAGCGGCAGTTTAGGGGTTATCATATTTATTATAGTGGCGGCGGGGTCCGGGAGCGGCGGTTTAGGGGTTTATATATTTATTATAGTTGTGGCATGGTCTGGGAGTGGCGATTTAGGGGTTAGCGTGTTTAATATAGGTGGCGGCGGTGAAGGGGGGCAGATTAGGGGTGTTTAGACTCGGGGTACATGTTAGGGTGTTAGGTGTACACACTTTCCATAGGAATCAATGGGATGTCTGGCAGCAGCGAACATGAACTTTCGCTATGGTCAGACTCCCATTGATTCCTATGGGATCTGCCACCTCCAGGGCGGCGGATTGAAAACCAGGTACGCTGGGCCGGAAAAGTGCCGAGCGTACCTGCTAGTTTTTTGATAACTCCCAAAAATAGTCAGATTGTGTCGAACTTGCGTTCGGAACATCTGGAGTGACGTAAGAATCGATCTGTGTCGGACTGAGTCCGGCGGATCGAAGCTTACGTCACTATATTCTACTTTTGCCAGTCTGTAGGGCTTGATAACTAAGGCGAATCAGCCTCGCCACAAATACGCTGCGGAATTCCAGCGTATTTGAGGTTGACGGCTTGATAACTAGAGGCCATTGTCTTTATTTTGAGAACACATCATTTTTACTTTCCTATAACATTTTATGAGCTAGGTTATATCTGTCAATATTTTTTCCAGAATGTTGCTTGTAAATTGAATAATCCTATAACACTTTTGTTTATATTTTCTTACTAATTCATTACAGATGTGGTTTACTTATAGAACAATTTGTTCACTTAAAAGGACATAAAACCCAAAATGTTTCTTCTAGGATTCATATAGATCATACAATATTAAACAACTTTCCAATTGACTTCTGTTATCAAATTTGCTTCATACTCTTGTTATCCTTTGCTGAAGGAGCAGCAATGCACTACTGCGCGCTAGCTGAATACATCTAGTTAGCCAATCATAAGTGACAAATGTCTGCAGGCACCAATCACCAGATAGCACCCACTAGTGTAGGACGTGTAAACATTCTTTTTGAACAACAAATACCAAGAGAATAAAGTATATCTGAAAAAAGAAGTGAATTTAAAAGTGTCTTAAAATGACATGCTCTGTCTGATTCATGCAAGTTTAATGTTGACTAACTAATTATACAATCTGTATATAATAGCACAAAACTGTATGAAAAATATATGTAATCAATATGTCTAAAAAATCTTTAAACAATATTGAAACAAAAATAAATTTTCAATTGTGCAAACAATGGGCAGGATTACAAGTGGTTTGCTATTTAGCACTTTTGCTTTAGCACAAACACTGCCAGTACATTTTTAAGACATGTGGGCTAGCACGAGTATTACAAGTTGAAAGTAAATGGTTTGCTCACAAGTGAAACCTGATGAGCGGAAACTTCAGGATTTTGGATATCTTGACCACTTTAATTTCTTCTTCACATAGACACTCCTGAAAAAACCTAACACTTATCACTCTTGCGCTAACCAGACCTCATTTGACCAAGTGCCCTCAACACGATGTTAGTTATGAATATTTTACATTCCGATGTTCTTCACATAGAAAAAAAAATATTTTTATTTTTAAATATATATATATATAAATACACACACATATATTATATATGCAACATTAGTTTTTTTTATTAATATAATTTTTTAAGTAATATTTTGATTTATGTTTTTAATATAAACAGTTTACAAAATAGTAAACTAAAGGAATGCCAGATGAATTAGATGAGACCTAATTAGTAGCTTAGATCAATATTAAAGTATAGTTTATATGCAGACTGTAGAAATATGTGATATTACTCTACGGCTTTGTATTCCACTATAAATAGATATGAGCAAGTGGAACTAGCATTGACTGAAATAAAAACAGTTTACAGATAAGAATAATTGCGTCTTTTAATGTTTTGATAATCAGTCACTTCTTTGTAAGCATGAATGTTATTAAGTTGTACCCATCTTTTAATATTTTTTTAATAAAAGTTGTTTTTAACATAACCATCCCATATACACTTAAGGGAATATTGAGTGCTAAATAAGTATATTTAGTGTTCTATACTGAAATATGAATACATTTTTTTGTGTCAGATATAGAGAACCTATAGCCATGAGATACACAATATATAGGGGGATGTTTATCAAAGGTATATCGGACCTGATCCAAAAGTGCGGATCAGGTCCGACAGACCTCGCTGAATGCGGAGAGCAATACGCTCTCCGTATTTAGCATTGCACCAGCAGCTCTTGTGAGCTGCTGATGCAATGCCGCCCCCTGCAGACTCGCGGCCAGGGTGTCAATCAACCCGATCGTACTCAATGTCTTTAGACCGCTGCTTCATAACCTGCAGGCTCGCCAGAAATACGGGCCCTCAAGCTCCATTCAGAGCTTGATAGATAGGCCCCATAGGCCCTACAATAGTTAAAGGGACATTGTACACTAGATTTTTTTTGCATAAATGTTTTGTAGATGATCCATTTATAAAGCCCATATGGGAGTGCATTTGTAAAAATGTATAGTTTTGCTTATTTTTTAATAACATTGTGCTGATTTTCAGACTCCTAACCAAGCCCCACAGTGTCAGATGTATACACGCGTTTACAGACTCCTGTTGGCTCTTTTTTTATGTTATCTGTGTTTTCATATGCAGAGAAGAGGGGGGGGGGGGGGGGGTATCTGCTCTTATTGTTTCCCCAGCCCCTTTTAGTGGGTGTCCCAGCGAAACCTCATCTCAACAGTTACTAAACTGGGAGGTTCTAAGTAAGTCTGTAAAAGGTTTTATACTGGTTTTTAGATCAGTATTTGTGCATATTCTTTATAGTAGTGTCTATTAAATGCAGTTATATGAAAATTGGTGTATACTGTCCCTTTAAGTGACAATATCCCAGTCAAAATATTTGCATAACAAAGTAGTGCCATCAAAACCCACACATTGGTCAATGATTATATTTTTTTACTTTTTTAAAAGTTTTTTATGCTTTTTTGGTCATTGATTGATAAATCAGTTTGGATTTGATGTGATTTTCATCTAAAATTAAGAAGACAAGTGCGGTAAATTATTTTCTATTAGAAGAAAGCTCCCAATTTGAAGAATTCTCATAGAACGAAGAAAAATGAATAATAGGAGTAAATTAGAATGTCGCTTAAAATCTAAATCATGAAAGAAAAAAAACTGGGTTTAGTATCCCTTTAAGCCTCAATACCTTTAAATAGATATGCTTCAATAATAAAGGTCAAGGAATGAGCTCTCCAGGGGAAATACCATGAAAAGGTTAAAAAGACAGCAACTTGCCATATAATTCATTGCACTGTCCCACTGAGAGAATTGACATTTCTTGAAATCATTTTAAAATATGCATCTTATTCGTTTCTACAACTGCTGCCCTTTTGCATATTTTGATAGCATTCCAACAGCTGATCTTATTGTTTCCTGATAATAAAAAATATGCCATAGGGTTTCTGCCAATACAAACAAAATAAAAATTGAACACTGTGTTCCTAGAAATAACAAAAAAACTAAATAAATCTTCTATGGGTAGTATCTGCAGAGTGTACCTGGAATTCAACATCGCAGGAGAGCTCAAATCCTATTATATTGAAACAAGTCGTATGCAAAGTTTGACATACCGTAATTATTCAATTAGACGGGAATTCACTTCCAGTTGACTTTCACCCAAAGCAAATAGGAATCGTTGTGTAATCCTACCTGCTGCTAATGTTGGGGTAATGTGTGATAACTAAAGGCTCTGATAACCTTTAACTTAAAGCACTGACTGTAGTTAACCCTTTGGCTGTAACACATTACATAATGCAATGTAGCCCTTATTCACAGCTAATTTGTTATAGAATTTTATATTTAAAAAAAGCTCTCTTTTATATTAAGTTATATTTGAAAGGGTTAAACATGTAGCTATATTTGCTCTACTGGAACACCCCTTTTCTGCTATGGATGAGGCTATGGTCAGCGAGTGGAGCATATGCAGCTGTATCATCATCTGGAGGGAGAATAGCAGTTTACATTTTCCTATATATTAAGCCCTTTCAAAGCGTTAAATACATAGTAAAATCAATTAATCTGTTTAAAAATAAAGGGCCAGATTATAAGTGGGGCGCTAAATATTGTTTGCATTCAAGCAATATTAGCGCTCCACTTTGTAATACCAGCACACATTATCGTTTATATGTGCGTTAATCTCAATACAAACGTCATTTCGCATTCGCATTGCGCAACATCAGAACCTTGCGCAGTGAAGAGGTAAGTAGTGCAGTGATGGGCAGCATTTTTAAATATATATGTATATGAATTTATACATATTTATGTGTTAATATGTGTATATACACATATTAACACATACATTTATATGTATAGAATCATAAACATATAAAGTTACATTACGGTCTAGGGTAACACACAGTTCCCATAGACCGCAATGTAACGGCACTTTTCAGTGCCATTTTTATTCCTAACACCTTACTGCCACCAACTTTAGACCCCCAAAACTGCCTAGTGCAGTTGTTTTTAATTAAAAACTATAATGCCCCCTATTTTGAGGGCATTTTGGGCACTTTTAGAAAATTAACCAGAGATCTAATCTCTGGTTAATTTTCGGAGCACTGAGGTCACGGTAGTAATAACCAGTCATGGCTGGTTAATTATTGCGCTCCCACAAACAGTCAAATTTGCCCATTTGCGGGAGTGCAATAATTTAGCGCTCCACTTGTAATCTAGTCCAAAATGTTCTAACAAAATAGATATTTTCTATTGTTACACTACAGGGAGTGCAGAATTATTAGGCAAATGAGTATTTTGACCACATCATCCTCTTTATGCATGTTGTCTTACTCCAAGCTGTATAGGCTCGAAAGCCTACTACCAATTAAGCATATTAGGTGATGTGCATCTCTGTAATGAGAAGGGGTGTGGTCTAATGACATCAACACCCTATATCAGGTGTGCATAATTATTAGGCAACCCTTTCCTTTGGCAAAATGGGTCAAAAGAAGGACTTGACAGGCTCATAAAAGACAAAAATAGTGAGATATCTTGCAGAGGGATGCAGCACTCTTAAAATTGCAAAGCTTCTGAAGCGTGATCATCGAACAGTCAAGCGTTTCATTCAAAATAGTCAACAGGGTCGCAAGAAGCGTGTGGAAAAACCAAGGCGCAAAATAACTGCCCATGAACTGAGAAAAGTCAAGCGTGCAGCTGCCAAGATGCCACTTGCCACCAGTTTGGCCATATTTCAGAGCTGCAACATCACTGGAGTGCCCAAAAGCACAAGGTGTGCAATACTCAGTGTAAGGTTTATCCAATAAGGAACACAATTACAGATACTGTTTGTAATATTATGTAAGGCAATATATAACGAAAGCAAGTTAAGGATGAATTATAATATGTATGTCTCACTGCTGGTAATGAATACCCAATAACTGTAAGGCAATCTGATCCAGCAGTGAATTTATCTAGAATGATTGTGAAATAAAACCAAACTTAATATGGTTTAATAAAGAGTTAAATAAGAATGTGCAGCAAAATTATTATGTAGCAGGAAAAAGGTCTAATCATCAGAATTGAGAGGCAAGAGGAAATTCAGTATTGATAACTTTTGAGGAATTCAATATTGCAGAGGTAACTTCGATAACCACAATTGTTATAATTTAGAAGGCAGAGACAAGATTATTAAAACTACGAAATAGCAAAATAAGAATATGAATGTTATTCCCCAGCTAAGTATGGTACTTCCAGAGATTAGTCACATTTACTACCTTATCCCATAGAGAGTTCTCCCTTTTGCCTGTCAGCAATGCGGTTTAGTGCTGAGCTGAGATGCTGAGTAGTGTAAACAGGAAGTTCCGGTTTCAGTCTGGTGGAATTCTGGGAGCTGTAGTTCAATTGCAGAAAAGAATAATAATAACGAAAAAACGGGTAAACACTTGCTGAAGAAATAATAAAGTTAGTTAAAGCTTGCCAGGTCAGTATACTTATAGTTGTTAGATGGAGGATGACTGGAAGGAATCCTGTCCTGGGAAGGAGAGCTGAGAATGGTGCAGCTGACTCGAGTAGCGATGAAAGTTTCACCTTGCAGGTATGAGAATGAGGCTTGGTACTCAGGTGTTCAAAGGAACGGATTAGAATAACTAAGCAATGATGCTTAGTTGTTCTAACTATTTAAAGGGGAAGTACCCAATCAGAAGAAAGAACGAATTAAAGGCACAGTTACCCTTACAGGACCCCCTGCTCAAGGACGCTGTTCCACAGCGGTAGGACGAGGTCTGTCGGGGTGACGGCGATGAAATGAGGAAATTAACCTGGGAGCATTGACACTGGATGCAGGTTCCCAAGAATCCTCATCAGAAGAGAAATTCTTCCAGTGAATAAGATATTGTAGGGTACCCTGGCGTAGCCTAGAGTCCAGAATGGACTGGACTTCAAATTCATCCGGGTCAAGGAGAATTGGAGGAGGAGGTTGTAGAATGTTGGATACTCTCTGCTCCTTGTAAGGCTTCAAAAGTGACACATGTATTGTTGGGTGAATGCGGAGAGTATTAGGAAGTTCAAGAGTGACAGCGTTCTGATTTACTATTCCTTTTATGCGATAGGGTCCGATGAAAAGACTTGCCAACTTTTTACTGGGTAGTTGTAATTTTAAGTTTTTTGTGGACAACCAAACCTTTTCTCCAATAGAATAATTTGGTGGGGGTCTTCTGCGTAAATCATAGAACTTCTTTTGTGTAGCTTGTGAGTTCTCAATATTTTGACGAATGAAGTTGAAATTATCAACGAGTGAATTGTGTAACTCATCCACCAAAGGAAAATTTAAATCGTCATGTGAATCCAGAAGAAAGGTCGGATGGTATCCATAATTAGCAAAAAAAGGTGTAAGTTTTGTTGAGGAATTTACAGAATTATTATATGCGAACTCAGCAGTGGATATGAAGTCAATCCAGTTGTTTTGATGGAAAGAACAAAAACATCTTATGTATTGTTCCAACCACTGATTCACACATTCTGCCTGACCATTGGTTTGTGGATGGAATGATGTAGAGAATCTATGATCTATTTGAGTGAGATCACATAATTTCGACCAGAACCTAGAGGTAAACTGCGTGCCTCTATCTGTTGTGAGGATGGAAGGAATTCCGTGTAATTTTACGATGTTGTCTAAAAACAGCTGTGATGTTTCTGCCGAGGTTGGCAATTTGTGATAAGGTAGGAAATGAGCCATTTTCGTGAAAATGTCAACCACCACAAAAATTGTAGTTTGATTTTTTGATGGAGGTAAATCAACGATGAAGTCCATTGAAAGATGTTGCCATGGTTTGGTGGGTATAGGAAGGGACATGAGTAATCCATAGGGAGGTTTTCTCTCCGGTTTGGACGTGTTGCATATGATGCAAGTTTGAATGTGTTGTTGAACACTCTCTCTCATCTTTGGCCACCAAAATGACCTCTTAAGTAAGTCAAGGGTGCGTTGAATTCCTGGATGTCCAGAGAGGGAAGTATCGTGGTGGTTTTGTAGAAGTGTTTGTCTTAATGAAACGGGTACATAGATCTTACCTTTGTGATAATAAATTCCGGATTTGTTTAGATAAGTAGAATGATCTTGATCGGTTTCTTGACTGGTATGCCTTTTTAGATCTGATATAAAGGTGTTAGTGAGACCAATGAAATGATGTTTGGGTATGATCTCAGTAGGATGGTCTTGGGGATCAGGTTTTTGAGGTAACCTTGAGAGAGCATCTGCTTTACCGTTCTTATTTGCTGGTCTGTAAATAATGTTGAAAGAGAATCTAGAAAAATAGAGGCTCCATCGAACTTGTCTTGCAGATAAAGTTTTGTTTGACTGTAAATATTGGAGATTTTTATGGTCGGTATAAATTTTGATAGGATGTTTTGTACCTTCCAGTAGATGTCTCCAGTATTCAAGAGCCTGTTTTATAGCGAGAAGTTCTTTGTCTCCGATAGGATAATTCCTCTCTGCTGGAGTCATAACTTTGGAATAATAAGAGATGGGGTGAATTGGACTATTTAGATCCATTTGTTGAGATAACACAGCCCCAATTGTGAAGTCTGAGGAATCGACTTCTAAGATATAATAGAAAGAAGGATTTGGAAATGTCAGAATGGGTGCAGTAGTAAAAAGATTTTTCAAAGTTGTAAAAGCTACCTCAGCTTCTGGAGTCCATTGAAATGGAATAGATATACTGGTTAATTTTGTCAGTGGTTTTGCAACTTTAGAGAAATCTCTAATAAATTTTCTGTAATAGTTTGAGAACCCTAAGAACCTCTGTAGGTCCTTCCTTGTCTTAGGTATCTCCCAATTTGACACAGCCTCGACCTTTTCTTGTTGCATTTCTATGCCAGTTGGGGATAAATTGTAACCCAGAAAAGTTACTTTGTCAGTATGGAAAAGACATTTTTCGGGTTTCGCATATAGTTTATGTAATCTTAAACGTCGGAGTACTTCTGTCACATGTTCTACGTGGTCAGTATAATTCTTTGAATAGATTAAAATGTCATCCAGGTATATAACAACACTAGTATCCAGAAGATCGTGGAAAATGTCATTAATAAAGTGCTGAAAGGTGGCAGGGGCATTACATAACCCGAACGGCATAACGAGGTATTCGTATAAGCCGTATCGGGTCCTGAATGCCGTTAGCCACTCATGTCCTTCTTTAATCCTGATGAGGTTGTAGGCTCCTCTCAAATCCAATTTGGTGTATATGGTGGCTTCTGACAGGCGCTCAATGAGCTCTGGTATGAGTGGTAGGGGATAACGATTTTTGATTGTTACTTTGTTTAGTTGTCGATAGTCGATAATGGGTCTGATAGTGGAATCTTTATTACGCACAAAGAAAATGCCAGCTCCTGCTGGTGAAGTTGATGGTCTGATAAACCCTTTCCTGAGGTTTTCTTCAAGGTAAGCCTTAAGATGTTCAAGTTCCGGCTGACTGAGAGGATAAAGGTGACCAAATGGAATGGATGCTCCGGGTTGTAGATCGATGGGACAGTCATACTGTCTGTGGGGTGGTAGGTTTTCAGCTTCTGTCTTGCTGAAAACATCCTGGAATGTTGAATACTCCAGCGGAATCGGAGAATCCGTTGAATCACTTTTTAGACAATTTTGAATATTTAAACAATGATTGCTACAGAAATGTGAGTTAAACTTAATATGTGCAGGTGACCATTGTATTACTGGATTATGTGTTTGTAACCATTTAATACCTAATACTACAGGATAGTTAGGAGAGGGTAAAACATCAAATGAAATGAGTTCACTATGACCTAATGAGGTCATGTGAATAGGTATAGTTTGATGAGTAACAGGACCTGTAGTTATGGGTGAACCATCAATCACACGGACAAAGATAGGTTTTGTTTTGCGAATAAGGGGGATTTTATTGGATTTAACAATTTGTAAATCTATAAAGTTGCCATAGGCTCCTGAATCTATAATCCCATCAATCGTCAGATGTCTTTGATCCCACTGTAGAGAGAGTGACAGAGTGAAATAGGCTGAGTTAAGTACATTCAGAATTGTAGAAGTAGTAGAAACAGACTTACTGCGTTTGTTCTTTTGAAGGACAGGGCAGTCTTGAACGGTACGTTGAGGGTTTGCACAGTACATTCATAAGGATTTTATCCTACGTCTAAGTCTTTCTTCCGGTGTGAGCGGTCCTCGGGCTATACCTATCTCCATAGGTTGTTCAGCCACTTTTGAGGTTGTAGGTATATCTCGTGAGCTTTGTCCTGAAAACATTTTAGGACGAACATCTGAATTAAATCGTTCAGCATGTCTTTCACGTAGTCTGCGATCTAACAGTGTGGCCGTTCTCATTAATGCTTCAAGAGTCTTAGGCAATTCGACTCTGGCAAGCTCATCTTTGAGACTATCAGCAAGACCCAGTCTGAATTGGTTGCGCAGTGCAACTTGGCTCCATTGGGAGTCAGAAGCGTATAACTTAAAGTCAGCGACATAGTCCTCGACTGGCCTTTTACCCTGTTTAAGATTCCTCATAGAGGATTCTGCAGTTAATTGCACATCTTTGTCCTGATATAGGTTATCAAGTGCATCAAAGAATTCCTCTAGTGACCCCAATAGTGGATCTTCTGTCTCACACAGGTTATCCACCCATGAGCGGGGTTCACCTTTCATAAATGATATGATACTCAGAACCTTGACTCTCTCAGTTGGGTATGTTCTGGGTTTTAGTTGAAACAAAAGTTGACAGGAATTTTTAAACTGTCTATAGAATTTACGGTTACCAGAAAAAGGTTCAGGTAACATAACTTGGGGTTCTGGGTTATGCTCTTGAGGTGTGGGTCTAAGGCTTAATGAATCTCTTATAATAGCCCTTAGTGATTGATTCTCAAGTTGCACATCATGGACTGTTTGTGCAAGTTGATCAACTTTCTGAGACAAGTTATACACAATTTGTGGAATATCTGTTGGTTCCAATTCCATTTTTTAGGCTTAATTATTATGTAAGGTTTATCCAATAAAGGAACACAATTACAGATACTGTTTGTAATATTATGTAAGGCAATATATAACGAAAGCAAGTTAAGGATGAATTATAATATGTATGTCTCACTGCTGGTTATGAATACCCAATAACTGTAAGGCAATCTGATCCAGCAGTGAATTTATCTAGAATGATTGTGAAATAAAACCAAACTTAATATGGTTTAATAAAGAGTTAAATAAGAATGTGCAGCAAAATTATTATGTAGCAGGAAAAAGGTCTAATCATCAGAATTGAGAGGCAAGAGGAAATTCAGTATTGATAACTTTTGAGGAGTTCAATATTGCAGAGGTAACTTCGATAACCACAATTGTTATAATTTAGAAGGCAGAGACAAGATTATTAAAACTACGAAATAGCAAAATAAGAATATGAATGTTATTCCCCAGCTAAGTATGGTACTTCCAGAGATTAGTCACATTTACTACCTTATCCCATAGAGAGTTCTCCCTTTTGCCTGTCAGCAATGCGGTTTAGTGCTGAGCTGAGATGCTGAGTAGTGTAAACAGGAAGTTCCGGTTTCAGTCTGGTGGAATTCTGGGAGCTGTAGTTCAATTGCAGAAAAGAATAATAATAACGAAAAAACGGGTAAACACTTGCTGAAGAAATAATAAAGTTAGTTAAAGCTTGCCAGGTCAGTATACTTATAGTTGTTAGATGGAGGATGACTGGAAGGAATCCTGTCCTGGGAAGGAGAGCTGAGAATGGTGCAGCTGACTCGAGTAGCGATGAAAGTTTCACCTTGCAGGTATGAGAATGAGGCTTGGTACTCAGGTGTTCAAAGGAACGGATTAGAATAACTAAGCAATGATGCTTAGTTGTTCTAACTATTTAAAGGGGAAGTACCCAATCAGCAGAAAGAACGAATTAAAGGCACAGTTACCCTTACACTCAGAGACATGGCCAAGGTAAGAAAGGCTGAAAGACGACCACCACTGAACAAGACACACAAGCTGAAACATCAAGACTGGGCCAAGAAATATCTCAAGACTGATTTTTCTAAGCTTTTATGGACTGATGAAATGAGAGTGAGTCTTGATGGGCCAGATGGATGGGCCCGTGGCTGGATTGGTAAAGGGCAGAGAGCTCCAGTCCGACTTAGACGCCAGCAAGGTGGAGGTGGAGTACTGGTTTGGGCTGGTATCATCAAAGATGAGCTTGTGGGGCCTTTTCGGGTTGAGGATGGAGTCAAGCTCAACTCCCAGTCCTACTGCCAGTTTCTGGAAGACACCTTCTTCAAGCAGTGGTACAGGAAGAAGTCTGCATCCTTCAAGAAAAACATGATTTTCATGCAGGACAATGCTCCATCACACGCGTCCAAGTACTCCACAGCGTGGCTGGCAAGAAAGGGTATAAAAGAAGAAAATCTAATGACATGGCCTCCTTGTTCACCTGATCTGAACCCCATTGAGAACCTGTGGTCCATCATCAAATGTGAGATTTACAAGGAGGGAAAACAGTACACCTCTCTGAACAGTGTCTGGGAGGCTGTGGTTGCTGCTGCACGCATTGTTGATGGTGAACAGATCAAAACACTGACAGAATCCATGGATGGCAGGCTTTTGAGTGTCCTTGCAAAGAAAGGTGGCTATATTGGTCACTGATTTGTTTTTGTTTTGTTTTTGAATGTCAGAAATGTATATTTGTGAATGTTGAGATGTTATATTGGTTTCACTGGTAAAAATAAATAATTGAAATGGGTATATATTTGTTTTTTGTTAAGTTGCCTAATAATTATGCACAGTAATAGTCACCTGCACACACAGATATCCCCCTAAAATAGCTATAACTAAAAACAAACTAAAAACTACTTCCAAAACTATTCAGCTTTGATATTAATGAGTTTTTTGGGTTCATTGAGAACATGGTTGTTGTTCAATAATAAAATTAATCCTCAAAAATACAACTTGCCTAATAATTCTGCACTCCCTGTAGAATGCCACTTTAAACAGACAAAGAAATATGTTGCTATAACTTTATTTTATAATACATTTCATGCATTTATTTTGATTAATTATTTTCTCCTGTGCTGCATGACAGATGTAATTGTTTATCTATATATTTTTTCTTAGATTTAAAAGGACATACACCTTAAAATTTGAATCTATGCAAAAAACAAAATGTGCCACAGTCCTTTTTGAGTGTGTTGAAAAGGTTTAAGTGTTGCCACCAATGTCCATTCATGCCTAGGCTCGCTATAGGAACATCTGGCTACATTCTGAACCTAGCCCCAACCCTTGGATAATCAGCTCTACCAAGAGAAAGCATCTGCCCCCTCCTACACTCACTCTGACTCCATCCACAAACCTCCGTGATGGTGAGCATTTACCCCCCAAAAATGTAATTACTGGAGCCACCCATGAGGAACAATATTGCAGTCACAAACACAATTCTTCCTCCATCAAGGCTGACCCTTTTGTACACAAGTCCACTAGTGGTTACTCTCTGTTAGCGTCTTTCTTAGGGTGCGTACAATAGCTCTTGCACTAGTACTAAACCATCATACAACAATGTAAGAAATGAACTTAAATATTATTCCTTCTTGGAAGAGACTGAAGATACAAGACACTTTAAAGGAATAATCTAGTCAAACTAAACTTTCATGATTCAGATAGAGCAGCAATTTTAAGCAACTTTCTAATTTACTCCTATTATCAATTTGTCTTCGTTCTCTTGGTATCTTTATTTTAAAAAGGAGGAATGTAAATCTTAGGAGCCGTCCCATTGTTAGTTCAGCATCTGGATAGCACTTGCTGATTGGATGGCTACTTTTAGACACCAATCAGCATGTGCTACCCTGGTT
Source organism: Bombina bombina (assembly GCF_027579735.1). Taxonomy (NCBI): domain Eukaryota; kingdom Metazoa; phylum Chordata; class Amphibia; order Anura; family Bombinatoridae; genus Bombina; species Bombina bombina. Next base: position 1,405,846,331 of record NC_069500.1, read on the forward strand.
CTGAACCAAAAATCGGACGGCGCCAAAGCTTATTTTACTTTTTAAAATAAAGATACCAAGAGAACGAAGAAAAATTGATAATAGGAGTAAATTAGAAAGTTGCTTAAAAGGACGTCTCTATCTGGATCATGAAAGTTTAATTTTGACAATTCTATCCCTTTAACCAGAATTAAGGTATGAACATATGAGGTTGGTTTAAAAGTGATTTTCCCTTTAATTAAAGACATATTAATTTCAAAGTTTAATTCCACATAAAGGACTGGATTACTGCTAAAGTGCGTTAACATCTTCCAGCTCAGTCCATACCGCTTCACTTTTTGCACTCATGTTACAAATCCATAGTTCTTATTTATCTCTGGAGCACTAGTGTAGTGAGTGATAACATCTGCATGTCAGATAGAGAGGGTGTGTTAAACCCTCATAATATAATTCTAAGGGGCGCACAGTATACTATTTTAATAAAACATAAGACTAAAACACACATTCGCCTTTGACCACTTCATAGTCTCACTCCTTATTATTTAGAATATCCTATTAATTCTGCCACAAAACATCTTTTTCTTTATCAAACCTTTGTGTTAACATAACTTAAAACATCAATTTCTATAGCATTTGCATATGTTTTGTAATGCAGAAGCAATCAATAATCAATTTCGTCCGGTCTTAGAAAGTGCTAAATTTAGTCCGGTCTTAGAAAGTGCTAAATTTAGTCCGGTCTTAGAAAGTGCTAAATTTAGTCCGGTCTTAGAAAGCGCTAAATTTAGCAGTATTTTTGATTGTGCTCAAGCCCAGCATTTAACTCACCGCAAGCACAACAGGCATTCTAATATGTCCATAAAAAGTATAGGGTGCGCTTAAAAGGTTTTGACCATGTTAAAATTTTTTGGTTAACATTTTTAACCATTCATTTGAAATATCAGATTCTGCATTATTCTTTACGCATGACTGATTGCGCTTCACTTGTAATTCAGACCAAAATGTTTTAACCCTGCATGCAGAACCCTTAAAAAGTAATTTATCGATGTGTACAGAAGCTTGGAATATCTGTCCCTAACTGGTCAGAGCACAGGAAGTACAATAAACAACATTTAAGAGACTTTTTAAGGGGTGTGTCTTTGCCCTGCAAAACAATGCAAATAATTATTTTAGTAAATTTTTTTTATTATTTGTTTTCCCTGAATATATTTTGTAAAGCTATAAATAATTTCTGATCAATAAACAAAAACAAAAAATTACTTTAATTACTTTTAATGATCACATGCGCTGCAGCATGAACCATATTTTCTAATTAAGCAGATTACAGAAACAAACGGCTAGATTTAGAGTTTTGTCGGTAAGGACCCGCGTAGCTAACGCTGGCTTTTTTCTGGCCGCACCATAAAAATAACTATTAATCAGCCAATCAGATTGATCTTGCATTCTATTGGCTGATCGGAACAGCCAATAGAATGCAAGCTCAATCTGATTGGCTGATTGGATCAGCCAATCGGATTGAACTTGATTCTGATTGGCTGATTCCATCAGCCAATAAGAATATTCCTAACTTAATTCCGATTGGCTGATAGAATCCTATCAGCCAATCGGAATTCGAGGGACACCATCTTGGATGACGTCCCTTAAAGGAACCGTCATTCTTCAGTTGGACGTCGCCGGATGAAGATGGGTCCGCGGTGGAGGTCTTCAGGATGGAGCCGGTCCTCATCGAATGAAGATAGAAGATGCCGCTTGGAAGATGATGGTTGCCGGTCCGGATCTACTCTTCTTCCTGGATAGGATGAAGACTTTGGAGCCTCTTCTGGACCTCTTCAGCCACCGGATGATGGATCGCCAGCCCCCGCTTGGGTTGGATGAAGATTTTGGAGCCAGGACCGATCGGTGATACCCGGTGAGGTGAAGACAAGGTAGGATTATCTTCAGGGGCTTAGTGTTAGGTTTATTTAAGGGGGGTTTGGGTTAGATTAGGGGTATGTGGGTGGTGGGTTGTAATGTTGGGGGGGGTATTGTATGTTTTTCTTTACAGGCAAAAGACCTGAACTTCTTGGGGCATGCCCCGCAAAGGGCCCTGTTCAGGGCTGGTAAGGTAAAAGAGCTTTGAACTTTAGTAATTTAGAATAGGGTAGGGCATTTTTTATTTTGGGGGTCTTTATTATTTTATTAGGGGGCTTAGAGTAGGTGTAATTAGTTTAAAATTGTTGTAATATATTGATAGTGTAGTGTTAGGTTTAATTGTAGGTAATTGTAGGTATTTTATTTAATTAATTTAATGATAGTATAGTGTTAGGTTTAATTGTAACTTAGGTTAGGATTTATTTTACAGGTAATTTTGTAATTATTTTAACTATTTTAGCTATTAAATAGTTCTTAACTATTTAATAGCTATTGTACCTGGTTAAAATAAATACAAAGTTACCTGTAAAATAAATATTAATCCTAAAATAGCTATAATATAATTATAATTTATATTGTAGCTATATTATGATTTATTTTACAGGTAAGTATTTAGCTTTAAATAGGAATAATTTATTTAATAAGAGTTAATTAATTTCGTTAGATTTAAATTATATTTAAGTTAGGGGGGTGTTAGTGTTAGGGTTAGATTTAGCTTTAGGGGTTAATACATTTATTAGAATAGCGGTGAGCTCCGGTCGGCAGATTAGGGGTTAATAATTGAAGTTAGGTGTCGGCAATGTTAGGGAGGGCAGATTAGCGGTTAATACTATTTATTATAGGGTTAGTGAGGCGGATTAGGGGTTAATAACTTTATTATAGTAGCGGTGCGGTCCGCTCGGCAGATTAGGGGTTAATAAGTGTAGGCAGGTGGAGGCGACTTTGAGGGGGGCAGATTAGGGGTTAATAAATATAATATAGGGGTCGGCGGTGTTAGGGGCAGCAGATTAGGGGTACATAAGGATAACGTAGGTGGCGGTCGGCAGATTAGGGGTTAAAAAAATTTAAACGAGTGGCGGCGATGTGGGGGGGCCTCGGTTTAGGGGTACATAGGTAGTTTATGGGTGTTAGTGTACTTTAGAGTACAGTAGTTAAGAGCTTTATGAACCGGCGTTAGCCCAGAAAGCTCTTAACTACTGACTTTTTTCTGCGGCTGGAGTTTTGCCGTTAGATTTCTAACGCTCACTTCAGACACGACTCTAAATACCGGAGTTAGAAAAATCCCATTGAAAAGATAGGATACGCAATTGACGTAAGGGGATCTGCGGTATGGAAAAGTCGCGGCTGAAAAGTGAGCGTTAGACCCTTTTTTGAGTGACTCCAAATACCGGAGGTAGCCTAAAACCAGCGTTAGGAGCCTCTAACGCTGGTTTTCACGGCTACCGCCAAACTCCAAATCTAGGCCAAAGTCTCTAACGGCTAGATTTAGAGTTCTGCGGCCAAAGGGGTGCGTTAGCTACGCTGGCTTTTTTTCTCCCGCACCTTTTAAATACCGCTGGTATTTAGAGTTCACAGAATGGCTGCATTAGGCTCCAAAAAGGGAGAGTACAGGCATATTTACCGCCACTGCAACTCTAGATACCAGCGTTGCTTACGGACGCGGCCAGGTTCAAAAATGTTCTTGTGCACGATTCCCCCATAGAAAACAATGGGGCTGTTTGAGCTGAAAAAAAACCTAACACCTGCAAAAAAGCAGCGTGCAGCTCCTAACGCAGCCCCATTGTTTACTATGCGGAAACACTTCCTATGTCTGCACCTAAAACCCTAACATGAACCCCGAGTCTAAACACCCCTAACCTTACACTTATTAACCCCTAATCTGCCGCCCCCGCTATCGCTGACCCCTGCATATTATTATTAACCCCTAATCTGCCGCTCCGGACACCACCGCAAGCTACATTATAGCTATGTACCCCTAATCTGCTGCCCCTAACACCGCCGACCCCTATATTATATTTATTAACCCCTAATCTGCCCCCCTCAATGTCGCCTCCACCTGCCTACACTTATTAACCCCTAATCTGCCGAGCGGACCGCACCGCTACTATAATAAAGTTATTAACCCCTAATCCGCCTCAATAACCCTATAATAAATAGTATTAACCCCTAATCTGCCCTCCCTAACATCGCCGACACCTAACTTCAATTATTAACCCCTAATCTGCCGACCGAATATCGCCGCTACTGTAATAAATGGATTAACCCCTAAAGCTAAGTCTAACCCTAACACTAACACCCCCCTAAGTTAAATATAATTTAAATCTAACGAAATTAATTAACTCTTATTAAATAAATGATTCCTATTTAAAGCTAAATACTTACCTGTAAAATAAACCCTAATATAGCTACAATATAAATTATAATTATATTATAGCTATTTTAGGATTAATATTTATTTTACAGGCAACTTTTTAATTATTTTAACCAGGTACAATAGCTATTAAATAGTTAAGAACTATTTAATAGCTAAAATAGTTAAAATAATTACAAAATTACCTGTAAAATAAATCCTAACCTAAGTTACAATTAAACCTAACACTACACTATCAATAAATTAATTAAATACAATACCTACAATTATCTACAATTAAACCTAACACTACACTATCAATAAATTAATTAAATACAATATCTACAAATAAATACAATGAAATAAACTAACTAAAGTACAAAAAATAAAAAAGAACTAAGTTACAAAAAATAAAAAAATATTTACAAACATTAGAAAAATATTACAACAATTTTAAACTAATTACACCTACTCTAAGCCCCCTAATAAAATAACAAAGCCACCCAAAATAAAAAAATGCAATACCCTATTCTAAATTAAAAAAGTTCAAAGCTCTTTTACCTTACCAGCCCTGAACAGGGCCCTTTGCGGGGCATGCCCCAAAGAATTCAGCTCTTTTGCCTGTAAAAAAAACACATACAATACCCCCCCAACATTACAACCCACCACCCACATACCCCTAATCTAACCCAAACCCCCCTTAAATAAACCTAACACTAAGCCCCTGAAGATCTCCCTATCTTGTCTTCACCTCACCGGGTCCCGATCTGTCCAGAAGAGCCTCCGATGTCTTGATCCAAGCCCAAGCGGGGGGCTGAAGAGTGACTTCCATCCTCGGGCTGAACTCTGGATCCAAGCGGCAGGTGAAGAAATCCATCATCGGGCTGAAGTCGGAAGTCCATCATCGGGATGAAGTCTTCTATCAAGCAGCATCTTCAATCTTCTTTCCTCCGGAGCGGAGCGGAGCCGTCTTCTTCCCAGCCGACGCGGATCCATCCTCTTCTAACGACGCCTACTAGCCGAATGACGGTTCCTTTAAATGACGTCATCCAAGATGGCGTCTGTCGAATTCCGATTGGCTGATAGGATTCTATCAGCCAACCGGAATTAAGGTAGGAAAATTCTGATTGGCTGATGGAATCAGCCAATCAGATTCAAGTTCAATCCGATTGGCTGATCCGATCAGCCAATCAGATTGAGCTCGCATTCTATTGGCTGTCCGATCAGCCAATACAATGCGAGCTCAATCTGATTGGCTGATTCCATCAGCCAATCAGAATTTTCCTACCTTAATTCCGATTGGCTGGGTCTTTGTTATTTTATTAGGGGGCTTAGAGTAGGTGTAATTAGTTTAAAATTGTTGTAATATTTTTCTAATGTTTGTAAATATTTTTTTATTTTTTGTAACTTAGTTCTTTTTTATTTTTTGTACTTTAGTTAGTTTATTTCATTGTATTTATTTGTAGATATTGTATTTAATTAATTTATTGATAGTGTAGTGTTAGGTTTAATTGTAGATAATTGTAGATATTGTATTTAATTAATTTATTGATAGTGTAGTGTTAGGTTTAATTGTAACTTAGGTTAGGATTTATTTTACAGGTAATTTTGTAATTATTTTAACTATTTTAGCTATTAAATAGTTCTTAACTATTTAATAGCTATTGTACCTGGTTAAAATAAATACAAAGTTGCCTGTAAAATAAATATTAATCCTAAAATAACTATAATATAATTATAATTTATATTTTAGCTATATTAGGGTTTATTTTACAGGTAAGTATTTAGCTTTAAATAGGAATAATTTATTTAATAAGAGTTAATTTATTTCATTAGATTTAAATTATATTTAATTTAGGGGGGTGTTAGTGTTAGGGTTAGACTTAGCTTTAAGGGTTAATCCATTTATTACAGTAGTGGCGAGATTCGGTCGGGAGATTAGGGGTTAATAATTGAAGTTAGGTGTCGGCGATGTTAGGGAGGGCAGATTAGGGGTTAATACTATTTATTATAGGGTTATTGAGGTGGGAGTGAGGCGGATTAGGGGTTAATAACTTTATTATAATAGCAGTGCGGTCCGCTTGGCAGATTAGGGGTTAATAAGTGTAGGCAGGTGGAGGCGACGTTGAGGGGGGCAGATTAGGGGTTAATAAATATAATATAGGGGTCGGCGGTGTTAGGGGCAGCAGATTAGGGGTTCATAGGGATAATGTAGGTGGCAGCGGTGTGCGGTCGGCAGATTAGGGGTTAAAAAATTTTAATAGAGTGGCGGCAATGTGGCGGGACCTCGGTTTAGGGGTACATAGGTAGTTTATGGGTGTTAGTGTACTTTAGAGCACAGTAGTTAAGAGCTTTATAAACCGGTGTTAGCCCAGAAAGCTCTTAACAACTGACTTTTTTTTGCGGCTGGAGTTTTGTCGTTAGATTTCTAACGCTCACTTCAGCCAAGACTCTAAATACCGGCGTTAGAAAGATCCCATTGAAAAGATAGGATACGCAATTGACGTAAGGGGATCTGCGGTATGGAAAAGTCGCGGCTGGAAAGTGAGCGTTAGACCCTTTCCTGACTGACTCCAAATACCAGAGGGCGGTAAAAACCAGCGTTAGGAGCCTCTAACGCTGGTTTTGACGGCTACCGCCCAACTCTAAATCTAGCCGTAAATTAGCTGATTATACTGAACAAGGAAAATGAATGTTTTGTTTTCCAAAGAGCTAGACAACTACTTTATTTGTACAAAGTGGTCGATTACAATCCTGTAGAAAAATGTATCTAATGGTTTTCTACAGAAAATGACCATTACAATCTATGGGGGAGTTTTGTAGATAGATCAGTTGATACGTTTTTTTTCTAAAGGTTTGGAATCAACACCACATTTAGGTTTTCACCCACACAGTAGTAATCATCTTCACCACACACATAACTCATTCATTTCATTGCACAGACTTGTTATTTTACTGGCAATGTACAAATAACTATATTGCCACAAAATGAACTTTCTTCTAATTGGATCTCTGCCAAAGATTATAGTACGCTATTAAATATGATTGTGAACCAACTGTGTCCAGCCCACTAATTTGCGGTAACTTTATACTATAATTTCTTTATTGTCCACAGGGGGTACAACACATCTCAATTTTCCAACCTTTCTCTATTTACACATTTTTTTTACAGTTGTTTTAACATTTGAACTGATAGAAAGACGCACTGGTTTTGTTTTACAAAATGTGGAATTATTTTCATTATGTGATAACAGAATGGATGAGGCAGCCCAGGGTTTGGATACAATGAGTTCTCTTCTCTTTACAGCCAATTCAGCAAACGTCTGGGAGGTCATAATGGCTTTACTGTCACTTTGGACAAGTTGTGTTTTATAACAGAACTTCTGGAGCAAGAATTTGACAGTGTGATGTGCTCAGATCAGGATGAATTCTCAGCTGAGATGCTTGCTCAGCAAATTTGCTCTGTTTATTAAACTCAGTCGGAGTTATTTTGGGGAGGTGGCCAGAATGCTGAATTCCATTTCTCACTTGATCATTTGCATTGATGGACACAATCCTCAGTTTGCCCTGAGGACTTATGTTTTCCTTAACTAAATGTTTTGCTTTAACACATTCCTAAGTCAGTTATGGAAAGGAAAAAAAATCCCAATAAAGAAACAAAACACTATTTTGAAGGCATCTGTGGAAAACAGATAGACCAGATACTTAATATATTCACTCACCTTTTAGTGTATTTATATATTCTGGGTAGTGCTAAGCAAATGAAACATATCAAGTAGTGACCAAATGTCTCTATTGTTCAGATCTATAAATTCTGGGTTTAAATCTTGTCAAGATTATGTTTAAGGGGCACTAACGTTGAATTTAAACTTTTATTATTTAGATAGAGCATACAACTTTCTAATGTATTTCTATTATGTAATGTGCATTGTTACCTTGGTATACTTTCTTGCAAACCATACACTATATGACCAAAAGGATGTGGACACCAAACTAATTATTGAGTTCAGGCGTTTCAGTCACACCCATTGCAACCAGGTGCATACAATCCAGCACATAGCCATGAACTCTTTATAGAAAAACATTGGCAGCACAATGGATGGTGCTGAAGAGCTCAGTGACTTTAAATGTGGCTCTGCCATAGAATGGCCGGGTCACTTATACTATTATTGTGAAGTGCAAGCCTTTAGGAGCAACAACAACCCAGCAATGAAATGGAAGACCACGTAAACTCCCAGAGTGGCCACCAAATGCTGAAGTGGATAGTGCATAAAAATCACCTATTCATCACTCATTATAAAGATCCAAACTGCTTCTAGAAGCAACATCAGCACAAGAACTGTGTATTGGGAGCTTCATGAAAGGGTTTTCATGGCCAAGCAGCTGTACACAAGCCTCACAACAGCACATATAATGCCAAGCATCGGCTGTAGCGGTGAGCATGTTGCCTCTGGGCTCTGGAGCAGGGGAAAAGTGTTCTCTGCAGTGCTGAATCAGGTTTCACTATCTGTCAGTCTGATAGTGGGCTAAACACTCCTAACAAGGATCAGGTCAGTCGTCCGTGCAGAAGTTTAGGGTGTGGGCAAGCTCTTATCCTGAGTCGGGGAGGCATGTGGATAGATTTCTGTGTGTTCTGTTGGTGGAGTAGTAGGTGTTCCGTGGAGGAAGTCATGGTGGTAGGGTGGGTCGTGAGTGTTTGATGGTTGGTCTGGGGCTATGACTGGGTGGTTTAGTGTTTGACTGGGTGACTCAGGGTCAGGGCTAGAGGGAAGAGCCCATGGAGGGTGTGGGGGGGGATTTTCACCCACCTTTTCAGTACAGTAAGAGTGTAACAGTATAGATCAGTTAGGTCTGTTTATAACTACAGATAAACCTCAGGGAGGCTAAGCAAAGTTTAGAGTTGGCAAAATTGGGGAGGGGCAAATTGGTGGAACTGAAACTTATATAGACAAACAATGGGATAGATTGATGGTCAAGTATTATCAAAGAATACTAATTAGTAGACGTGCAAATGTCTGCAGCATTTGTCTCTTTCTGATGCCGGATTTCTAAGGAAAAAAAGTAAACACACAAATATCTATACAAATTGAAATCCAGCGACAGAAGGAGCCAAATGACTCAAACAGAGACCATTTTCAGCATTTGTTTAACTAATGAATAACAAATTGCACATTTGTATTAATTAGCACAAGGACTTGTATAGTCTGTGATGTTGGAGTTAATTTATCAAATGTAACCAAAGACTTGTGCACGCACCTAATTAAACACTTATGATGGGGATGGATAATTAGAGTGCTCGCTAAATGTACCATCATATTTTAGTTGAGGTACACAATGCAGACATTAATAAATTTTTTGCATAACCTTTTTTTAAAAAAGGGCGTGTAAACCAAGCACCAATAGTACAATTCTCCTTAACTCTACTGGTATTAACTCCGAATCTGCCAGAGCCCACCTCTCAATAAATGCCTAAACCACTATTACCTCCAATGCAATCTCAGTGCATTTGCCGGCGTCAATACGCTCGCAAGACATCGCTGACACGGATCTGCATACGATACCCTTATTTATAAAAAAAAACAGCAAACACGGGCGTCAAGTACGGTGCGATGAGCATTGGACTGTTGTTAACTAACAGTCATCGATGTTGCTGTTATTTGGGTTTTTCCCAACTTTATTTATACCATTTCATTACTGTCCATGAACAAGCACATTTCTCTAAAGTTAATCTTTCATTTTTCATCTGTTAATGTCCAAGAAATAGCTACATTTATACCTGAACAAACAATATCTCATAGAAAGTTATTTTTATATTTATTTGTTATACCAAAAAATCTGTTATATGATACTTTCACATAAATTAATGTGTATTTGTATTTCTAGAAGTCATGATATGCTTTGATCTCATGGTTTTTTTCATAAATGATTATTAATGCAATAATTTGTACATATATCTTTGCACATACTTGTATATATATATATATATATATATATATATATATGTGTGTGTGTGTGTGTGTGTGTGTGTGTGTGTGTTATGTCAGAAATCTTTTGCAAACATATTTACATGTCTCTAAATTCCTTTTTTTTATTCTAAACAATTATTATTATTCTGAGCAGGAATAATTGCAAATATATCAAGTAATCAGGGTATCATATGAATTTATTTGCAATCAATGGATATTTTAAGAGCTGGGCCAGTTTTATCTTTGTACCTGTGTAACTCCTCCTGATTGCAATCTAGTTTTAAAAACCACCTCTTCAGAGGTGTTATAAAATGGGCTGGCATATAAGATGACATTTCTTACTGAAAAAGAAATTCAAGAGAAGGAAGAAATACACTGAAAATAGCATTACAGTAAAGAGTTGATTCTAATTTCTGCTGTATCTGAATCATGACAGTTTAATGTTAGGTGGGCCATCCCTTTGAGCTATCAGCTTAATATTATATTGAATCAAACATCATTTGAATTTTAAAATCATTGTTTAAAATATTACACTGTGTGTCCTAATGTCAGCATTAATGTTTATCTTTAATACTAATTTCACATATACATACTTTCAAAGTATAATACACAATGTAACAAATGGCACTTACAAGTTCTGATGAGTGATCAATGACACAAGTATCAAGCAATTTGATTTGTTAGTGATAGTTTAAAATGTATATTTAAATCAGATGGGTGATGTGCTATAGCATGTGATTATGCATATTCCAATCAAAAGTGGTTGAAAAATTCACTAGTGTGTGGGTTGTTTAGGAGTTTGCGTCATAATTGGTGCGAAAAGTGTTGAGTCAAAATTGGTGCGCAGTGGAGAGTGTGACTTGTATTACATGGCTTAAACATGGTGCAGATAGGTTTTTCACAAAAAAATAAAAAGGAGGTTAGCTATATGATGTTGTGTATTTATTTCATTTTTATCTCTAAATCTATTAGTGCGACAAGTTTGGGCGAGAACTTTGCAACAAATATGTAGAAATTATATTGAGAGACAAATTTGTAGCATAATCCATAAGTAGTAATATATTTTTCATTTGTATCCCTAGATCTACTAGTGCACCAAATGTGGAGCAATAATATTGTTTGATTTAGAAAGGGTATACAATTTTAATAGAGTTTCTAATTTACTTTTATTATGTAATATACATCATTCTCTTGCAGCATCGAACATAAGCTTTCTGTGTTTTCAGACTCCCATTGAGTGGATTGAAAACTAGGTATGCTGCGTCGGAATACACGTGAGCGTACCTGTTAAATGTTTGATAAATTGGGAAAAGGGTCAAATAGAGTTGAATCTGAATTCAAAACATCTGTAATGACGCAAGCATCGATCTGCATCGGATTGAGATTGCGGATCGCATATTACATCAGAAATTTCAACATTTGCCAATATTGACGCTTTAATAACTACGGCAGATCAATCTCGCGAAAAATACAACACAGAATTCAAGCGTATTTTCAGTTGACGCCTTGATAAATAGGCCCCTTAATCTTAAAGTCTTACCTTGGATAAAGCTGCAAATATTGTCCTGCACCCTCTTCTATATCCTGCAGCAGGAACAGTAAAAATGTTATTTTAAAATGAATATTGTTTCTGGCTTCTTTGAAATGGCTTCCAAGCTCCACCCACTGATGACATCATGATCTGGCCTGCATCTAGGCACTCTGATGAATAGCAGTCTTCGAATCTGACTAGTGAGGCTTTTGTGATTGGACACCATATGCAGCTAGGATCCCAATGTTATTAGTGGACGGAGATTGGCGGCTATTTCAAAGTGGCTAGAATTGTTTTTATTTTTAAAATAACGTTTTTTTACTGTTCCTGCTACATGATATAGAAAGGGGTGCAATAGGCTATTTGTAGCTTAATCTAAGGTAAGACTTTAAGATGACTGAGGTACAGACTGTCCCTTTAATTGCAAGAAAAAACACTACTACCTAAATAGAACCACTAAAACAATAGAAAATTCAATTTACCTGAAATAAATAGCTTGCATCCTTTGGTTGGGTACACCAACCAATAGCAATATATACTGATCCTATTGGTTGATTGGAATTGTGACCTACTTTTTAACAGCAGGAAACCCAGGTAAAATAAAAAATGAACGTGAATTGAAGCCTCTGTTGAAGGAGAGGAAAGACACAATTTTGAGAGTTTTTTTCAGCAAAAGCAGGCAAACTAAATAACAAAAGTATACTGCAATATTGTTTTATTTTACTTCATTTTAAAATTAAATATTTAATGTTCCTTTAAAGATGCAGCTATCCTGCAAATGTAAAGATTAACTTTTTTAAAATTTTTTTACATGTACTGTATGTGCATAGGAATTGGTGGGAATATACTGCATAAGCATAACTGGATTGTGCCCCCAAGTTTGCCTTCAAATATGTCTCTTGTTGTCTTGTATCCCAAGCCTGTAAACCGATAATTCACTGTTTATATAAACCCCCAGCCAGTGTGGGAAAGCCCTTGTATTATAGGTAATAGAGAGGTCAGTCACTCTCTGGGGAAAATTACTTTTAATTACTCAGAAATATTCCAAACATTTACTGGAATTTGTACTGCTGACATGTCTTTGATTACTTTTGGTATCATTGACTGTGTCTGTGTGTATCTAGGGCATGGCACAATTATATTAGCCAAAAATGAATGTAGTTAAAGATAGATTTCATGAAGAGAACTAGCAAATATAAAAGCTGGTTTTAGGGCTCCATGTACTAAGCAGTCAGCGAGCTACCCGCAACAAATCTCGCGTCAAAACTCGCAAACTGATATGTACAAAGCCGTCAATTATGTTAAAACTCGCATCTTTAAAATTGCGAGCGTACTTATCCGCCAAACCTCGCTACCGCTCCATTTTTCACTGTAATTAGACACATTTGACCACCAACTCGCCAAAAAACGAATGTACTAAAAAATCTATTTGTCCGCTCGCTACAATTTCCGCTCCCACCTCGCTATTTTTGCCTCGCCACCTTTTAGGTGGCGGGCAAGGTACAAAACAATAGGAAAGTCAATCTAGACGCCAGTCTAGACATATATAAAAGGCAGTAATATCAGCATTGTACTTACAGCATAACTGGCGTCTAATTTGTCTCTCATTTCCATGTACATAAATTGCGCCCAATTTGTCGACTGTAATTAAAGAGTAATCTATTTAAATTTGTATTGTTAGTTGTCAATCTTTATAATTATTTTTATATTAATATTTATATATTATCAGATCCAGATGAAGCCATATCCAAATTGTAAATAAATATTACAAAAATAACGCTCTGTTATCACTCTTCAAAAAATTTTGAACAATAATAAAGTTGTTTAGATAAGTTGAACTTTTATAGGAGCAAAATTCTATTCCCGCGACTACTATGATGTTCGTGACACCTTGCATGTCACGTGTTAATAATTGGCCAGACAATTCAACTGAAAGTTAAGTACCATCAGCTTAGTCGCGGCGAGCGAGGCGTCAAATTTATCAACAATCCGCAACTGCTCGCGGCGGGCTAGACTTGTCTATTTATTGGGGGAATATTAGTACATAGCGACAGCGGACACCATTTCGCCCGCGGCGAGTAACGGCGAGTTTATCCGCGTCTACAATGACGGATGAATTGACGGCTTAGTACATGGAGCCCTTAATCTGAATTTGTTTAAGAGATGTATTTATTTAAAGGGACAGTTAACTCATTTTATGTATGCATAGTTTATAACAGGAATTAAAGGGACAGTGTGCATTCTACAAAAGCCTTTATGTTTATTAAGTACCTGCTCTCCGAGGTCAGCGGAAACATACTGATATAATAGCTCATTCACACCTTTTAAGGTTACAGAAAAGGATTTTTCAAGTAACCCCTTTGTTTATTTTGCAAGGAAAATGCTTGTTTACATGTGTGACATTAACCTATTGTAATATGGATCCATTTTCAATGTTGATTAACCATATGAATGCAATATGTATCTTGGCATGAGGGGCATATTTCAATAGTCACATGAGGACCCCAATATCTACAAACTGCGTGTTTTAATTTTTTAATATTTGATTGTAAGTCAAACTCACCCTGTCTTGTTTGTCACTAACAGTACTGGCATCTTCATAACTGGGTTTTAAAATAGAATTGCGCAATTGCAACTTTTATATTCCATAATCCGTTTCCATCTGCACCACTGCTAACCCATCTGAATGCAGGTTTTCTGTTATCAAGATGGACAGACTTTGCACCATTTTTTTTTCGCTATAAGGTCGTTTTAAAACTTTGAAGACAAGAATTGTATTTAACAATATTTATCTCTGTTATTTGGTGTGAAAACAAGATGGCGACTATGTATTTCTAAGGATAGGACTTATGATACTTTCTTATTCTGGATTTTAACATTAATAAAACTCTAAAGTATGAGCCCACTGCCTTGCAACATTGTATCTGCCTAGAAGACCTTCAAATTAGATTTTGCATTTGTGATCGGGTTTTATAAGGGATGCACTTCTATGCAAGTCCAAGCACAGTCTCGTTTAAAGGACCAGTCAACACATTAGATTTGCATAATCAACAAATGCAAGATAACAAGACAATGCAATAGCACTTAGTCTGAACTTCAAATGAGTAGTAGATTTTTTTTTCTGACAATTTTGAAAGTTATGTCTTTTTCCACTCCCCCTGTACCATGTGACAGCGATCAGCCAATCACAAATGCATACACGTACCATGTGACAGACAATAGCCATTCACAAATGCATACACACTTATTCTTGCACATGCTCAGTAGGAGCTGGTGACTCAAAAAGTTTAAATATAAAAAGACTGTGCACATTTTGTTAATGGAAGCAAATTAGAAAGTTGTTTAAAATTGCATGCTCTATCTGAATAATGAAAGTTTAATTTTGATTGAGTGTCCCTTTAAGTGTGTTTCAAAGTGCTTGTACCTACATTAGTGAACTTGTAAACTGGAACACTCCTTTGTGCCGTGATTTCAATAATGTTAAACATGTAGTTATATGCAAACTATACTGCAATAATAAAATACTCTAAGAAATTAGAGCATTTTCATTTTGCAATTTCATATCCCTTTTAATATTTCCCCTCTGAGACACAAAAAACGCTTGAAACAGCTTGTACATTCCCACACCTGTGCTATTCCCATCCTAATGGCACCTACTAGAGAAACCTGCCACACCGACAGTCCTTTGATATTTCAGATTAATGATACAAAGTTTAACAAAATCTATATCATAACTTGTTTATTCTCCCATCTGTTCCCTTGTGCTGATATTACCTAAGTTTGGCTTATTTTGTCCTTTCTGACATATGGTTACCTTTTACATCCTTACAGTCTCCTAGCCTTAATAATTAGCAGCATACAAGACCCCTGCTTACCCTCTGATGCATGCAATATGCCTACAGTCTTTTATTACCCTAACACATTTCATTTTTTATGTGGCTTTTTTTTTCTGGCCACTTGTAAACTCATTATAAAAGTCCCCCTTGAGCTGTTTCTAATAAAAAAGGAACTTTTTTCCCACATACATGTCTGGCTGCGTGTTCCTTGCTAACTTTCAGCACAGTTTATGTGAAGGTTGAGGGTGGGCTTGTTATTTCTTTCCTTGTTTAAAGTATAAAAAAAAGAGAGAAAAAGAGAAAAGGTTCAAAGGAGAACGGTGGCATGAAGTGACCTTGAAATGTTCTCAGTCTGGAGATCAGCGGTTGAACTCCAGGCAATGTATAGCAGGATGTATGCAAAGGAATTTCTGTACCAGTTGTATATAGAGAATTAATAAATATATATATAATAACAGAACACAAATACAACGGCTAATTCTCTACCTGACCAAACACAATGGTTTAAAAAATGAGTGTTGTGTTCATAGAGCACATTTAATAACTTGATACTTGATATATGTTTTGGTTATGTTATGACACACACAATTCAAAGCTTTAGCCATAATTGGCTGGATAATATTCCAGTTCTAATATTAACAACCTGTAGTGAAAACAAAAATCTTCATAGAAGTTTTTTTTCACCTTTTATAAAGGGACATAAAAATGCAAAAGCATTATTTTATTGCACTGTTGGTTACATGTAACTATTTAACACACTGTCACCTCCAAAACAGAAATTCACTACTGGGACCTAGACAGTGTATCATGGCTACACACATAATACTCTTTCATTGGCTCAGTACATGAGTTCAGCTAAGTTCCAGTCAGGGCCAGACTGGGAAATCAGACCGGCCCTGGAAATGTTTAAAGAATGGCCACAGCACCACCCCCAGCCCCTCTTCAACCCCCGCCCCAGCCCCCGGCCCGCTTTTACCCTGTTACCTTGCCTAGGGTCACTTTTCTGCCACCACAGGCCCACACACCCTTGTCAGGAGTGGAGCAGCCTTGAAGAAATGCACTACACATGCACACAAGGCTCGCTCTGTGGTTCCTACGAACTCATGATCATGCAATCCCATTTTGAAAGACGGTCATCTAGACGCCAGTACTTATAGTGCAAGTGTGACTTAGAATCAAAATTAACAGAAAGAGATTGTTCCACACAAGTTCTAGCTGTTGGGGACCTGATATCACTACAGATATTAGTTATACAGGATATCACATACTCAACACAAATACATAGTTAATGAGCGTATAAAGATGTAAATGTGTGCCCTGGCAAATGAAAGCAGACCATACAATAGTGATGAATAGAGCTTTATGAATCAATACCATGTATGTTAATGCACCTCTAAGATGTCTTCTTTTGCACAATTCAGAGTGTTTTGCATATGTGAAAAATAATAGAATGTTTCAAAACAGTCTTGGAATACTTGCAAAGATGTCCAGGGCTTCATCAAGCACCTTGGGATGTTGAATTTTAAAAGTCAAAGTGTTGAAGAGTCTCTTGAAAATAGATTGTGATCACTGAGAACTTTTTGAACTCATAGTAAAAATAGGTATTTTTTCTGTGGAAAAAAAAATGCATTAGTGGTAGTGAGAAATAGTTGAAAACACTCTATAGTTAAAATTATGGCCTTTCTGGCCAGAAAAAAGAGCCAAAAAGGCCTCAGCCAACTTCTTCATTACTGAATAGATGGGTGGTACAATTATTAGCAGTAGTAACAAAGGTAATCCAGTTTAAAGATAATGTTCTTGTTTCCAATGTTTTAATATTTACTGTGGGTAAACGTCACACCCAGCTTTTTGCAGGCCAATCCAAATGAAAAAAATTAAATATGCAGCCAATGGGAAGGGAAGATATGCAAACCTGTATTCATTTTTACTTGTAATTGTGTGTGTGTGATTTTTATTTTTTCCCTCATTTTCTTTGATATTTCTAACAAGCTTAATTTATGATCTGTGTGCACTTAACGTTTTTTCTACCATTTTGTTTTCATTGTTACTCAACAGTTTTATAAAATCTACACTGAACTAAAGACTAATCATGATTAAACCTTATAATTCTAATTATCATATATATAACTTGTGAAAAGATTTTATGGTTTATAAGTGTGATTTGATTACTATTTTAATAATTAAATGAAATCAAGAATGAATTGAGGCCTAGATTATAATTGGGGTCCCAAGATAAGCAGTATCACTTGACTGCGCTAAAATTAATACGTGACGTGATATTACAAGTGTCTATAGTAAAACGGATTTACAAGATGGGTTAGCGAAACTGAAATTTTTATAGCGCAGCCTATACTTTCAATGGATAATATGACCAAGCTAAATAGTGCACATATTACTAGTTACTAGTTATATCTTGCGCTAAAGCACAAGCTGAAATTGTGCTAGAATATTTAATGCGACTTGAGACCTAGGGATTGATTTATGAAGCAGCGGATGCTGCTTCCAAACCACTCCGCTTCAGTTCCGCCTGAAGCAGAAGTTAAGAAGCAGCGGACCCAAGACCGCTGCTCCTTAACTCGTCCACCACCTCTGAGGTGGCGGACAGCAATCAGCCTGATTATGATGGGTTGATTGACACCCCCTGCTAGCGGCCGCAAATCTGCAGGGGGCGGTATTGCACCAGCAGCTCACCAGAACTGTTGGTGCAATGATAAATGCTGACAGCGTATGCTGTCGGCAGTTATCGATGTGCGGTGGACATGATTCGCTATAGCGGATCATGTCTGTCCGCACCATGATAAATTTACCCCAATGTAAAGTGTATGGGTCAAAAAGAAAATTAACAAAACACATCACAAAAACAATAAAAATAAAAGTATTACACAAATATACACTTTAAAAAATCATTAAAATATTGATTAAAAGCTTTTAAAAGGGTTATGGTACTGTATATGGCAATGCGTTTGATTTGAAAGGGCTCCAAAATATGTACAGTATATATATATATTTCAAAGAGGAGACTTCCCATATTTGAAATAAAGGTTTTATCATTCAGTTGTGCTGGTGAGATATTGTGTTAATGCTCATGACTACATTAAAAGAGCAGATAACTTAAGTTCTAGGGAATGGGCTCTCATCAATCACTAGGACGTTATCCATTCTGGATATTCCAGCAGTCAGGGAGCTACTAGTGAAGATGACAGCCAACTGGTATAGGTTCAGTAAAACATGATGCCATTGAGTGATTCAGATAATACCATTATAGATCTCTAATTAGTTTGGGTAGGAAGTAATAAAGAACAGTGACAGTAGTTTACAGGGATGGCTTGGGAATAAAAATCAGCCCTGGATAATTTTGAAGACCAGACCTATTTTCCATTGATTCTGTAGAATGAACACACCACATTTTTCTCAAGGAGATTACTGGGATACCTCTTCCCCCAATATTTTTTTCTCTGAATTAAATTACATTACATTGTTATAAAATAAATGCTAGATTTTTATATAGGTGCTGTGCAACCTAATTTCATCCATGACTCCTTTTCACAATGTGATAATGATTATCCATGGTGTTATCTGGAGAAGATTCAAAATAGTGTCTCACAGTGTGACGCAAGAAACAATTCAAAGGAGGGCTTCTAAATGGTAGAGGGTCTATGAAATAAAACTTACAAGGAAATGCTTTATGATCTTAATATGTATAGGTGATACAGTTGCTCCACCGTACCAGCAGTCCAAGATTAAATTGCAGCAGGCCAGCCCCAGCTTCTGCGACCCACAGAGAAATCTCCTGGTAGGCCAACCCAGCCTTGGCGGTTTCTCTAGATGGCTATGGTAAGCACTTATTTGAAATGAGTTGAAAATATGTTGGTGATAGGGATTTGGGCTTAATAACAGAGAGGGAGTGATTAAGTGAAAGAGTGAGCACATACCCAATTGGCTTTGGGAAGCCAAAGCTTAAATATATTTCTTCCTATGTAAATTCATCCTTTGAGGGTTAAAGCAATGCCTCTTTATGTTCTTAAAATACCTTCAGTAGACAAAATAACGCTAAGAATCCAGACTCTACTGAAACTAAATGCAATAACATTTCATCAGTCAGCGGACACATGGCTTCTTCTTAAATTCATTTTTAATTATAAAACGTAATGTTTATTTTTTCTTTTCACTAACTTGTCTATTAAAAAATCTGTTCAATGAGAGATTGCCAGCTTTTTCTCATGGCAGGAAAAATGCCATGTAATTTCCTCTGTGTAGCACTGCAGTGTGGATTTTGTCGCTGCTCCAGCACAGTGAATTTGTATAATTGTTCTGTCATTAATTAAAAAAAGACTGGATAGCTTTGCTACAGCAGAGGGAGACATTGGCCTATGCATTAAACAAAGAGTTGCGCACACACCAGTTTGCCTGCTTTTGATGCAATATGTTATTGGTCTCTTTACAAGGCAAACATAGATCATTCTAAAGGTCTAATATGTAAAAATAGCTTTCATTTGCTTGTTTCTTTATTAATATATTTCTCACTTCATAAGGACTTAAAACACATTCCAAAAAGTTGCCTATGCAGCATATATATGTATAAAAAAATAACTGTGCTAGATCAACTGCGTTAAACCCGAAGGTGCTTTATGAAAACATTAAATTTCTATGTTCTTCACATAGAAGAAAATGTTCTTTTTATTTTTAAATAGATATCTCTATGTATCTGATTATTTATTTATTTTTTAAATATAATTCTATGCCTATATATATATATATATATATATATATATATATATATATATATATATAGAAACAGACTGACCACACTCGCTGAATCAAGCAAACAAAAACATAAAACTGTTGTTTATTTCATGGGTGACATTTCGGAGAGCAAAACCCCTTTCATCAGACCAAACCAGAATGATATTACAAACAAGCTTTTAAGGCATACAAGAGCCCTCCCCTAGTAGATAATTACACACACAGGTGTTTGTTACCATAGATACACAGTGTAAACAAATGGAACAAGGAAAGTGCATACTAGCTAAATACAGAGCATCAAGCTTAAGATATAGTTAATATTTACATAACCTAACAAGTGAAGTATTGGAAGATAGCATTGGATAACATGAAATAAATGTTGGGCGATGTCAGGGCTTTGATAGATGTGATGGGCACATATCCGGTATCTAGCTAGTTAAATGAATATACAGACACATATCTCCACAGGGCAGCATAATGACAATTAGCAGCCTTTCTGTCTAGAATTAATATATCGATCAAAGGTAGAAAAAAACAAACGCACCAAACTGTGCAGAAATGTAGCTGTATCTATTAGACTGAACCAAATGTGTTGCCAGACCGCCCAGTGGGCGTGGCTGTGTCTGACCTGTGAATAATGCTACAATTTAATAGCTGACTCTGTATAAGCTCAATCAGGAAGTGTGTTGCATATATGGGCATATAGCATGTAAAGACAGTACTAGCAAGAATTGAATTAAAATACCCCACTATCTAAGAATATAAAGAGATGCAATAGCCATAGAACAAGAGATATGATGCATAAATCCCTCTTATTATAGTAGAAATAAAGCCCGTGCCAGAACCAGCAGTCCTCACAGTGCAGATCACCGGATTTGGAACCCTCCCTTTCTGTGGACTTAACATGTCAATTGACTGGCACTGCTGCTTTTTGTAACTTTTCTTGTAACTTTATTTAACTGGCTGATTTGGGGGTGACCGCAGAGCTGGGAGACCAGCCTGGAGTCACCTCCTGGGCACTAAGTGACCACACCTGAGTTATATCAGGGTGGCCATTAAGGGCACTGCCCCTGGCTACCAGTAATATCTCTTTGTGAATACTAACATATTAAGCGTGCCTTGTCCCTTCATGGATATACCATGCGGGTCTACTCTGGGTTACCTAGCTTTGGGACTCCTACCTGATCCTGCCTGAATATATTAAGTAAGTGTTTTAGGGTAATAATCACTAACATATCTTGTACTCATTGCCACTTGTGAATTTTGACAAATGATGTTAATATGAGGGCAAAACACATTATGTGTGGGGCTCAGGACAGCTGAACACCTTTGTGGTTGCATAAATGTTAACAAATATTTGCATAGGAAATTAGCACATCTAGGCAAGATCCCCAACTTGCTTTTCCCCAGAAATACTCCATATACAATGTTACCAAAGCACAAGAGAATTCTGGGTAAGATATGCAAATTTGATATGCAAATTATCATTTTTTTTGCTTCAAATACTGTTTTAACACAGCGATCCTTTTAACAGGATTATTGCAGCAATACAGAAATCTCTGTAAATAGATTAGGAGTTGTGCATTACGGTTTTAACGCTGAAAAAATGGCAATTTCAGCGTAAAAACATTAATGCAGCCATTATGAGTCGTGTAATACTGCAAGCATTCAATTATGTTTTTGTGTGGGATTTCCACTGCGCCAGTATTACAGGTTGTGCGGTGAGGCTAAACTGCTTGCGATACAGCCTATACCGACACAATCCATACCACCATCTGAGAGCAGTAGTTGTGTATTTTGTGTAACAAAAATGTTTCACAAAACTCATAACTAAAGTGTTACAAAGTACACTAACACCCATAAACTACCTATTAATCCCTAAACTGAGCCCCACCCGCATTGCAAACACTATTTAAAACTTATTAACCCCTAATCTGCCACCCGCCCACATCCCGCCACTATAATAAAGTTATTAACCCCTATTCCGTCGCTCCCCGACACCGCCACCACTAACTAAACCTATTAACCCCTAAATCGCCAGCCCCCACATCGCCGCTAATAAATAAACTTATTAACCCCTAAAACACCAGCCCCCCCACATCGTCACTAATAAATTAAACTATTAACCCCTAAACCTATCATCACCACCTAACTTTAAATTACAATATCCCTATCTTAAAATAAAACCTGTGAAATTAAAAAACATAAGTTAAAACTATTCAAATCAGCAAATAGAATTTCAGTAGCTCTGATTCTATTGGCTGATTTGAACAGCCAATAGGATTTCAGAAGCTCTCATCCTATTGGCTGTTTTGAATTTCTAGAATCAAATCAGCCAATAGGAATGAAAGGGACGCCATTTTGAAAAGGATCCCTTGCATTGAAGATCGAGTGCATGCCCGTGACCATATGAGGTGACCGTATGAAGAGGACACTCCGCACCGTATGTCTTCAAGGATGGATCTGCTCCGCACTGCCGGGATGAAGATAGAAGACGCTGCCTGGATGAAGACTTCTCGCCGCCTGGATGAGGATGGATGTCCGGACTGCAGAAACTGTGAGTGGATCTTCGGGGGCTAGTGGTAGTTTTTTTTAAAAAAAAATTGGGTGTTTTTTTTTTTAGATTAAGGTTTTGGGCTTTAGGTAAAAGAGCTGAATGCCCTTTTCAGGGCAATGTAAAAGAGCTGAATGCCCTTTTAAGGGCAATGCCCATGCAAATGTCCTTTTCAGGGCAATGGGTAGCTTAGGTTTTTGTTAGAGTTAGGTCTTTTTATTTTGGGGGATTGGTTGGGTGGTGGGTTTTACTGTTGGGGGGTCTTTGTATTTTTTTCCAGATAAAAGAGCTCTTTAACTTAGGGCAATGCCCTACAAAAGGCCCCTTTTAGGGCTATTGGTAGTTTATTGTAGACTAGGGTTTTTTTTTATTTGGGGGGCTTTTTTATTTTTATAGGGCTATTAGATTAGGTGTAATCGTTTTTAGTTTTGATAATTTCGTTTTGGCTTTTGTGCGGTATGGAGCTTATCGCCACCATGGTTGCTCTATGGAGGGTAAAATAACTCAACTTTTGTTGCGTTCGTTTCGCACCCTCTATAGCGCAAAACTCGTAACCTAGGTGATAGGTATTTCAAGCATCTCTATTCAAATCACATTTAAACATAACAACATTTATAAAAAAGATATTTCATGTTCATATATGTATTTATGTGTGCACATACATATTTATACATATATACATATGTATACTGTACATACACGTATTTAGACAAATATATATATATACACATTAGAGCCATTCCCAGTCAAACACCTTGTCATATGCCATGAAACCTTTTGAGGGGGTGGACAGCAGTCAAATATTTTGTTAGATTATTAAAAAAATTAAAAACAAAAACAAGGTTTTCTGCATTACTTCTATGAGACGGCCATATTACACATGGTAGGGTATGTGTTGCACTCAATCTCAACACATAACAGCACTAAAAAATTAGCTCATTTTGAGACCTGAAGTAAAGTGTTAGGGCTAGAAGAAAAGTATCACAAAACACATATAAAACATATTAAAATAAAGTATCACACTGATATATATATATAGAGTTCCAGGTGGTTTAGCACTCGCGAGTACTCTAATATCTGGGGTGCTCGGCAGTAAGAGTAAACATCAAAGGAAAAAAGCAGGCACTCTCCGTATCTTTAAACACCAATTTGTTTAATCCATAATCGTGACGTTTCTGGGTTTCACCCCCTATCTTCAGACTTACATCATGTAAGTCTGAAGACGGGGGTGAAACCCTGAAACGTCACGATTATGGATTAAACAAATTGGTGTTTAAAGATACGGAGAGTGCCTGCTTTTTTCCTTTGATATATATATATATATATATATATATATATATCTATACACGCACACCTTTGAGCCTTTCCCTGTCAAACATTTATCTCTTTAAAACACTTTTCATACATTTGCTTAAATAATAAACATATTGAATTTGTATATAAACAAATGTTGCTGTTTTTAAAAAAAAAAAAATACTTCAAATAGCACTGTCCTTAACTTAGAAAAAAAATATTATTTCATTTTAAATGTAAATATTTATATATATATACATCACAGACATAACTAATATATAAGCGTTCCATGGGCGTTCCATGAGAGTAACCTGTATTTTAATAGTAAAACATAATGGAAATATCCTCCATCTGAAATACATCTTTTCACCCATAACAATCTCGCCAGCCTTTCAGTGGTGATATTTTACATTTTAAGAAATCTACTGAATGTACAGTGAAACTTAGTTTACATAGCTATTACTTAAACTGTTATACACAGAAACCATTTTTACTTTTAGTGAACGCACATTTTATGTTGTATAAACATGCTTTGAATACATCCAACCCCCACTGTCGAGATTCGAGGTGGAGGATTTTTGCAGTCAGTGAACCCCATTGCTTCCTATGGAAGGCACATCACAACTTGTCTGACACGTGGAGACTGATGAGACAAAAAAAAGTTAATTCTCAATGGTCTGATGATCCTTTTATCATTGGAGCCTAGTACCTGCCCTGGGCTTGAATGATCTGGAGCACCAGAGTAGAGGAAAATACTACTACCAATCATAATGGAACCAGCATGATTGGAGCGGGTACGGTGGCTCCTCCCCCTATCCCCCAAGTGGTCCGTGACTTATTTACCAGGGTGCCCCCTGGTCCTACAATAGTCACTGTGTCAGATACTTATCCCCAAAGCCCAGGGTGCCTTCCCCAGGTAAGCGCATCAGTCGCGTCTTCTCCTGGTTTCTTCCCTCCGCATCCGACCGGGCCTGCTCTGATGTCACTTCCGGCCGTGCGTAACGTCACTTCCGGTGACGTCAATGATACTCCCACAGGCACACGAGGTCATCTGGCGATCAGACGCGGATCTCAGGCAGGTGAGCACCGTAAGCACTCACTGGCCAGAGGCCACTTAGTCGGTCAACGGAGGGGTCTGGGGGGGTCATGCCAAGGTTTTGGGTATTATAGAGCGGGCGGATCTGTAACTTCATTAGAGGGCAATGTGGCGGTATTGAATGAGGGGAATGTGAGGATGATTGGCGGCAGTGAAGGAGTTAATATGGCTATTACTACAATTGATACTAGCAGAGTAGGGTCAATTAATACCGATATGATACATGGCAATTTTGATAATACTGTTAATTCTGAGGGGAATGTGAATGTTTCCATGCAGAACATAAATCTGCCACTGCAGAATGTTAGCATGCAAGGCGTTAATGCTAGTGATGTGACTAGGCATAATGTTACTATGCAAACCATTTATGCTATGAATGTGCGCAGCCAGAATGTTAATACACCAAACGTTAATGCTACCAATGCGCCCATGCAGAATGTTGAGGCTATTAATGTGCTGAGGCAGAATGTTAACATGCCAAACGTTAATGCTACAAATGTGACTATGCAGCATGTTTCCATGCCAATTGTTGATGCCCTGAGTGTGCACAGACAGAATGTTAGCATTTCAAGCGTTAATACTATTAATGTGCCCATGCAAAAATGTTAATGTTAAGAGTGTGGATGTGTAAAGGTATGCAAATGTACAAGCTGCAGGGACTAATACCATAAACGAGCAGGCAATCCCTACCAATATGTCTGGGTCAGAATTGTGGTTCCAAGCCCATCTGGGAATTCCTCCACAAGGGGTGGGAAATGTTTGTGAGCAGGGTGCGGGTAGGGCCCTCAGGGCACACCTGGGTTTCCTCAGACTTCAGGGCAAAGTGCTCACGATTTTCTTTCTGTTTTACAGGAAGTTTTATCAGGAAAGCAGATTCCCTCTGCCACCCCATCCCTAGTGACAGTCAACCCATTACCGGAAATTGCAGCTGAAGGTGCCACAACCTCCTCATCAACATCATTGCCAGTGATTCCATCTTCATCTTCGGCTGGAAATATGAACACTGGAGGACCTGTCCCGGTCACTATGGCCTTACAGACCTCTCCCATGGGGGCAGCAGTGTCGACAGAAGTTCCTGTTACATCTTCCACTGGAAATGGTGAGTTGCCTGCATCTAAACACCCTAGGGAACACTTATCAGAATCTTCCACCACAGACTCTGACTTAGATAGCAACACGTCTTTAGGTTTAAAATCCAAAGGGCAGAAGTGCATGTATAAAATGCTTAAGCAAATGAAGTCAGGTCAGCAAAAGAAAGATTAGAGGGTGGAGGTAGCGGCTCCGTTAGTTCAAGGGCAGTCACAGACAGCTCCAGTGGTGTTTACCAGAAAAGTAGCTTTAGCAGGGGATCCTTTATCTTGCCCAATTTTTTTGCTTCACAGTCACCTGAAGCAAAAGATAGTTACGAGGATTCAGGAGGGTCATTATGTAAACATTTTTTAACTCTCCCTTGAGGCGCATAGGCAGAAGGAGAGACGTGTGGACGGCACAGATCCTAAATGAATAAAACGAGCAGAAACATTTTACGAGTGGGTCAAATGCTTTAGGATCCTCTCATCATGTTACCTGGATAAATACCCAGATCAGGGCCAGGCATTGCTGAAGCATACTGACACTATACACTGGATTTATCAACATCATACAGACGGTGTATGGAGGGAGTATGACTCAAATTTTAGGAGGAAAATGTCCGGAAAATCTTTTCTAGCATTTGGGTCTCAGGAAATGCATTTGTGGTCCCGCTTAGGCTCAGAAAGATCTCCTTCACCACCAGCAACTAGTAGGGGCATAGGGGCGCAATTTCAGAACAGGAATAAGCGTAAGGGCAGGGAGTGATGGGCCTTTCAGGGAAAAAGGTGTGACAAAGGCTCTGCCTGCCTTTACTGGCATGTATGCAAGTTTTGCGGGGCATTTCATTCTGAAGCAGATTGCTTCAGAAGGAAGGATCCAACATGGATTAGCCATAAAGCCAACAGCCCGTCAACCTCCTACAGCTAAGAGCGCCCACCCCAGTAGTATGAGGGTGGACGCCCTTGAGCTGTGATTGTGCACATATCCAGACCGCCAAGTAGCAGGCTTTCTCTTTACCTGTGATCGCCACTAGAGAGAAAGACACGGGAGCTAGTTGCGTTGGTAGGAGTTTTAGGTTTTTGAGAGTTGTTTGAGAGTTAGTGGAGAGTTTGATATTTTATTTTCATATATTCATATAATATTAGGAACACACACACATCCATACATTAGTTAATTAACACACATTAGGTGAGGGTGGACGCCCTTGAGCTGTGGTTGTGCACATATCCAGACTGCCAAGTAGCAGGCTTTCTCTTGGCGGGATTTACGGATGGATTTGTGATCCCAATAAACAGATCTGTCGTGGGTTCTCACAACCATCGTAATCTGAAGTCAGCGTACCAGCACCCCAGAATAGTTAGGGAGAAACTAGCTAAGGAAATATCTTTGGGGAGAGTAGTGGGTCCCATTAGCGTGCCACCTTTTCCTGATTTAGTTATCTCTTCTTTGGGAGTGGTCCCAAAGCAGGAACCGGGAAGTTTTGATTAATCCAGCACCTCTCTTACCCCAAGGGGAATGATGCTATTGACCCCGAGTTCAGAACAGTTCCCTACCAGTCATTTGATAAGGCACTTGACTTGGTCCATGGGTTTGGCAGAGGTGCTTTGTTAGCGAAACTGGATATTGAGTCAGCTTTCCGTCTCCTGCCTTTGCACCCAAAATCCTTTCCCCTAATGGGATGTACTGTAAATTCGAGGGTAGTTATTATGTGGACCGATGTTTACCTATGGGTTGTGCTATTTCCTGCTCGCTGTTTGAATGTTTTAGCACATTCTTGCATTAGGCGGTGGCCAAACTCGTTGGAGGGGATTACATACCTACCTCGACGATTTTCTCTTGGTAGGGGAACAGGGGACAGACAGGTGTATTCGGCTCATAGTAGACATGAGAGGCCTCATGTCCCAACTAGGAGCTCGCTTCCATTGAGTCGTTAAAAATGGAGCCGTAAGCTACCGAAGCGGCTCCATTTTAGTACCAGGTTTCCATTGAAAAGATTAGCGTGTTGCGCGCAGTTGCTCTTTTCGGCCGTACATAAGTTTGCATTGCCAACCGATGTTGGATTCGATGAAAAGTGCGCCATAACAAGTGCATTGCCCTGGTAACCCGACCTCTGTCTATAATAATAACGGTTTGCGCCTGATCTCTTTGCCTGTGATTGCCTGTAGAGAGAAAGACACAGGAGCTAGTTGCGTTGGTAGGAGTTTTGGGTTTTTGAGAGTTGTTTGTGAGTTAGTGGAGAGTTTGATATTTTATTTTCATATATTCTTATTGTAGGCCTCATATAATATTAGGAACACACACACATCCATACATTAGTTAATTAACACACATTAGTTTATACACACAAACACACACTTTTATATGATACAAACACATTCACATCTTTTTTTATTTCATTAACCCCCCCATATCCCCATCTTCCTTTATTACTCCTTTCATTAACCCTCTTATCCCACTTTCCATCCCCCCTTTGACTACCCTTCCCTTCCCCACTATATAACTTTTTTTAAGTTTTCTTTTCATTTATACATTTTGCCCATCCTTTTTTTTTTACATCCCATATTTTTTTTTTCATTTGACTATATAGCCCATCCCTTTCTTCATTTGCATCCCTTATTATTTTTCTCTAATTTTGTTATAATCCTTTTTTTTTTATATATTTTCATTTACATCCCTTTGTTTATTTTCACCCCACATTTTTTTATTTGGAGGGATATAGATTAGAGATTGTTAGGGTCTAGATAGATTAGGTAGTTAGTTTTGGGGATATTTAATTTAGGGTTTAGTTAGGTGAATTAGTGTAGTTAGGTAAGCTAGGGACTTTAGTGTTAGGTTAGAGTTAGGGAGGAAGGAGAAAGGGATGGATAGGCCTAGTGGAGATGGGAAGGGGGTGGCTAGGGGGAGGGCAGTGGAGAGGGTGGATAGTGGCAAGTGGGAGTGGGGCTGGTGGTAGCCTGTCACAGCCTGCAGGGACAGAGGAGGGAGAGGGGGCTGGTCCCCAGTTACAGGAGGGAGAGTCTGTGTCTTCTGGCCCTTCAGGTGTGAAGGGCAGGCTAAGAGAGGAGAGGTACTCTGAGGAGGAGAAGGAGGCTCTTGTTGAGGCCTACTTGGATAGGGCACCTCAGCTGGAGAACCCTAACCTGAGGGCGGGTGTCCAGAATAAGCTGTGGGAGGAGATTCAAGTGGCAGTCAGTTGCTTAGGACGTAATCGTTCTACTGCCAGCATAAAACATAGATATCATGACTGCAGGAGAGAAACAAAAGCGAAGATGGCACAGCAGGCCAAATATGCATGTGGGACAGGTGGTGGTCCTAGCAAGAGAATTCACCTAAGGTCATGGGAGGAGATGCTGTCCAATGTAATCTCGGGTGAAGCTGTCCTAGGATATAAGGGGACAATGGACACCTTTGTGCCACCTGAAGAGGTGTATGAAGGTGAATATTCTATATTAAATATAACCATATATGTGATGTATATATGTTGTAGATCATAAATATCCATCTGTTTTTAGCTATGAATTTAAATTTACATAGTTGTATTTAATATTCTATTGTATATCTGCTCCAACAAGCAAGAATATTGATAATATAATATCCAAGAATATCAAACATTTCATATAAATCTGTCATTAACAATGTTCCTTTAAAACACAGTCTATAAAGATTCATCAGTTATGGTCATATATGCTTGGATTTCATACCAAACACACTATATGTGTGTGTGTATGTGTGTGTTTGTGTTTATGTATGTGTGTATTTGTGTGTGTATGTGTGTGTGTATGTATATGTGTGTGTATGTATGTGTGTATGTGTGTGTGTGTGTGTATGTGTGTATGTATGTATGTATGTATGTATGTGTGTGTGTGTGTGTGTGTGTGTATGTATGTGTGTATGTGTGTGTGTATGTGTGTGTATATGTATGTACATATATACACATAAATATTGAATATAATCATTTGTATTGTTATGCTACAAAGTAATATATTCTATTAGATAGATAATGTATACATATATTTATTTGTAGAATACGAACAGGAGTATGAAGCTGCACCAACACCACAGCAGGATGTCCCTGCTTTCACTGAGGAGGATGAGGATGTCTATGGTGACACTACCTCCTATATCAGCCTCCTAGAAGGTGATACACAGCAGCCCAGGGCATATGAGGTCAAGGATGTATCAGGCCCTTCTCCATCTACCTCAGAGACAACATATCATGTTCTGGGTTCTGAACCCCAGCAGACTCATCCTTCTCAACACTGGCAGTTCATGCATACTTCGCAGCAACAAATGGTACACCCCCCACAGCTGCACCCACCACAGCAGATTATGCACCCCCCACAACATCATCATCCTCCACAGCAGATGATGAACCCCCCACAACATCATCATCCTCCACAGCAGCAGATGATGCACCCACCACAGCAGCATACAGATCTGCATCATCTGTACTATATGCCTCCCACTCCTATGGCACAACAGGAATCCACATCACCACCACCACTACCCACTGCACCCACCAATGTATTGCCAACAGTGCCATCACATACAACCTCCCAGTCACCAATACGGAGAGACACCCCTGGAACCAGCCAACAATTGGTTCCTGAGACACAAACTCTACAACAGGGTCTGGCACAGTCCCAACAGGAGGATCTGTTGAAGATGATTCATAGAGAGCTTAGGCTGTCCAGGCTCCAGCAGCAGCAGGCTTTCAGGAGGATACAGAGCCAAATGGACATGCATAATGCCTCACTCATCCGCCTGGCAGAGGCAGTGGAGAGGTTCACGGATAGGCCCCAAACTCCATCCTCGCTTGCATCCACCGTAACCTCCCTGCAGGGCCCTGAATCCCATTTATTAGCCTCACATTGAGCTGGTGGGCATTGCACAAGACGCCACACTTTCCCCCTAAGTACCTCTCCTCCAAAGTCAAAATCCTGCTGCAAGAATTAATTAATATTATTTCCCCCCCCCCAAGATATATCATATCTCATTTTTGCACTAAAGCACTTTTTTAAGTGTGATTTCCATCTCAGAAATATGCATACATTTTTCGAATCCAAATTTAAAAATATATCTTATTATTATTTTAATAGCTGTTTATGTGCTTAAAATTAACAGCTTTATTCATTTTTATTTCACATGATGTCAATTAGTATGCAGGTGTACATTGTTAATAAATGTATGTGTCCTTTTATCGAGAATATTATGCCATTTAAGAATACTTGGGGATACGTGCCTGAAATGAATACAGTATATGCTATCTAACATCCGTCAACGTGACATGTGTAAATGTTATGATTTATATTCCACAAGCATATGTTGTTTGCTCCTTCAGATGAAGCTAATAAGGGTTATCCAGTTATAGAAGAGTTGAAAAGTAAATACTCCTTCCTGTTGATATGGTCAAACACCTTGCATTTATTCTTATAGTCATATGTGGAATGTAACATTTGAAACCTATACCCATCATGACTAATACCTATCATGACTAATGCACTCCTTTTTGTCAAGAATATTATTAAATATTTAGAATAATTAGATAAATGTATCTCTATGATATTTAAACACTGATGTATGCACAACATATATGTGATTGCCATGATATAGAGGTGATTAATACATTTTAATTGACATCATATGAACAGACACAGACTCTCCCTGAGACCAATGCACAATGCACTTTTAAATTGTTTCAATAACTCCATGTTAAAGACAATACTTCATATCTCTTGAAGTATGTAATATTTAGCACTTATGTATTTTTGTTAATAGTCTAAATATTGCAAATGTATTATCTGCTTTAGCAGACATGATATTACATATATTTTATAAATATTAGTACTATGCCACATTATACTTTAATGTGTCATCATTTTGTATTGAATAAATATGTTCAATGATTTTAAAACTCATCTTCATGATAAACAACTTATTTCCTTTGACTTATTTTTCTATATTGTTTTCTATCAGGTAACAATGCCATTCAAGTGTGCAGTCTCAGGGGATTATATGTATTGATAATGTATGTTTATTTTAAGGATTATATTATATCTGGATTTGTCTCTTTGAAATGAGCATCTGACATATTTCTTAAAGGGATAGTCTATTCAAAATTAAATTCATGAATTAGAGCATGCAGTATTTATACACTTAAAAATGTACTCATATAATCTATTTTACTTCATTATCATCTGTAATTTAGTAAAACAGGAATGTTAGCTTAAGAATCTACCCATTTTGGGGGTTGATCCGATAAAAATCGTCTCCCGCAAAAGCTGGCGACGCCAATAGTTTTTTGGGCCATAGGCAGGTATACCAAACCCGCGCAGTTTGGTATCCAATATACAGCGTAAGGACTTACGTGGCGAAAATGGAGAAATCTTACTCCATTTTCACCTCGCCACAAAAAGCAGCCGTAAGAAGCCTTACGCTGACTATTGGAGCCCCGTAACTCCCTAAACTGGCTGCTAAAATAAACCTAACACCTAACGCCTGCGCAATGTCTATCTCCCTGTCAACCGCGATCTGCTAAATAAAACCTAACACCTAACGCATGCGCAATGTCTATCTCCCTGTCAACCGCGATCCCCCGCCGCAATCCCTAATAAAGTATTTAACCCCTAAACCGCCGCCATCTACATAAACTAACTCCCTACTGTGAGCCCCTAAAACCGCCACCATCTAACTGATCTATCCCCTAATGTGAACCCCTTACACCGCCGCCATCTATATTAAAATTATTAACCCCTAATTTAATCTACCTACCCCGCCGCCAGCTATATTATCTATATTAACCCTAAGTATATTATAGTTAATATAGTTATTATATTATATATATTAACTATATTAACCCTAATTATATTAGGGTTAATATAGTTAATATAGTTACTATAGTATTTATATAAACTATATTAACTCTATCTAACCCTAACACCCCTATTATTATTAAATAAATCTAATTCATATTATAAACTAAAATATTCCTATTTAAATCTAAATACTTACCTATAAAATAAACTCTAAGATAGCTACAATGTAATTAATAATTACATTGTAGCTATGTTAGGGTTTATATTTATTTTACAGGTAAATTGTTAATTATTTTAACTAGGTATAATAGCTATTAAATAGTTATTAACTATTTAATAGCTACCTAGTTAAAATAATTACCCAATTACCTGTAAAATAAATCCTAACCTAAGTTACAAATACACCTACACTATCAATAAATTAAATAAACTACAAATATCTATCTAAAAATACAATTAAATAAACTAAACTAAATTACAAAAAAAAACAAACACTAAATTACAAAAAATAAAAAAAAGATTACAAGATTTTTAAGCTAATTACACCTATTCTAAGCCCCCTAATAAAATAATAAAGCCCCCCAAAATAAAAAAATTCCCTACCCTATTCTAAATTAAAAAAAGTTCAAAGCTCTTTTACCTTATCAGCCCTTAAAAGGACCTTTTGTGGGGGCATGCCCCAAAGAAAACGGCTCTTTTGCCTGAAAAAAAAAACACAATACCACCCCCCAACATTACAACCCACCACCCACATACCCCTAATCTAACCCAAACCCCCCTTAAATAAACCTAACACTACCCCCCTGAAGATCTCCCTACCTTGTATTCACCCAGCCGGGCCGAACACCTCATCCGATCCGGGCGATGTCTTCCAGCAAGCGGCAGTGAAGTCTTCTTCCATCCGGGCGATGTCTTGAAGCAAGCGGCAGAGAGTCTTCTTCCATCTGCGATGTCTTAAAGCAAATCGGTATCTTCAATCTTCTTTCTTCGCTCCTCCACCGCGGAGCATCCATCCGGCACGACGACTTCCAGACGAATGAGGTTCCTTTAAATGACGTCATCCAAGATGGCGTCCGTCAAATTCTGATTGGCTGATAGGATTCTATCAACCAATCGGAATTAAGGTAGAAAAATCTGATTGGCTGATTGAATCAGCCAATCAGATTCAAGTTCAATCAGATTGGCTGATTGGTTCAGCCAATCGGATTGAACTTGAATCTGATTGGCTGATTGAATCAGCCAATCAGATTCAAGTTCAATCCGATTGGCTGATTGGTTCAGCCAATCGGATTGAACTTGAATCTGATTGGCTGATTCAATAAGCCAATAAGATTTTTCTACCTTAATTCCGATTGGCTGATAGAATCCTATCAGCCAATCGGAATTCGACGAACGCCATCTTGGATGACGTCATTTAAAGGAACCTCATTCGTCGGGAAGTCTTCGTGCCGGATGGATGCTCCGCAGCGGAGGAGCGAAGAAAGAAGATTGAAGATGCCGATTTGCTTGAAGACATCGCCGATGGAAGAAGACTCTCTGCCGCTTGCTTCAAGACATCGCCCGGATGGAAGAAGACTTCACTGCCGCTTGCTGGAAGACATCGCCCGGATCGGATGAGGAGTTCGGCCCGGCTGGGTGAATACAAGGTAGGGAGATCTTCAGGGGGATAGTGTTAGGTTTATTTAAGGGGGGTTTGGGTTAGATTAGGGGTATGTGGGTGGTGGGTTGTAATGTTGGGGGGTGGTATTGTGTTTTTTTTTTTTTCAGGCAAAAGGGCAGTTTTCTTTGGGGCATGCCCCCACAAAAGGCCCTTTTAAGGGCTGGTAAGGTAAAAGAGCTTTGAACTTTTTTTAATTTAGAATAGGGTAGGGAATTTTTTTATTTTGGGGGGCTTTATTATTTTATTAGGGGGCTTAGAATAGGTGTAATTAGCTTAAAAATCTTGTAATCTTTTTTTATTTTTTGTAATTTAGTGGGGTTTTTTTTGTAATTTAGTTTAGTTTATTTAATTGTATTTTTAGATAGATATTTGTAGTTTATTTAATTTATTGATAGTGTAGGTATATTTGTAACTTAGGTTAGGATTTATTTTACAGGTAATTGGGTAATTATTTTAACTAGGTAGCTATTAAATAGTTAATAACTATTTAATAGCTATTATACCTAGTTAAAATAATTAACAATTTACCTGTAAAATAAATATAAACCCTAACATAGCTATAATGTAATTAATAATTATATTGTAGCTATCTTAGGGTTTATTTTATAGGTAAGTATTTAGATTTAAATAGGAATATTTTAA
The DNA here is from genome assembly GCF_027579735.1 of Bombina bombina. Classification (NCBI taxonomy): domain Eukaryota; kingdom Metazoa; phylum Chordata; class Amphibia; order Anura; family Bombinatoridae; genus Bombina; species Bombina bombina. The sequence continues at coordinate 1,405,881,775 of NC_069500.1, forward strand.
ATAATAATATTAATATTAGATTTATTTTAATAAGAGTTTAGTTAGGGACGTTAGAGCTAGATAGGGTTGTTATACTTAATATATATATATATATATATATATATAATATAACGATATTAACTATATTAACCCTAATATAATTAGGGTTAATATAGTTAATATATATAATATAATAATTATATTAACTATATTAACCCTAATATAATTAGGGTTAATATAGTTAATATAGCTGGCGGCGGTGTAGGGGAATTAGATTAGGGGTTAATAATTTTAAAATAGATAGCGGCGGGGTAGGGGCTCACTTTAGGGGGTTATAGATTTAATATAGCTGGCGGCGGTTTAGGGGTTAATAACTTTATTAGGTTGCGGCGGGGTTTGGGAGCGGCGGTTTAGGGGTTAATACATATTTTATTGTTAGGATAGTGAGGGGGGATAGCGGATAGAGGGTTAGACGTGTCGGGCTATGTTAGGGAGGCGTGTTAGACGTGTCGGGCTATGTTAGGGAGGCGTGTTAGACAGTGCGGGTGATTTAGACTTTAGTCAGGTTTTGTAGGCGCCTGCAGTTTCTAACGTGCCGTAAGTCACTGGCGACGCCAGAAATTTGTACTTGCGCAGATTTCTGGACATTGCTGGTTTGTCAGACTTACGGCACTTTAGCATCTGATGGCGCCGTATATGGGATAGCTCGAGTTGCAAGCTGAAACTGCGGGCGACGCGGGTTCCCTCGCTTGTGCCACAAACTACAATCTATATCGGATCGCGCCCCAGATTCTGCACATGGGGAGCGCTTGATGATTGTTGTCTAAATGTAGGCAACAATCAGCAAGTGCACCACAGGTAATGAACATTAAATGGATCGGCTCCTAAACTTAAATACATGATTGAAATAAGAAACATAACGAAATTAAATTGATACATATGTACATATGTAAGTTTATTGGAATTGAATGATTTATATAGGTCAAATATATATATACAATTATCATACATATATACATGTAAGCAAAGATTATTATTAGATATAATTATATTTCTATATGTATTGAGAATATATATAGCAACCCTGGGCAAATGTTTCATTTTGAATAGGTAGATATATGCTTGCATATATTTTTATATGTACATACATATTGATATTGCTATGAAAACATGTGTGCAAATATTCCTATACATAGGACCAATAAATGTAGCATATATAATGTTATTTGTACATTGAAACACTCATAAATGTTTTTGTGATTTGCAATTTCAATGAGAAACAGGCCTCAAAAAGCTCCTTTTTCCTCCTTTACACCTACTAGAGCTGGGTGTAATATTTCTCAATGTATCGACAGCCTCCGGCAGTGTACTAACGGTTAGCGCTTTCATTGGAAACCTGGTATAATTTATCGATTAACGGCTTCTATTACTTTCTATGGGACGCGAAGATCTTTTCGGCGGCCGAAGTCCGACAACCGATATTGAAGTTTTAATGCGACATTGGAAACAGTCAATAAACGAAATTGCTTCCGACAGCATATTTATCGGTTTGCGAGTGCTCGCAAACCGAATTACGACTCAATGGAAGCGAGCTCTAGGTGTTCTAGAGGAAGATAAAACCCAGGGTCCATGCACTTCATTGACCTTCCTAGCTATCAAAATCGACACCTTACAGATGGTTTGCAGGTTACCCATTGATAAGGTACAGAATATGTTGGTATCAGTTTGGGTGGCTGTTTCCAAAAGATATGTATCTTTGAGGGACCTTCAATCTCTCCTGGGTTTGTTGAATTTTGCTTGCCGGGTGATCCCCATGGGGAGGGTTTTTAACAGGAGGCTAGAAAGTCATCTTAAGTGCAACCCCAGGGTGTCTGACAGAGTATTTTTTTCACGAGACATGATAGAGGACTTGAAAGTTTGGGAAGAATTTTTATACAATTTAACGGCATCAGTGTGTGGCGATCTAGCCCGATATCTAGTCAGACCCTCCATTTGTTTACTGATGCAGCAGGGTCTCATGGTTACGGGGCTTATTTTCAAAGGGAATGGTGTGCCAGGCCCTGGCTACTTGAATGGAGTTTTGCCCCTTTCATCAGGACCCTCACGCTAGTCCGCTCATCCCTTGCCCCAACAACTTGGCGAACCTACGTTAGGCTTTGGAGAGAGTGGGACCAATTTTGCAGTGGATGAGGGGTGGAGTCATCAGTTAGCTCTCAGGTGATGTTGTGTGAGTGGTTGGTGTGCATGCAAATGGCAGGTTTGCAGAAGGGTGCAGACCAGTCCCGTCTGTCGGCTCTATCATTTTTCTTTAGGCTGTTGGGGAATGGAGACCCCACAGGGTCCTTTTCTGTCAGGCAGGCTCTTAAGGGTTGGGGGCGGTTGCAGGCCCATAGGAGCGACATTAGAAAGCCCATTACCGGCTTGAGAGGCTGGTAGCGGTTTTACCCAACGTTTGTAGTTCAGATTTCGAGGTTATGCTTTTTAAGGCAGCCTTTGTCTTGACATTTGCGGGGGCCATTTGAATCACAGAACTGGTATCCCCTTAAAAAAACATTTAAACAAGGGAGTGGAATAACATCGTTTCCCCTCCTTCAGTTTCAATTTTCGTCCCAAAATAAAAAACAGACCAAGAAGCCAGGGGAACATGGCTCACTTCTCCGGATCAGGGGGATGCTTAGTGCCCTTTAGCTACACTATCGGTATACTTACAGCGCAGGCCAGCGGGGGGTGGGCAATTTCTATTGCTTGAGAATGGTGCTGCCCTTTCTTCTTACAAGTTCCGTAGGATCTTGGCGCAAGCTGTGGAGATGGCTGGCTTTAACCCCACTAGGATATCCCATCATTCATTTAGGATCAGGGCAGCTACACACGCTGCCCTGCAAGGGGCGGCGGTACATACCATCCTGAAATTGGGGCGGTGGTGATCAAATCGCTATAAATTGTACGTTCGCCCATTATAAGTATGCGATCAGTGGATCGGGTAGAGCTGTGTTTTTTGGGCACAGGTTTTTTGTTGATGGGACACTTGTTACTAAGGTCTGCTAATTTTTGTTTTGTTTTCTAGGTGCGCGCAAGGCTGCCTCGAGAGTATGGATCGTAGGCCATTCTTTCATTCATTGGGCAGCAATCCGTGCCCTCACCAAGGTTGGGGGGCAGAATTTGGGTTTTCCTCCATCCAAAGTTTTGATCCATTGGTTAGCTTTTAGGGGTATGCGTTGGCCCCAGCTTCCTAGTGTCCTTACTGACGCCCACAGGTGGTGGGGTAAACCCCACATTATTATAATTCACCTGGGGGGTAATGATATGAGCGCCATTCCTTCACTAGAGCTTACCTAAATCATTCAATCTGACTTAGGCTGGATTAGGGCATGGATTCACAGGGTTACCATTGGTTGGTCAAATATAATAGCCAGATGTCAGTGGCGCTACATGGGATCTTCTACTGCAGCTTATAGAGTCAGAAAGAAGCTGAACAGGGATGTGGGGGCTTCTGTCACTGGTTCCCAGGGCTTTGTGGTACGACACAATGCCATTACGGCCGACAAGCGGGAGCTGTATAGGCCCGATGGGGTTCACCTAACTGATGCAGGATTAGATTTGTTTTTATGGGATTTAACAGGGGCTCTCGCTCCCTTCCTGCAAGTCAGGTCGGGTCGGTGGCAGCAAGTGATACCTGAGATGCTATCCCTTGTGGTAGGAGGTTGCGGCCAGCAGCGTATGGAGATGGCGAATGGGGGAAGTGATGGCCAGGCTGATGAGGGTGGCGCCGATTACTTCAGTTAGCTGGAGTGCCCCTCCCTTTGGGTAGGTAGGCCAGGAGAACTTGGAACACCCCTAGTAGCATCTCCACCCGAGCAGAGTGACTCTGCTGTTGCCTAGATCGGGCCGATTTCCTCTTCAGTCCGGGGTTTAGTCTTAGCCTCTCATTTGTCGCCATCTGTTTAGTCTGTCAGTTATTTATTATTTATTTATTCCTAAATTAATAGGTTAATAAAGGGGACCAGTAATGGTCCAAATTTTCCCCAAAACTAAAGTGTCTGTCTTTATTAAAGGTTGGCCCTGTGGGTCTGTTAAACTATACTTAGAGTGCTAATAGTTATGGGTTTTCCCCCCTCCTTTCTTGGGATCGACATGGTAAGCCTTTAATCCCTTAAGCAATGGGCTAATATGTGTATATCATTTATAGTGGTCCCTTATTTACCACAGTAAAGAAAGAAGGATAACAACATTAAGGAGTTTTTTCAAGGGGTGTGCCACAATCCTGCAAAATAATGCAAATATTGCTAACAAGATGACAGATTGAAATACATTAATTTTAATGCAGGTCTGTTGTAATTTTGTGAGTAATTTCTGATGCATAAATAAAAAAATTACTTTAAAATCCCTTTAAGGGTTATAATGAACCCCTTATTTATAGATGTCAGTACTTCCATGCTTCATTTTCCCTTAACCACAATTTAACCCCTTAAGGACCAGCGACGTACCCTGTATGTCACTGGCCTTTTTTTGGCCTTAATTGTTTTATAGCGCGGTCTTGCCACCAGCGTTGAGACTGCTCTATTCCACAAAGCCTGATGGAGGGAGGGCATTAATAGTGTGTTCTTGCTAGACTTGTGCTATTATGTCCTGAAAAAAACCTTAACGACCCGTGACATACAGGGTACATTGTGGTCATTAAGGGGAGGGACATTCAAGTCAAAATAAAAGCTTCATTATTCAAATATCTAACGGCCAGATTACGAGTTTTGCGTTACGAGGGGTGCGGTGCTAACTTGCATGTTATTGTCACCACTCACTTACCTACAGCACTGGTATTACAGGTTTTTACAAACACTGCGTTATTAGGCAAGAAGTGAGCGTTCAGCAAAATTGTGCTCCATACCGCACTCCAATACCTGTGCTGCTTAAGTCAGTGGTGAGCTGGTTGTACGTGCCCGTGCACAATTTCCCCATAGACATCAATGGGGAGAGCCGGCTGAGAAAAAGTCTAACACCTGCCAAAAAGCAGCGTAAAGCTCAGTAAAGCAGCCCCATTGATTCCTATGGGGAAACACATTTTATGGCTACACCTAACACCCTAACATGAACCCCGAGTCTAAACACCCCTAATTTTACACTTATTAACCCCTAATCTGCTGCCCCAACATCGCTGACAACTACATTATACTTATTAACCCCTAATCTGCCGCCCCAACATCGCCGCCACTATACTAAATATATTAACCCCTAAACCTAAGTCTAACCCCCTAACTTAAATTAATTAAAATAAATCTAATTAAAACCTACTATTAATAACTAAATAATTCCTATTTAAAACTAAATACCTGTAAAATAAACCCTAAGCTAGCTACAATATAACTAATAGTTACATTGTATCTATCTTAGGGTTTATTTTTGTTTTACAGGCAAGTTTGTATTTATTTTAACTAGGTAGAATAGCTACTAAATAGTTATTAACTATTTAATAACTACCTAGCTAAAATAAATACAAATTGACCTGTAAAATAAAACTTTACCTAACCTGTCTTACACTAACACCTAACCTAACCCTAAAAATTGGATTTTTTCAACCTTAATTCAGATTTGCTGATAGAATTCTATCAGCCAATCGGAATCTAAGGGACACCATCTTGGATGACATAATTTAAAGGAACCTTCATTCAGCAAGAAAATGGCAATTGAAGAGGATGCTCTGCGCCGGATGTCTTGAAGATGGAGCCGCTCCGCGTCGGAAGGATGAAGATAGAAAATCTGGATGAAGACTTCTGCCCGTCTGGAGGACCACTTCTGCCGGCTCTGTTGAGGACATTTTGCCGCTTGGATGAAGACCTCTCCCGTTAAGTGGATCTTCGGAGGTTAGTTTTAGGATTTTTTAAGGGTGTATTGGGTGGGTTTATTTTTAGGTTAGGGCTTTGGGCCGTAATAGAACTAAATGCCCTTTTAAGGGTAATGCCCATCCAAATGCCCTTTTCAGGGCAATGGGGAGCTTAGGTTTTTTTAGTTAGGGTTTTATTTGGGGGGTTGGTTGTGTGGGTGGTGGGTTTTACTGTTGGGGGTTGTTTGTATTTTTTTTACAGGTAAAAGAGCTGATTACTTTGGTGCAATGCCCAGCAAAAGGCCCTTTTAAGGGCTATTGTTAGTTTAGTTTAGGCTAGGTTTTTTATTTTTATTTTGGGTAACCTATTTTATTTTAATAGGGCTATTAGATTAGGTGTAATTAGTTTAAAGATCTTGTAATTTGTTTTTTATTTTCTGTAATTTAGTGGGGGGTTTTGTATCTTAGCTAATTGTTTTGAATTTAGTTAATTGTATTAAATTTAGGGAATTTATTTAATTGTAGGGTTAGGTGTTAGTGTAAGACAGGTTAGGTTTTATTTTACAGGTCAATTTGTATTTCTTTTAGTTAGGTTGTTATTAAATAGTTAATAACTATTTAGTAACTATTCTACCCAGTTAAAATAAATACAAACTTGCATGTAAAATAAAAATAAACCCTAAGCTAGCTACAATGTAACTATTAGTTATATTGTAGCTAGCTTAGGGTTTATTTTACAGGTAAGTATTTAGTTTTAAATAGGATTAATTTAGTTAATGATAGGAATATTTATTTCAATTTATTTAAATTATATTTAAGTTAGGGGGTGTTAGGTTTAGGGTTAGAGTTAGGTTTAGGGGTTAATAACTTTATTATAGTGGCGGCTGGCAGATTAGGGGTTAATAAGTGTAGGTAGGTAGGTAGCGGCGACATTGGGGGCGGCAGAGTAGGGGTTAATAAATATAATGTAGATGTCGGCGATGTTGGGCAGCAGATTAGGGGTTAATACATATAGGTAGGTGGCGGAGATGTTAGGGACATCAGATTAGGGGTTAATAATATTTAACTAATGTTTGCAAGGCGGGAGTGAGGGGTTAATATGTTTATTATAGTGGTGGCGATGTTCGGAGTGGCAGATTAGGGGTTAATAATTTAATTTTAGTGTTTGCAATGCGGGAGGGCCTCTGTTTAAGGGTTAATAGGTAGTTTATGGGTATTAGTGTACTTTTTAGCACTTTAGTTATGAGTTTTATGCTACAGCTTTGTAGTGTAAAACTCATAACTACTGACTTTAGAATGCGGTACAAATCTTTACGAGATAGGGTGTACCGCTCAATTTTTGGCCTCCCAGGACAAGCTTGTAATACCAGCGCTATGGAAGTCCCATAGAAAAAAGATTTTGCGCAATTTGCGTAAGTTGATTTGCGGTAAGGCCAAAAAAGTGTGCCGTGCCCCTAAATCTGCAAGACTCGTAATACCAGCGGTAGTAAAAAAGCAGCGTTATGAGCCTTAACCCTGCTTTTTTCCTCATAACGCAAGACTCGTAATCTAGCAGTTTGTTACTTCCATTATCAAAGTTAACCCTTTTTTTATTGGTATTCTTTGTTGATATTTACTTTCCATGTCAGGATACCTAGGCAGGCTCAGGAGCATGTTTAAAGGGACATGAAACCCACTTGTTCATGATTCAGATAGAACATACATTTTTAAACAACTTTGCAATTTACTTCTGTTATCTAATTTGCTTCAGTCTCTTTATATTCTTTGTTGAAAAAGCAGCTCTAGATAAACACCAGGTGAGCCAATGACATGATTCACATATGTGCAGCCACCAATCAGCAGCTCCCGAGCATACCTAGGTATCCTTTTCAACAAAGGATACCAAGAGACAGGGCCAGATTTACAGCCCAGGTGTCCATAGGCACCAAAATTTGAAGCGCCCACCCCCAACACTCATGTGCCATCTACCTTAACTAAAATGGCCACTTGCACCGCTGAATATTATACACAGTTCTGCATATTACACCCAGTGCCATCAATGTATTTTACACACATATCTGCATATAAAACACAGTGCCATGTCTTCATATACTACACACACTTCTGCATATCTGTATATTACACCCAGTGCCATCTCTGTGTATTACACAAATATCTGCATATAACACACAGTACCCTCCCTGCATATAACACAAAACCTCTGTATATTACACACAGTGTCGTCTTTATATATTATAGCCATTACCATCTCTGTAAATTACACACATCTCTGCATATAACACTCAGTACCCTCCCTGCATATAACACAAAACCTCTGTATATTACACCCAGTGTCATCTTTATATATTACACCCATTGCCATCTCTGTATATTACACACATCTCTGCATATAACACACAGTGCAATCTCTGCATATGTATACACACCTCTGTATATTACACCCAGTGTCATTTTTATATATTACACACATCTCTGCATATTACACCCAGTGCCATATCTGTATATTACACACATCTCTGCATATAATTCACGCATCTGTATATTACACCCAGTGTCATCCTTGCATATAACACACATCTCTGTATAATACACACATCACCGCACATAGGCTCCACCGGCCACTCTGCACTGCGCCATCTCCTCACATCAACCAGCCCCAGTTTGTCCAGACTGGTGCCATCTGGTCCCCTCTCACCCGTGTGTCCTTGCAGTGGGGCCCATTACCGCAGACAATGCTCGTCTATCTGGGGTTTGGGGTGGCAGCGGGAGAGTAGAGCTTGGGGCCAGATACAGGGAGAGGCCGTTAGAGCCAGGAGCTGTCAGTATGAGAGTATGGGCAGGAGCAGGCCCTTCATTACAACGCGGTATCATAACTTATGCACCTCTCACCCCTGACTGTCACATGCCCTTTACCCCTTGTCACCGCTCTACTGACACATGCTTGACCATAACAAAGATGGCCACCGTGTATGCACAGTGCCATTATTTCACTGCCGGCAGCAATTTGCAATTTTAGTTAAGGTTACCGGTATTTATAATAGGCAGAGACAGGCTCCCGTCTATGGAGGGTGCCTGTAGGCACATGTCTACTCTGCCTTATTATAAATCCGGCCCTGCCAAGAGACCAAAATAAATTAGATACTAGAAGTAAATTGGAAAGTTATTTAAAGTCACATGCTCTATCTCAATCATGAAAGAAAAAAATTGGGCTTCATGTCTTCATGTCAGTGATGGTAAGCTCTACACTTTTTAAAATCAGATTCTGTATGTTAGTGATATTTTAGATGGAGATTAATTCATCAGTTGTAATGAAGTTGCACTATAACTTGCTTTTTTTTTTTTTTTTTAAATATATTTATTGTTTTTTACAGAGAACGTGAAACACAATAGCAATTAACAAAGTAATGCTTAGTTGTACAGTCCAGAAAAGAAAAAAAGAAAAAGAAAAAAAAACAATAAGCAATAATAACATGAGCATAATGTAGCACATCAAGCAACATGAACCTTAAAAAGAAATGGCAAGGTAATGCTTAATTAGACAATCTAATAGAGATACACTCATAGGTTCTTAAACAAGACGTTACTAATGACAAAAAAAAAAAAAAGACAAAACGGAAATACAAAATAGAAGCACCAGAATATTATGGCGCATCAAGTATAAAAAAAATACTACAGCAGCCTCAGTCTAGGTAAGACAAGACAAACCAGAACCAGACATGACAAAACAAAACCAAGCAAAACAGATCAAAACAAGATAACACAACCCAACACAACACAGTAAAACAAAACAAGACAAAACAAAACAAACAAACAGACAAACAGACAAACAAACAAGCAGACAAACAAAAAAAAAAAAAAAAAAAAAAAGGCACTCCACCGTAAACCTCCCCAACCTGCAACTTCTGATGCTATATAACAGCCTCACTTGTAATTTCTCCCCTTAATACTACATTTTGAATCCAGGCGGAATTTTTAAAAGGGGCTATGAATCTCTTTTGTATTTCTACTGAGTTTGAAAATATATAATTACTCCATTTCTCAAAAAAGAGATCAATTTCATTTTCTTCGCCACTTGATGTTTCATATTGTTCCAAAACTAATTTAGTATCTAACATATTTAGGAGCACAGATAGTGCAGGCTTTTTAGTAGACTTCCAGGAGGAAAAGATAACATTTCTTGCACATAATATTATAAAATTAATAAATATTGTATTCTCTTCCCTATTATAGTTCTTTAAGAAAACAACTTCAAGCTTATTCAAGATTACTTCATGTTTTAAAATTTTTGACAGCCAAAATGCAACTTTAGCCCAGAATTGGTTAACCTTAGGACATGCCCAAATACAGTGAATCAGGTTGGCTTTAGGATATCTACACCTAGAGCATTCATAGACTTGCGTTTTATTCCACCTTCCTAGGTCTTCTGGGGTAATATATGCTCTATTGATTAACTTGATATGAGATTCACACCAGGCCAATTGCGGAGTAGCCGCCCATGCTTTAGAAATACTCTTTACGATTATCTTATTCTCTATGCCCTCAATATCCATGGACCATTTTGTGCACAAATGCTCCATAGCCATCTGGCCTTCTTTAAGTAATAAGAGATTATACCATTGAGAAATGGACACTTTACCCTTTTGAAAAACATTTAATGCCATGTACACTCGTTCCCAATTTTTATGAAAGTCTTCCCACTGCAAAGTATTGAGGAAATGTCTAATCTGGAAATAACCAAATAAATCTCGATTGGAGAGATTATATTTCTCCTTCAGGTCATTAAACGTGTATAAGGTATTTTTTTGCATATCTATACACTGAACAAAGAACTCAAAGCCATTTGTTTTCCACCTTTTGAAGACTTCTGTGTCATAACCCGCGGGAAATACAGGGTTATTTTGTATAGGTAAGAACTTAGAACAGTGAAAATTAATATCCAGTGCGCAACATAATTTTTGCCATGCGAGTATAGGGTTTTTAAAGGAATGCATTTTTTTAAGCATGGGAGGCCAATCTTTTGGATATGTATGAACTAGTGCCTTTTAAGAAAAAGGCTTAAATAACCCCATTTCAATATCTCTAAGGGCTAGAAACCCTTTATCCAAAAGCCAGTCTGGAACAATTTTAACTAGGCAAGCAAGATTATATTTGTAAATTGAGGGAAGATTGAGCCCTGCCATTTCTTTCGACTGACTAAGGCCTAGATTTGGAGTTCGGCGGTAAAAGGGCTGTTAACGCTCCGCGGGCTTTTTTCTGGCCGCACCATAAAATTAACTCTGGTATCGAGAGTTCAAACAAATGCTGCGTTAGGCTCCAAAAAAGGAGCGTAGAGAATTTTTACCGCAAATGCAACTCTCGATACCAGAGTTGCTTACGGACGCGGCCGGCCTCAAAAACGTGCTCGTGCACGATTCTCCCATAGGAAACAATGGGACTGTTTGAGCTGAAAAAAAACCTAACACCTGCAAAAAAGCAGCGTTCAGCTCCTAACGCAGCCCCATTGTTTCCTATGGGGAAACACTTCCTACGTCTGCACCTAACACCCTAACATGTACCCCGAGTCTAAACACCCCTACCCTTACACTTATTAAGCCCTAATCTGCCGCCCCCGCTATCGCTGACCCCTGCATATTATTATTAACCCCTAATTTGCCGCTCCGTATACCGCCGCCACCTACGTTCTCCCTATGTACCCCTAATCTGCTACCCCTAACACCGCCGACCCCTATATTATATTTATTAACCCCTAACCTGCCCCGACAACGTCGCCGACACCTGCCTACACTTATTAACCCCTAATCTGCCGAGCGGACCTGAGCGCTACTATAATAAAGTTATTAACCCCTAATCCGCCTCACTAACCCTATCATAAATAGTATTAACCCCTAATCTGCCCTCCCTAACATCGCCGACACCTACCTTCAATTATTAACCCCTAATCTTCCGATCGGAGCTCACCGCTATTCTAATAAATGGATTAACCCCTAAAGCTAAGTCTAACCCTAACACTAACACCCCCCTAAGTTAAATATAATATTTATCTAACGAAATAAATTAACTCTTATTAAATAACTTATTCCTATTTAAAGCTAAATACTTACCTGTAAAATAAATCCTAATATAGCTACAATATAAATTATAATTATATTATAGCTATTTTAGGATTAATATTTATTTTACAGGCAACTTTGTAATTATTTTAACCAGGTACAATAGCTATTAAATAGTTAAGACCTATTTAATAGTTACCTAGTTAAAATAATAACAAATTTACCTGTAAAATAAATCCTAACCTAAGTTATAATTAAACCTAACACTACCCTATCAATAAAATAATTAAATAAACTACCTACAATTACCTACAATTAACCTAACACTACACTATCAATAAATTAATTAAACACAATTCCTACAAATAAATACAATTAAATAAACTAGCTAAAGTACAAAAAATAAAAAAGAACTAAGTTACAGAAAATAAAAAAATATTTACAAACATAAGAAAAATATTACAACAATTTTAAACTAATTACACCTACTCTAAGCCCCCTAATAAAATAACAAAGCCCCCCAAAATAAAAAATTCCCTACCCTATTCTAAATTAAAAAAGTTACAAACTCTTTTACCTTACCAGCCCTGAACAGGGCCCTTTGCGGGGCATGCCCCAAGAATTTCAGCTCTTTTGCCTGTAAAAAAAAACATACAATACCCCCCCCCCAACATTACAACCCACCACCCACATACCCCTAATCTAACCCAAACCCCCCTTAAATAAACCTAACACTAAGCCCCTGAAGATCTTCCTACCTTGTCTTCACCATCCAGGTATCACCGATCCGTCCTGGCTCCAAGATCTTCATCGAACCCAAGCGGGGGTTGGCGATCCATAATCCGGTCCAGAAGAGGCTCCAAAGTCTTCCTCCTATCCGGCAAGAAGAGGACATCCGGACCGGCAAACATCTTCTCCAAGCGGCATCTTCGATCTTCTTCCATCCGGAGCGAAGCGGCAGGATCCTGAAGACATCCAGCGCGGAACATCCATCCGGACCGACGACTGAACGACGAATGACTGTTCCTTTAAGGGACGTCATCCAAGATGGCGTCCCTCGAATTCCGATTGGCTGATAGGATTCTATCAGCCAATCGGAATTAAGGTAGGAATTTTCTGATTGGCTGATGGAATCAGCCAATCAGAATCAAGTTCAATCCGATTGGCTGATCCAATCAGCCAATCAGATTGAGCTCGCATTCTATTGGCTGTTCCGATCAGCCAATAGAATGCGAGCTCAATCTGATTGGCTGATTGGATCGGCCAATCGGATTGAACTAGATTCTGATTGGCTGATTCCATCAGCCAATCAGAAAATTCCTACCTTAATTCCGATTGGCTGATAGAATCCTATCAGCCAATCGGAATTCGAGGGACGCCATCTTGGATGACGTCCCTTAAAGGAACAGTCATTCGTCGTTCAGTCGTCGGTCCGGATGGATGTTCCGCGCTGGATGTCTTCAGGATCCTGCCGCTTCGCTCCGGATGGAAGAAGATCGAAGATGCCGCTTGGAGAAGATGTTTGCCGGTCCGGATGTCCTCTTCTTGCCGGATAGGAGGAAGACTTTGGAGCCTCTTCTGGACCGGATTATGGATCGCCAACCCCCGCTTGGGTTCGATGAAGATCTTGGAGCCAGGACGGATCGGTGATACCTGGATGGTGAAGACAAGGTAGGAAGATCTTCAGGGGCTTAGTGTTAGGTTTATTTAAGGGGTTTTGGGTTAGATTAGGGGTATGTGGGTGGTGGGTTGTAATGTTGGAGGGGGGGGTATTGTATGTTTTTTTTTACAGGCAAAAGAGCTGAAATTCTTGGGGCATGCCCCGCAAAGGGCCCTGTTCAGGGCTGGTAAGGTAAAAGAGCTTGTAACTTTTTTAATTTAGAATAGGGTAGGGAATTTTTTATTTTGGGGGGCTTTGTTATTTTATTAGGGGGCTTAGAGTAGGTGTAATTAGTTTAAAATTGTTGTAATATTTTTCTTATGTTTGTAAATATTTTTTTATTTTCTGTAACTTAGTTCTTTTTTATTTTTTGTACTTTAGCTAGTTTATTTAATTGTATTTATTTGTAGGAATTGTGTTTAATTAATTTATTGATAGTGTAGTGTTAGGTTAATTGTAGGTAATTGTAGGTAGTTTATTTAATTATTTTATTGATAGGGTAGTGTTAGGTTTAATTATATCTTAGGTTAGGATTTATTTTACAGGTAAATTTGTTATTATTTTAACTAGGTAACTATTAAATAGTTCTTAACTATTTAATAGTTATTGTACCTGGTTAAAATAATTACAAAGTTGCCTGTAAAATAAATATTAATCCTAAAATAGCTATAATATAATTATAATTTATATTGTAGCTATATTAGGATTTATTTTACAGGTAAGTATTTAGCTTTAAATAGGAATAATTTATTTAATAAGAGTTAATTTATTTCGTTAGATGAAAATTATATTTAACTTAGGGGGGTGTTAGTGTTAGGGTTAGACTTAGCTTTAGGGGTTAATACATTTATTAGAATAGCGGTGAGGTCCGCTCGGCAGATTAGGGGTTAATAATTGAAGGTAGCTGTCGGCGATGTTAGGGAGGGCAGATTAGGGGTTAATACTATTTATGATAGGGTTAGTGATGCGGATTAGGGGTTAATAACTTTATTATAGTAGCGCTCAGGTCCGCTCGGCAGATTAGGGGTTAATAAGTGTAGGCAGGTGGAGGCGACGTTGAGGGGGACAGATTAGGGGTTAATAAATATAATATAGGGGTCGGCGGTGTTAGGGGTAGCAGATTAGGGGTACATAGGGATAACGTAGGTGGCGGCGCTTTGCGGTCGGAAGATTAGTGGTTAATTATTTTAAGTAGCTGGCGGCGACGTTGTGGGGGGCAGGTTAGGGGTTAATAAATGTAATACAGGGGTCGGCGGGGTTAGGGGCAGCAGATTAGGGGTACATAAGTATAACGTAGGTGGCGGTCGGCAGATTAGGGGTTAAAAATTTTAATCGAGTGGCGGCGATGTGGGGGGAGCTCGGTTTAGGGGTACATAGGTAGTTTATGGGTGTTAGTGTACTTTAGGGTACAGTAGTTAAGAGCTTTATGAACCGGCGTTAGCCAGAAAGCTCTTAACTCCTGCTATTTTCAGGCGGCTGGAATCTTGTCGTTAGAGCTCTAACGCTCACTTCAGAAACGACTCTAAATACCAGCGTTAGAAAGATCCCATTGAAAAGATAGGCTACGCAAATGGCGTAGGGGGATCTGCGGTATGGAAAAGTCGCGGCTGAAAAGTGAGCGTTAGACCCTTTAATCACTGACTCCAAATACCAGCTGGGGGCCAAAACCAGCGTTAGTAGCCTCTAACGCTGGTTTTGACGGCTACCGCCGAACTCCAAATCTAGGCCTAAGTCTTTTTAAAGATAACTTAGGTTTCATGTTGCCCCATAAAAAGCGCCCGAGTCCAGTATTAAACAGTTTTACGTCTGCCTTATGAAGAAAGAGTGGGATATTTTGCATCACATATAATAATTTGGGTAACGCAATCATTTTGAATAGATTGATCTTGGCCGCCAGAGATAAGGGAAAGGATGCCCATTTTAACATGTCTTCCATGATTTTCTTAATCACTCCAGCGAAATTAGCCTGATACCACTCCTCAGGGCAAGTAGACACACAAATTCCTAAGTATTTTATGCTTTTAACTTCTTTAAAGGGAAATGAAGGATATGGGCCTCTACTATGATTTAACCACAGTATTTCTGATTTCTTTGAATTTTATAACTTGCTTTTTAATATAGATATGAAATTTGAATACCCCGTGCTACGTCTCCCACTTCAAAAGTAACATTTATTTTTTAGATAGCTCACAGAAAAATTGACTTTTGAACTGGGTTGCAGAGCGGGGGGTATTTGAATTTCATATCTACATTAAAAAGTAAGTTATAGCGCAACTACATTACAACTGATGAATTAAACTCCATCTATACTATAATTGCATTTGTAATGTCCATCACCGTCAGCAGTTGCGCACGCATCCTCAATGGAATGTTGGCTTACGCTGCATCCCGGTTGATTCTGAAAATGGCGGTGGATTCTTTCACCACCCTGCCATTTTCAGAATCCACCAGGATGCAATAGGATTGAGCTTGTATTCTATTGGATGATTGGAATAGCCAATAGAATGCGAGCTTAATCCTATTGGCTGATTGGATCAGTCAATAAGATTTTTTCCCTTTAATTCCTATTGGCTGATAGAATTCTTTCAGCCAATCGGAATGTAAGGGACGTGATCTTGGATGACGTACCTTAAAGGGAACCTTCATTCGACGTTGACCATTGAAAGAAGAGGATGCTCCTTGCCAGATGTCTTGAAGATGGACACGCTCAGTGCCGGATGGGTCAAGATAGAAGATGCCACTTGGATGAAGACTTCTGCCGTCTTCGATGAGGACTTTGGCCCGCTTGGATAAAGACTTCTGCTGGCTTCAATGAGGACTTCTACCTGCTTGGATAGAGACTTCTGCCGTCTGGATGAGGATGGATGTCCGTTCTTCGAAAACTGTAAGTGTATCGTCGAGAAGTTAGTGTTAGATTTTTTTAAGGGTTTTTTGGATGGGTTTTATTTTTAGCTTAGGGTTTGGGCTTGTAAAAGGGCTGATTGCCATTTTCAGGGCATGACAAAACATTCATATGCCCATCCAAATGCCTTTTTCAGGGCAATGGTTAGCTTAGTTTATTTTAGATAGAGCTCAACGCCCCCATATTGCCCACACAAGCTGGGTTTTTTCAAACCTCTAATACCTACGTTATGAAAGGTGAGCGGTGAAAATAACATACACGAAATTAGCGAGCATCCATAACTTTTAATCTAGCCGTAATTAAATTACTAAGCCCCCTAACCTAACACCCGCTAAATTAACACAAATTACCTAAACTAAAAAATACTAAAGTTACAAAAAATACAACTATGTATGATTAGGAGGTGTTTTTTTTTTGGGTGGGGGGGAGCTTTTTAATTTTCATAGGGATTAGGTTTAATTTTTTATTTTTGATAATTTGTTTATTTTTTTCTGTAGTTCAATTTTTTATTTTTTTATTAGCAACACATAGACTGCCCTCTGGGCAGGTTTACCAACTAGACTAAAATAAAACCAACATTCCGGATCTGTTTTGAAAAAAGGGGAGAGTTCACTATCACTTTAAGTCTACAGGGATATTTATCAAGCCATCAACCGCAAATATGATGGAATTCCACAGCATAATTGTGGCGAGCTTGATTCGACCTAGTTATCAAACCCTACAGACCGGCAAAAGTTGAAATCTGTGACGTAACATACGATCCGCCAGTCTCAATCCGACACAGATCGATGCTTACGTCATTACAGATGTTCTGAATACACATTCGGCACTATTAGACACTTTTTAAAAGTTATCAAATAGTTAACCGGTACGCTCGCCGCTATTCCGGTAAAATATACCTGGTTTTCAATCCGCCACCCTGGGGGCCACGGATGCCATTGGAATCAATGGGAGTCTGAAAGCAGCAAAAGCTCATGTTCAATGCTGCCAGAAATCCCATTGATTTCTATGGTAGAAAACCAGTAACGTTTACACCTAACACACTAACAAAAGCCCCGAGCCTCAACACCCCTAATCTGCTGCCCCGACCCCGCTGCAACTAAATAAAAGTATTAACCCCTATCCCGCTGCTCCCGGACCCCGCCGCAACCAAAATAAAGTTATTAACCCCTATTCCGCCTCTCCTGGACCCCGCCGCAACTAAATAAAAGTATTAACCCCTGAACCCCTGGCCTCCAACATCACTACCACTAACTAAACCTATTAACCCCTAAACCAGCCATAAACTAAATTAAGCTATTAACTCCTAAACCTAACAACCCGCTAACTTTACATTAATATTACAACATCCCTATCTTATAATAAATTAAAACTTACCTGTAGAATTAAATCAAACTATATTAAACTATTAATTAACCTACCCTAACTATTATACTAAAATGACATTAAACTATCAATTAAATTAACTATATTATATATTATAAAAAACATAACCCTACTCAAATTATTTAAATCTACAATTAAAAAGTACTAAGTTACAAAAAAAACAACACTAAGTTACAAAACAAACAAACACTAAGTTATAAAAAAAAACACAATATCAAAAATAAAAATGAATTACACCTAATCTAATAGCCCTATCAAAATACCCCCCCCCCAATAAAAAAACCTAGCCTACAATAAACAACCAATGGCCCTTAAAAGGGCCTTTTGAGGGGCATTGCCCCAAAGAAATCAGCTCTTTTACCTGTAAAGAAAAATACAAACACCCCCAACAGTAAAACCCAACACACACACAACCAAACCCCCCAAATAAAAACCCTATCTAAAAACCATGAGCTCCCCATTGCCCTGAAAAGGGCATTTGTATGGGCATTGCCCTTAAAAGGGCATTTAGCTCTTTTACTGCCCAGACCCTACTCTAAAAATAAAACCCACCCAAAAAAACCTTAAATAAACCTAACACTAACCCCCAACGATCCACTTACAGTTCTTGAAGTTCTGCTTGAAGGATCCATCCAGCCGGCAAGAAGTCTTCATCCGGGCAGCAAGAAGTCTTCATCCGGGCAGCCTCTTCCATCTTCATCCAGCCGGCGAAGTCTTCATCCATGCGGCCTCTTCTATATTCATCCATCTGGCGTGGAGTGGGTCCATCCTGAAGACATCCGGTTTGGAGCGGGTCCATCCTGAAGACATCCGAAGAGGAGCTCCTATTCAATACGGTCAATACGCTGTAAACTGGATCTTGAATGCATGTGACGTCATCCAATATGGCGTCCCTTGCATTCCTATTGGCTGAAAGGTTCCAATCAGCCAATAGGATTAGAGACGCTAAAATCTTATTGGCTTTTCCAATTAGCCAATTGGATTTGAGCAGCTCTCATCCTATTGGCTGTTCCAATCAGCCAATAGGATGAGAGCTCAACCCTATTGATTCCAATCAGCCAATAGGAATGCAAGGGACACCATCTTGGATGATGTCACTTGCATTCAAGATCCAGTTTACAGCGGAGACCGTATTGAAGAGGAGCTCCTCATTAGATGTCTTCAGGATGGACCCGCTCTGCACCGGATGTCTTCAGGATGGACCCGCTCTGCACCGGATGGATGAAGATAGAAGAGGCTGTATGGATGAAGACTTCTTGCTGCCTGGATGAAGACTTCTTGCCAGCTGGATGGATCCTTCAAGCGGAACTTCAAGAACTGTAAGTTGATCGTCGGGGGTTAGTGTTTGGTTTATTTAAGGTTTTTTTGGGTGGGTTTTATTTTAGAGTAGGGTCTGGGCAGTAAAAGAGCTAAATGCCCTTTTAAGGGCAATGCCCATACAAATGCCCTTTTCAGGGCAATGGGGAGCTTAGGGTTTTTAGATATGGTTTTTATTTGGGGGGTTGGTTGTGTGGGTGGTGGGTTTTACTGTTGGGGGGGTGTTTGTATTTTTCTTTACAGGTAAAAGAGCTGATTTCTTTGGGGCAATGCCCCGCAAAAGGCCCTTTTAAGGGCCATTTGTTGTTTATTGTAGGCTAGGTTTTTTTTTATTGGGGGGTTATTTTGATAGGGCTATTAGATTAGGTGTAATTCATTGTTATTTTTGATACTGTGTTTTTTTTTGTAACTTAGTGTTTGTTTTTGTAACTTAGTGTTGTAGATTTAAATAATTTGAATAGTGTTAGTTTTTTTTTAATATGGAATATAGTTAATTTAATTGATAGTTTAATGTAATTTTAGTATAATAGTTAGGGTAGGTTAATTAATAGTTTAATATAGTTTAATGTAATTCTACAGGTAAGTTTTAATTTATTATAAGATAGGGATGTTGTAATTTTAATGTAAAGTTAGCGGGTTGTTAGGTTTAGGGGTTAATAGCTTAATTTAGTTTATGGCTGGTTTAGGGGTTAATATGTTTAGTTAGTGGTAGTGATGTGGGAGGCCAGGGGTTTAGGGGTTAATACTTTTATTTAGTTGCAGTGGGATCCGGGAGCGGCGGGATAGGGGTTTAAAATTTTAGTATAGTGGCGGTGTTTAGTGACAGGGTATAAATAAAGTTGGTAAAAAGTGAAATAGCAGTGAGATTGATGACTGCTAGTTAAAGGGACACTGAACCCAATTTTTTTCTGTTGTGATTCAGATAGATCATGAAATTTTAAGCAACTTTCTAATTTACTCCTATTATCAAATGTTCTTTATTCTCTTGGTATCTTTATTTGAAATGCAAGAATGTAAGTTTAGATGCCGGCCCATTTTTGGTGAACAACCTAGGTTGTCCTTGCTGATTGGTGGATAAATTGATCCACCAATCAAAAACTGCTGTCCACAGTACTGAACCAATAAAAAAGCTTTGATGCCTTCTTTATCATATAAAGATAGCAAGAGAATGAAGAAAAATCGATAATAGGAGTAAATTAGAAAGTTGCTTAAAATTGCATGCTCTATCTGAATCACGAAACAACATTTTTTAACCCCTAATCTGCCGACCGCACATCGCCGCCACCTACGTTATACTTATGTACCCCTAATCTGCTGCCCCTAACACAGCCGACCCCTATATTATATTTATTAACCCCTAATCTGCCCCCCTCAACGTCGCCGACACCTACCTAGACTTATTAAACCCTAATCTGCCGACCGGACCACACCGCTACTCTAATAAATGTACTAACCCCTAAAGCTAAGTCTAACCCTAACACTAACACCCCCCTAAGTTAAATATAATTTAAATCTAACAAAATAAATTAACTCTTATTAAATAAATTATTCCTATTTAAAGCTAAATACTTACCTGTAAAATAAACCCTAATATAGCTACAATATAAATTATAATTATATTGTAGCTATTTTAGGATTAATATTTATTTTACAGGCAACTTTGTATTTATTTTAACCAGGTACAATAGCTATTAAATAGTTAATAACTATTTAATAGCTAAGTAGTTAAAATAATTACAAAATTACCTGTAAAATAATTCCTAACCTAAGTTACAATTAAACCTAACACTACACTAGCAATAAATTAATTAAATAAAATACCTACAATTATCTACAATTAAACCTAACACTACACTATCAATAAATAAATTAAATAAAATACCTACAAATAAATACAATTAAATAAACTAACTAAAGTACAAAAAATAAAAAAGAACTAAGTTACAAAAAATAAAAAATATTTACAAACATTAGAAAAATGTTACAACAATTTTAAACTAATTACACCTACTCTAAGCCCCCTAATAAAATAACAAAGCCCCCCAAAATAAAAAAATGCCCTACCCTATTCTAAAATTAAAATAGAAAAGCTCTTTTACCTTACCAGCCCTTAAAAGGGCCATTTGCGGGCATGCCCCAAAGAATTCAGCTCTTTTGCCTGGAGAAAAAAAAACATATAATACCCCCCCCCCCCAACATTACAACCCATCACCCACATATCTCTAATCTAACCCAAACCCCCCTAACCCCTAATCTAACCCAATACCCCTAATCTAACCCAAACCTAACACTAAGCCCCTGAAGATCTTCCTACCTTATCTTCACCACACCGGGTATCACACCGATCCGTCCTGGCTCCGATGTCTTGATCCAAGCCCAAATGGGGGGCTGAAGACATCCATCCTCCGGCTGAAGTCTTGATCCAAGCGGGCAGAAGAGGACATCTGGACCGGCAAACATCTTCATCCAAGCCGCATCTTCTATGTTCTTCCATCCGATGATGACCGGCTCCATCTTGAAGACCTCCAGCGCGGATCCATCCTTTTCTTCCGACGACTAGACGACGAATGAAGGTTCCTTTAAGGGACGTCATCCAAGATGGCGTCCCTCGAATTCCGATTGGCTGATAGGATTCTATCAGCCAATCGGAATTAAGGTAGGAAAATTCTGATTGGCTGATGGAATCAGCCAATCAGAATCAAGTTCAATCCGATTGGCTGATCCGATCAGCCAATCAGATTGAGCTTGCATTCTATTGGCTGATCGGAACAGCTAATAGAATGCGAGCTCAATCTGATTGGCTGATCGGATCAGCCAATCGGATTGAACTTGAATCTGATTGGCTGATTCCATCAGCCAATCATAATTTTCCTACCTTAATTCCGATTGGCTGAGAGAATCCTATCAGCCAATCGGAATTCGAGGGACGCCATCTAGTCGTCGGAAGAAGAGGATGGATCAGCGCTGGAGGTCTTCAAGATGGAGCCGGTCGTCATCTGATGGAAGAACATAGAAGATGCGGCTTGGATGAAGATGTTTGCCGGTCCGGATGTCCTCTTCTGCCTGATTGGATCAAGACTTCAGCCGGAGGATTGATGTCTTCAGCCCCCCGCTTGGGCTTGGATCAAGACATCGGAGCCAGGACGGATCGGTGTGATACCCGGTGTGGTGAAGATAAGGTAGGAAGATCTTCAGGGGCTTAGTGTTAGGTTTATTTAAGGGGGGTTTGGCTTAGATTAGGGGTATGTGGGTGGTGGGTTGTAATGTTGGTGGGGGGGTATTGTATGTTTTTTTTCCAGGCAAAAGAGCTGAATTCTTTGGGGCATGCCCCGCAAATGGCCCTTTTAAGGGCTGGTAAGGTAAAAGAGCTTTCCTAATTTAATTTTAGAATAGGGTAGGGCATTTTTTTATTTTGGGGGGCTTTGTTATTTTATTAGGGGGCTTAGAGTAGGTGTAATTAGTTTAAAATTGTTGTAATATTTTTCTAATGTTTGTAAATATTTTTTTATTTTTTGTAACTTTAGTTAGTTTACTTAATTGTATTTATTTGTAGGTATTTTATTTAATTTATTTATTGATAGTGTAGTGTTAGGTTTAATTGTAGATAATTGTAGGTATTTTATTTAATTAATTTATTGCTAGTGTAGTGTTAGGTTTAATTGTAACTTAGGTTACGATTTATTTTACAGGTAATTTTATGATTATTTTAACTAGGTAGCTATTAAATATTTCTTAACTATTTAACAGCTATTGTACCTGGTTAAAATAATTACAAAGTTGCCTGTAAAATAAATATTAATCCTAAAATAGCTACAATATAATTATAATTTATATTGTAGCTATATTAGGGTTTATTTTACAGGTAAGTATTTAGCTTTAAATAGGAATAATTTATTTAATAAGAGTTAATTTATTTCATTAGAATAAAATTATATTTAACTTAGGGGGGTGTTAGGGTTATGGTTAGACTTAGCTTTAGGGGTTAATACATTTATTATAGTAGCGGCGAGGTCCAATCGGCAAATTAGGGGTTAATAATTGGAGTTAGGTGGCGGCGACGTTGGGGGCGGCAGATTAGGGGTTAATAAATATAATATAGGGGTCGGTGATGTTAGGGGCAGCAGATTAGGGGTACATAGGGATAATGTAGGTTGCGGCGGTGTACGGAGCGGCAGATTAGGGGTTAATAATAATATGCAGGGGTCAGCGATAGCGGGGGTGGCAGATTAGGGGTTAATAAGTGTAAGGTTAGGGGTGTTTAGACTCGGGGTATATGTTAGAGTGTTAGGTGCAGACTTAGGAAGTGTTTCCCCATAGGAAACAATGGGGCTGCGTTAGGAGCTGAACGCTGCTTTTTTGCACGTGTTAGGTTTTTTTTCAGCTCAAACTGCCCCATTGTTTCCTTTGGGGGAATCATGCACGAGCACGTTTTTGAAGCTGGCCGCGTCCGTAAGCACCGTTGGTATCGAGAGTTGCAGTGGTGGTAAATTATGCTCTACGCTCCCTTTTTGGAGCCTAACGCACTGAAAACGCAGCCATTCTGTGAACTCTAAATACCAGCGGTATTTAAAAGGTGCGGGGAAAAAAAAACATGCGTTAGCTACGCGGGTCGTTACCGACAAAACTCTAAATCTGTATATTTATTATATGCTAATTTAGTAACTCCATCAGATTGACCACGATAATACCTTAGAAGTGCAGTAGCAGTTACTAATGCTTAAACGTTGGTACTCTCTATACTAGTCAAATTACGCTAAAGAGCACTGCTAACTAGGAATACTACATATAAGAGAACATTAAAAACAATTGTGTTACGGTTGCCTCCAGGCTGGCTGGAAGTTGGACCGTAGAAAAGGATGCTCCTAGTGCTCCCCAAAGAATCATCAGCACCGTAGTCAGCAATCCCTGTAGTGATATTAGCTTGTCCCCTACAAACATGAGTCAAAGCTGCAAGTTAGAGGGACAGAATAGGTCTGATGTGCTGGAACACACAGCCTGGTTTTATTGAGGTTACATGCAAAAAGGACACTCTCAGGGGGAGGCATAAAATCCCCCATCACACATTTGATATTAGATAGAGAGACACTCCCTTTGACAGGCCACAACATTACTTCAGCAGATAACAAGTTACACACAATAAAACAATGCAGTCCACCTTATCACTAGCAGTCTGATTAGACAATGGTAAGGTTTATCACTAAACCTAATTAGAGCTGATCCCAGCAAACTTGTATTTAGAATTGAACAAAATTAACTCTTAATGGCACACAATGAAACTGAACCAAGTGGGAGAAAGCCAGGGACAAGTCATTTCACAGGTCTGGGGACATAGTCTTAAAGGGGCATTGTTCACCAAAGTCACAATATGTCCCCAGACGGTTCTTAAAGGGCCATACACACCCAATAAAAGTTAATATGCTCTCAGGGGCACAATCTTCCAGGGGCCATAGTCATGAGGAAGGAGGCTGGCAAATAGGCTTCTCCAAAATCCAGGGAAGCAGGGCAATTTTCCATTTAAAGGGCCAGTTACAAATAGCAGTTTGTAACAGATTGTAACTGATTGCAGACTAGCAATCATATAGATAGTTTTTGAATCTGAACGGTACTTTTTTATTAGTGTAGCGGGAGATTAACTATCTCAATCCTATTCTTGGTCATCACGTTGTTCACATACACTGCAGTCTGTTGGGACAGAATATGATTATTAACAATACATGTATACCAGAGAAAATCTAAGACAGTAGAAAGTTTTCATATACAGATAATACGCTAACTGAGTAATTCCACCAGACTGACCAAGATATTATATCAGTGATCACTAACGCTGATGCGCTGGAAATCTCCATACAAGCTACATTACACTAAAGATCTTTGCTACTAAGATAATAAAACTAATAGAATATATTGCGCATGATAATGTGTTAAAAACCATAACAGTTTGTATACCCTCAAGCCCTATATTAGTTCCATTATCTAATAATAAAGACTACATGGATCTGCAATAATTAAGTGGATACTCTGAATATTTGGAACATTCATTACTGCTGATATAATATGAGCGAAGTGTACACACATATGTTTAAGCACCACATATCCACTCTCTCTATGCACTTCATTAACTGGTTACTAGTATTTCTGGGTACACCATTCTAATATCTAGTCTCATAACAACCAGTAGTACCTTGATATAGGCAGCCACCCTTTGATCACCCCTCCCCTGATATTATATATGGTCTACACTATTGGGGTACCTCTAACTATGCTACTCCAATAGATTATTAGGACCTTTGAGCAATATAATCAATATACACTCACTCTATTACAGGAATATATGTTGATAACATTACCTTAATATTTACTTTGGCTATCATACCTCAGAGGCCCATCAGTAATACTTAATTTATTAAGGGAACCCAGCAGTGACTACTCTATCCTAGGTTTTTAATGTAATTGTACCCCCCCTTTTTACAAAACATTTATTAAAAGTTATGTTTTAAATTGTGGTAATTGTAATTTCGCCTTTCAGTCAGGATAGTGAGTGCTAATCTCGCATTCCGTAGTGGGATTCTCTTTTGTATCTCCACGCATATTTTCGTATACAATTTTTGTGCGAAGCACCCCTCCCTTCTAATACTAGCATAACGCTAAACTACTAATAATTGTAATTTACCACTGTGTAAATATTTGGGAGCTTGTCCACTTGTAGTGCCATTGCTCCAACCATTTTAAACTAATTGTTGCATTACTGTTTCCATATGCATGACAATACACGTATAGCTTGACATAAATGGATGCAAATTCTGGCAAAATACACATGCACTTACTAAGCAGATATTTTTTAATGTAGCTGATAATCTTAATATACATTGGAAATAAAAATAAATAAGGTTGAGTCACTGGTGTTAACGTTTATCCAACATTTCAATAGTACTTTTAAAACCCATTAGAGAAAGATACTATTTTTTTCCATTATGCACAAACCCTTTATGCTTCAGTAGAGTTTAATAGAGAGAGTTTACCTTGTATTCAGATGATTAGTTAAAATAGCCTATGATATATAATATTTAAAATAGTTAAAGCTCACTTTCCACATTTAAGTAACATGTTTATTTCGATGCCAAGTGACAATGTGTTCTATTTGCTATGGGTTTTTACTTTGCTCTTAAATATCATCCTAATGTAATGGAACTCAGCTCCAAATAGGAAACATTTTTATATTGTTATTTCCTTTACAGAATAAATATGTGTACCATTATTTTTATGGTATGATATAAATAGCATAAAATATGGCTGCCAGCTGTTTTCATTTCAGAAAGCACTTAAGTGCTTTATTTGCAACCGCTGCTTAAATCGTTTTTGACAATTCAGGTTTGCAAATTTGTGGACAACTCATTTCGCTGGTCTTTAATGCTTAGGACAATGATCTGCTAAGCCGGAATTTAGGATACCTGTTTCCAAATTGGCAGAGAAAGGCAATAGATATGAGACATTAAATAGACAAGGTAGAAATATAAAAGCAAATTTTCTTTTAAAATAATCTAGGGAGAGAAACATGAAGGAATTTGAGAAGGTGCAATAGAAAAAATTCCAAGTCAGAGGGACGCTGCCTATCTGGTTGGTTTAGCTTAGTATTTTCATAAGAATTGTTATAGGAATCATGTATGTACAAATATTCAAGCTTGGGCAGGGGAACGTTTTTACAGGAGCAACAAAATATATTTGCAGCCACAGATCCCTGTTTAAAAGTGGGAAATTAGGTTGAATGAAAATTTGGCTGCAGATGGGAGTCATGTAAATGAAAATACAGTGAGCTACGAGGTGGCAAAATATTCCAAAGGATCCGCCGCTATGTCAAGCGAGCTTGTCGAAATATTCCAAGCTCCCGACATAGCAGCATCACTGAGAGGCATTTACTATACATGCCATTGGTCGACAATGCTTGCTATAGATAACACCCAGCATTGCCTCCCATATCGTGGGGTACTTCGGTTTAGGAGTATTAGGATT
The DNA here is from genome assembly GCF_027579735.1 of Bombina bombina. Taxonomy (NCBI): domain Eukaryota; kingdom Metazoa; phylum Chordata; class Amphibia; order Anura; family Bombinatoridae; genus Bombina; species Bombina bombina. The sequence continues at coordinate 1,405,908,891 of NC_069500.1, forward strand.
AGTGCTTAGGCACACTAATCCTAATAACCCTAAACCGAAGTACCCCATGATCAGTTAACTTGAAAATGTTTAATTTTTTTAAAAAGATAGATAATTCCTTTTTACCCATTCCCCAAGTTCTGCATAACCAATGCGGTTATATTAATATACATTTTATTTTTGATTACCTGTATCTAAGCCTCTGCGAACCGCCCCTTATCACATTGCTTTTACAATTTTCAATTTTAGCCAATCAGTCTTGGTTCTTGCATCACCATTATCATTCTCCATGGGAATGAGCACAATGTTATTTATATGGCACAAATGAAGCACTGTCCAGCCGTTGTGCAAGTTTTAAAAAGATAATAAAAAGCACTGAGATAAGAGGCGGCCTGCAGGGACTTAGAAACAGGCAAACTTAAAGGTTATAAAGTATATTAATATAAAAAGCTGGGGAATGGGTAGTTAAGGTGGTATCTATTGTTTTAAACAATAACAAAAATCAAGTAAACTGTCCCTTTAAGTTCTCACCCAATCAAATATGAGAAAATTTAGGAAATTCCTTATAAAAGTCATGGCTTAATGACAATGTAAAGCTTAAACCCTGCAACCACTTCCCAAATATTCAATCTGAGTGGTTCTGATTAAGGAAGTGTCGTTTTGGAAGTTATGTTTGGAACTTTCAAATGCTAGAGAAAGACATGAATAAAGTGTTGATTAAAGTGTAATTAATGTGTATTAAAGGGTTAATAAGAAACAAAAGGTCTAAGATACTGGGGAAGAGGTATATTACCTGAGGGACATAACCTAGCTAGAATGGCTCTGGGCATCTGCTCTAACCAACCCTTGGACCAGAACTATTAACTATTGACTTGTATTAGAAACAAAGCAAGCTGTATGGATTGCACAGCAAAGGTGTTAATGCCCCATAATGCATTTGGGTCCTCACTATTGACCCTATATATGGCAATTATTTGTAATAAACACAGACACTGAACTAGGGCTATAAATGCCACAGCTCAACTTTATTTATAAACATATCAAAACATAGGAACCATAAATATGAATAAATAATTAAATACAGATAAAACCAAATACGCCAGCAGTGCTTGCCCACCACATCACTCAGCCTCATCACTGAACTCAACCTCCCCACGCAAACCAGGAGATACACCCCTTCAACCTAAAGTTAAGATCACCCAGCAAGCACCCCTGCCAACTAAAGAACAATGGCAAAGACTAAAATTAGGGTGTGTGGGGGGGGAAGCTACTTCTCACACATTGGCTCCAAAAGAAAAGAGAGACCCCGCTTCCTGCTCCCAAGCTTAAGTACCCCCTACTGAATCTCACCCCTTACCTAATCCACAAACTTACTACATGCCTTAATGAGGGTCAAAAGCCCCCAGCACGCAGACACATGTCCCTGTAATGTGGTCATAGTATTCAAAGATTTAATTACATCTCAAATATTTTTCATGGAAATAGATACTTGTATGTTTAGCAGTAATAACATCATTGGGTTTGCTAATAAAACAGCTTAAATGTTCACAAGACACTGGTTATGAATAAGATTAACAAAATATACTCTCCAGATCCTAGAAGGAAAGAAGAATCAAATACTGTTACACTACTCTAGTGAGCCAGCAGGAACACAGTCACCTTCAATAAAACAAAGGTTGGAAAAGAAACACTTTTTCTGGGCTCCGTTGTATCTATTCTATTTCCAGCTACACATAAAACCAGAATGATAATCCATGTTGTCTCTGTTAAGCTTCTTAAGGTTTCCATTGCTTATTTTCCACAACATGAGTACAAAATAATGTACAACATTCCCACATGTATATCAGCCAGTTATTTCTCACAATGACTTCTTTTTTTATTTACCAGAAAGATCAAACTGTGTTGTTCAATTTCAGTAACACAGACAACTACCGCTGGTGAATACCCAGAGCTGTCAGCTTTGCCAGAGGTATGAGATCATGAGATTGTGTATCCACTTAAGTATGAGAGTGCAGTCTATGTATACATTTATATTAAACATTTTATATATGTGTGTATATATATATATATATATATATATATATAAGTGTGTGTGATGGCAACATCCACTGCACACGGTAACAGACATTACCAAACCATGTAACGGTAAATAAGAGACAGAGGCTCAAAAAGGTGAAATTAAAAAGTCTGTATTCAGTAACTCTGTTAGGCAAAAGTGGTTACAACAGGCAATGCAGCAGGTCAAACGCGTTTCAAATGTTCATATATTAAACTTCCTCAGTGACCATCAATATATGTGTGTGTGTGTGTGTTATAGACATCTTGAGCTGTTTATATAAAATGTTTAGTTATGATTAAAGAAACAACTTTGCAATATATTTTCATTATTAGTATTGACCATTTCCATGTAATTTACTCTGAAAACAGAGCAATTTCTAATTTTCAAAACTTGAAATGTACTTGCAGATGTATCAAGGCTAACCTTGCTACATATGACATAAATCATTTTATACTAACAGTATGACAGTGATTTGCCTTAATGTCCGTCAACTAAAGCTCATAGGAAGGTTACTTGAGTCTGATGGAACTCACATTTCTCAAGTTTACAAAACCGGCCATTCTCACGTAGTTACTGAAGAACCCGTGTAACATCAGAACGATGAGCCTCAAGTGTGGGTGAGTGTATGAGGATGTCGTCTAAGTACACCACAAAACACTGTTGCAACATATCTCATAGGACATCATTAATAAATTCCTGAAAAACAGAAGGAGCATTACGTAGGCCTAAGGGCATTACAAGATACTCATAATGCCTGCTCATAATGCTGTTCTCCATTCGTGGCCCTCCTTAATCCTAACGAGATTGTACTCTCCTCTCAAATCAAGTTTAGTAAAGACTGTAGCTCCCTTGAGGCGGTCAAAGAGTTCCATAATAAGCGGAATCTGGTAAGCATTCTTAATGGTAAGACGATTAAGACCCCTATAATTGATACATGGTCTTAACTCGCCACCCTTTTTCTTCACAAAGAAGAAGCCAGCCCCTGCAGAAGAGCAGGATTTGCGGATGATCCCCGCGACAGAGCATCGGCAACATACTCCTCCATAGTCAATTCTCGGCAACAGACGGAGGGTACACCAGGCCCCGAGGAGGAATGGCTCCGGGTTGCAGGTCTATGGCACAATCGTAAGACCGGTGAGGAGACAACATACCGGCACGCACCTTGTCAAACACGTCTAGGAACTCTCGGTATTCCTCTGGCAATTGAGAAACCAAAGAAGTGTGCAAGACTTTAACTGGTTTCTGAAGACAAGTGGAAATACATTGCGGGGACCACAACAAAATTTCGGACCTGCACCAGTCGATACTGGGATTATGCTTTTGGAGCCAGGAATAACCCAGAACAACCGGAAAATGCAGAGAGTTTATCACCTGGAACTGGAACTGGAGGGAGTGTGGGCTGATGGCAACTGCCATCAATGGCCTCAATAGCAAGCGGAACGGACCGAGGCAAAACAGGAATGGAGTGCTTTGATACAAAAGCACTGTCAATGAAATAGCCCGCAGCACCGGAGTCAACAAGAGCCTGGGTGACTATGGAGGAGTCCACCCAGGAAAGGACAACCGTGACCAAAGGTTTCTCCTTAAGCGGTTCCGGGGACGAGGATAAACCACCCAAGTTCTGCCCCCGACAGGACCTTAGGTGTGAGCATTTCCCGGCCGTGTAGGACAAGACTTCAAAAGGTGGCCCTGTAACCCACAATAGAGGCAGAGCCCCTCCCTCCTCCTAAAGGCCCTCTCCACCGTGGAGAGACGTGTGAATCCCAGCTGCATCGGCTCAGCAGTACCTGGTGACTCTGGACCAGGAGGCATGGGAGGAGAGGGAGGCATGGGTAGGAACGAACACGTAGGAGACAACAGAACAGGAGGCTTCCGCAATCGCTCCTTGAAAAAGGGTCTCTCTCTGAGTCTGATGCCAATTAGGATCAAAAAAGACACCAATGCCTCAAGATCCCCTGGTAAATCTCTGGCAGCAACTTCGTCTTTAATCGCATCAGAGAGCCCATGAAAGAAGGCGGCAACAAGGGCTTCATTGTTCCAACCTACCTCTGCGGCAAGCGTACGGAACTCAATAGCATACTGAGCAACAGATCTTGTACCTTGCTGGATGGACATGAGTCGTTTAGCAGCAGATGAGGAGCGAGCCGGAACATCAAATACCCTTCGAAAGGAGGCCACAAATTTAGGGTAATTAGAAATCACAGGTTTATTAGTCTCCCACAAGGGATTAGCCCAGGCAAAAGCTGTGTCAGAGAGTAACGAGAAGAGAAATCCAACCTTAGCTCTGTCACAGGGAAACGCCTGAGGTAACATCTCAAAGTAAATGCCCACCTGGTTCAAAAACCCTCTGCACTGAATAGGATCGCCTCCATATCGCTGAGATAGAGGTGCAGAACCGGACATGCTCCTGGTAGGCATAGGTACAGCAGCGGAAACAGGAGCAGCCATAACTTGCGGGACACTTTGGTCCAAATGTGTAGTGCGAGTGTAACGGTACCAACCGGATACCAAGGGTTAACACCAGGGAACAATGTCCTACATAGGGAATCAGCAGTTCACAACCCAGCCAGTTGTCAGGTTTAAACAGAATGACTTTTATTAAGGCTCATATGCCCAGTATTTATGCAGGTCTGACCCCCCCCAGAAGGGGGGTTGAAAGAATGTTGTACATTGAATGGAGGGAACACGCCCTTTTACATGATACAATAGAATACCTTGCTCAAGCTGATAACAATTTAAACACAGACACACACTTGGCTTTCCTTATCATCTAGGGTCTGCTCTCTGAGGTTGATTAAACAATGGACTGTGTATCAATAACATTAATGACAGTGCACAATAGCTGAGGCTAAAGCTGAACACAGTTAACTCTTTCAGTGCTGACAGAAGGGTCTGTCACATCTACATAGCACAATATACAGCCTATAGACAACCTTTCTTATGTTATAGTCCAGAAGTGGCTAGGTTTGCCACAATGCTCCCCCAGAACCAAGCCGGCATACACAGTCTGATCCCAACGGATCGGCTTGGGGATGTCCGGGGCAACAACTTTCGGCTCAAGTAAGCTACGGGGTGTTCTCCGCCATCTGCTCCAACTTGGCTCAGTACTGCCCCCACCCCAAACATGGAAGCGTCTCTTCCCGGAGGGACTGGGATTGGGTAGTCACAGGGTTAACATCAGCGGGATCCATGGGAGCATAGGCAGAAACAAGGGGGGCCAAGTCATTTCCAAGGAGAACATCAGCAGGTAAGTCCTTCTTGACCCCCACATTCACAAGTCTAGCGCCCACTCCCCAATCCAAATGTACCCTGGCAACAGGTAGGCGGAACACAGTGCCCCCTGCTACCCTCACAGCCACAGTGTCTCCAGTGTGCTGTTTCTCAGGCACCAAGTTCTCTTGAA